>NC_056734.1:460901482-461117935 GCF_019279795.1 Protopterus annectens | reverse complement strand
GGAGCTCTTGGTTTTATTTGGGATATCTTGATCAATGCATCCCAGTAGATTTATTTATTTATTTATTTATTTATTTATTGCAGTTGGTTTACCAGGATAGTCCATTGGGCCAGAATAAACCCATTTTCAATGGAGTCCTGGGGAGAAAAGCTCCAGATGCTCATAGGATGCACTTGTAAATGATTTGGCAGATTGTATAGCATTAGCATATAGCAAGGGGGCTTTGGAACTTTCAACTTTGGTCTTGGGAAGTGTGCAGTTTGCTTCTGAAAATGTCTTCACAGTGGTTTCATTGACTGGGGGGGTGGCGGGATGTGGATGTCCAGTGTGATTACTTTATGACCTGATATTACCAGCGAGGGGTTTATCTCTGTTGTGGTACACTGGTACCCCATGTTGGTGATGATCAGGTCCAGTATGTTGTCACCTCTAGTGGGCATGGTGACCAGCTGTTTCAGGGTGTTAGAGTTTTTAAAATCAAGGAAACATTGGGCAAAGGACATTGTACATGAGTAATTCTCCCACTCAGTGTTTGGCTAATTTTAATCTCCTCATATAATGGTGTTTGATAGGACCTTTGTATTTTCCACTGTTCTCAAGAATACTGAGTGAGGTTCCTGAGACAAGGTAGGTGATCTGTAGCAGGCTACAATCTGATAAGCAGCTTTGCCCAAGTTTAGTTTCACTTGCATGGTCTCCAAGGCCTTATGCTGTGCCACTAACCTGAAGGTGTGGGTATCCATAAGGTAAATGGATACAACACTTCCTTTGGTATTTCACTCGTGGTTTTGGGTCCGAAGATCAGAGGGAATATGAGTGTTTTATGTGGAGCATGTCCAACAGCTCTATATTTGACATAGCTTTGTATGTTAGGCTGAGAACACCTCTGAGTAGGCGATATGCAAGGGAGTATGGCTCGAGCATTTTTATCTGTATTTACAGAGTGTGGGGTGGTGTTGTAAGCTGTGGCAGGATCTACATAGGCTGTGCGAACCACCTTACCCTTGTCTGCATTTCTGGTGACTGCTTCAATGTCATCTATCAGGTTTAGGAGACATGATCTGCATTTTACACACCCAACATGGTTGTGGCCCAGAGTTTGGGGATTACAAATGTATTTTTCATAAGTTGTATGATGATACATTCCATGGCCTTGCAGGGCAGGATCATCAGGCTAATGGTGTGCTAGTTCCTGGGGTCTGTGGTGTCACAACCCTTGTGTAGTGGGATAAACATTGCTGTGCACCATTCAGCTGGCACAAAGCCTGAGGTGTGGCTATGACTGAACATGGTATGTCGGTGTGGTGCCTGTTCATTCTGTGGTTTGTGTAGAACACAGACTGAGAAGTTATCTGGTCCCATGGCTGCTGTGATACTGGCTTTGGAGAATGTTTTTTACCTGTGCAGCCGTGATGACAGCAACTTTGCAGTCTTCCATTATAGTGATGTGCTCTTTCATGGGTGAGAGGGGGTACAGTTAACACTGATCCTATCTGCAAGGATGTTGCCAATATCAGTTGGGTCTGTATATCTAGTGCCATTGAGCTGTAACTCAGAACAGATCTGAGTGTTGCCATGACATGGGCCTGTCTGTTGTGCAGAGATCTCCTGCGTAGACAGTATGCAACAGAGTACAGATTGGGTTATATTCAGTCTTGTTGCATGGGGCAACTGTTTGAGGCCAGTAATCCTCTTGTTGAGGTACTTCAGTGGTCTTTCCAGCTCCTGACGGTGCCTAGTCAGATTCAACACAAGTGTGTTGTGGTAGTCTCTGACGGGTCTGATGACTGATGAGTAGAGTGAACCTCCTTTGACCTACTAGCACAGACTTTGGCAGGTTGTGTGAATGCATAGCATGATTTTCTGACCACTTTGTGAATGTGTTTCTGGAAGTAGAAATGACTAACCACATTTGTCCATAGATCACTTATTATTATCTCCATATTTAGCCTAAGTGTGTGGGCATGCCCAGTATGACCTTTCAGTATGTTGTTGCCTGACATTTGCTTCGTTTATTTGTGTGTGAGCATGCCCAGTATGACCTTTCAGTGTGATGCTGAATGAAATCCACTACATTTGATGAAGTGTGTGAGCACAGCCGCTATAGACATTTATACTATATGTGTGTTGAAAATCAAGTTGTATTTTTACAGCAGGGCTCACCTTTGTGTCATAAATCAACAGGGATCATGCTGTGCCTGCAGACCTTCCATTAGGCACTTTGCATAGACTTATCAACATTTCTACATACAGGGGGGGACAGCTATTCTTTGTACATTTTTACCCGGGTGCACACCTGATTGTTACTCTGGGTGTACATAGGATGAGGGGTTCACCTGACACTTATACACATTTGCTAGGCCTGCACTGCTATGCAAGGTACTCCATTTCAGTCTGCACTGTTGCCTATTGTACTGACTTGAGGCATACTACTGTACTACAGATCTTGGCGTCCACTGTCACGCATATTAGATTGCGACTTCATAGCCTACCCAACCCACATCACACTGCCTGGCCTGCTGTTCTCTGTCTGCATAGGCCTGTGGGGGAGGTTACCCATATGCCTCTTTAGGGGCATGATACAGCATTTATTTGTGTTTTCATTAGTGTACAATTGCCCTGCTGTGTCTATGCCAGTGGAATGCTGTCATGGCTTAGTGGTTCAGTACTGTGACTATAGTGCACAGTATCCTCGGTTCGAGCCCTGTCACTGCTTTTTAATTTCATGCTGGGCAGACCAGACTGCTTAAGAAACAGTAAAGCAGATAGGTTCATAGGTTCATACTAGGCTATCTGCCCGAGGGCATTTACAAGCCTAGCCCATCGTTTTGTGGCTTACGCCACCCCTTTAGTATGGGGAACTATACCCATTATTTTGCTGTGCCTCTGTCGAGCAGTGACACTGAGGTAATCCCTGGGGTATATCTGCGATCTCCCATCCATTGGTCAAGATTTCTCTTGAACAAGGCCAGCGAGGTGCTCTGCCTCACATGTACCGGGATTTTGTTCCACAGCATAGGGAGTCTTTGGGTGATGAATCTATCCCTCCAGCACATCCTATTAATAGCCGTGTCGAGGTTTAAGTCTCCACCCTTGTAGCTCTGATGGATCTAGATTTTTGAGGTGAAGCATATTCATCAAATCTGGGTTTGACATGGCCTTGTATGTTAGGCAAAGGTCACCTCTGAGCAAGCGATTGGCGACTGAATAGAGCTGGAGTTCTTTCAGTCGGGCAGCATAGGACAGATTTTTGAGACCCTTTATCCTTTTGGTGAGGAACTTTTTGGCCTCTCCAGCTGCTGCAAGTGTCGGGTCAGATACATTCCGAATGGGGCATTGTACTCAATCATTGGTCTGATGAGTGATGAGTATAGGGAGACTATGACCTCCCTTGATCTAGATGAGAATCCCTTCATGATAAGGTGGGCAATGTAGAAGGTCTTCCTAACTACTTTAGCTACATGGGTGTCGAATGACAGACTACTATCAACCTGGGTCCCCAGGTCCCCAGGTCCCTGATAACTTCTTCTGTGCTCAGTGGATTGCCACCTATTTGGTAGCTAGGGGTAACCTTGTTTTTCCCGAAGGGTATGACTATGCATTTTTTGGCATTTAACTTTAGGCCGTGGCTCTGGCACCAGTTATCCATTTCTGTGAGACCCTTCTGAAGGATATCTGTGTCAGATGTGTTTTCTACTATGGCGCCCAGTTTGCAGTCATCTGCAAACTTTGTCAGCCATAACCCTCCTGTGTTTGTTTGTACTTGGAAAGTAGATGCCAAACAAGAGTGGGCCCAGGACTGAGCCCTGTGGGACACCACTTGTGACAGGCTTTGAGTCTGACATGGCACCAGCAACTCTGACCCTGTGGGTTCTGTCACTCAGCCAGTTTGCAACCCATCTTGTGATGTATGGGTTAACATTTAAGCTGATGAGTTTTTCAATGATACCCGAGTGGGGTATTGTATCGAAGGCCTTAGCCAGATCGAGGTAGGCTGTATGGACTGCCTTTCCCTCATCAATGGCTTTGGTGACTGTTTCGAAAAAGTCAACCAAGTTTAAAAGGCATGCCTTTGACAAAGCCAAACTGGGTTGGATCCAAAGTCTGCAAATTCCCTATGTCTTTATTTATGAGGTCCATTATGATCCTCTCCATGGCTTTGCAGATAAGGCTTGCCAAGCTAATGGGGGGGTAATTCCCAGGGTCGGTGGAGGCACCGCTTTGTGAAGTGGGACCACAGATGCAGTGCGCCACTCACTGGGTATGTATCCAGAGGTAAGACTTTGATTAAACAGCTGTCCTAGCTGTGGGTTTAATTCCTCATTGAGTTAAATGGAGCACACAGCCGGGACACCATCAGGTCCCATGGATGCTGTGTTTTTGCTTTGAGAGAGCAGTTCTCACTTGGGCTGGAGATGTTTGGGGGCTGCAATCGTTTGGTATAGATATCTCTCCTTTTGGGAGGGGAGAAGTTTGCACTGAACCTGTCAGCCAGTATGTTGGCAATGTCTGTAGGATCAGTAATCTTCACATCATTTTGAACTAGTTCTGAGCATATCTGGGAGTTTCCTCCCAGGTTTCTAACATAGCTAAAGAAGGCCTTATGATTGTCTTTTGAGTCTTTAGCTATTTTTCTCTCGAAATTTGCTTTGGATGATTTTATGAGAGTTCTTAGTTTTTTACTTATAGTGATCAAAGGTGTCTTACCTTTTAAGGATTTTGCTCTATCTTGTAGTAGCTTCCTCCTTTTGTTGTAGAGTTTGTTTATGGCTGGGGTCCACCAGACTGGACGCTTGCCTTTGGTACAAAGAGTCTTTGTTTTGCTTGGGATTGCCTTATCCATGCAGTCCTGCAGGTGCAGGTAGAAGGCATTTGTAAGTGATTCAGCGGCTTGAGTACTGTTTTCCATGGCTCGGGGCCTTAAAGGAGACCACACTAGTCTTTAGAAGTGTGAAGTCGGCTTTTGAGAAGTTCTTTACTGTGGTCTTTTTTATTTCAGGTGGGGGTGGGATGAGGACCTCCAGCTAGATTAGTTGTGATCTGATCTCACCAGTGAGGGTATACTTCGGTGTTGAACATTGTGCTCCCATGTTCGTGATGATGAGATCAAGTATGTTATCTCCTCTTGTGGGGATGGTGACTAGTTGTTCCATGGCATTTGAGTTTATGAATTCCAGGAACTTTTGGGCTAGGGTGTTTGGGCTTGAGTAGTGTTCCCAGTCTATATTAGGGTAATTGAAGTCACCTAGTATGATGGTGTTTGGTGATACATTTATCCCCTCTAGTGTTTTCAGGAAGGCCATGTGAGGTTCCTGAGTTTGTGAGGGTGGCCTGTAACATGCTACAATTTGCAGAGCAGTCTTGCCTATGGTTAATTGCACCTGGATGGTCTCCGATGCATCGTGCGTCGCCACCAGTCTTGAGGTGTGGGTGTCCTTGATGAATATGGATACCCCCCCTCCTTTCTTGGTATTGTCCGGATTTTGGGGCCGGAACGCATGATATGAGGTAAAACCTGATAGCGCTGGGGTGCTCTCAGGAGCCTTGAACCAGGTTTCTGTCACAGCACAGACATCGATGTTCTCCATACTGAGAAGGGCCTCGAGTGCATGCATCTTGAGGTTGAGACTTCTGGCATTGAGCAGCATTACCCTTAGTTTTTTTCCTTTTTTGTGTTCTAGGGTGGTAGGTTTAGAATTTGTGCCTTGCCTAAAAAGGCAGTATGGGGTGGCAAGAGCCTTTGCCAATATCCGGAATCCCAGGGGTGACAGGTGCAAGCTGTCCCTTGCGAAGCAGCGTGGCTTGTCCAGCATGTCATCCCAGGCAGACAGACACTGGATCCCCTTTGAATGACACCAGTGTTTAAGCCAATTGTTAAAGCTGATCATCTTATCTCTGTATTGTGGCATCATTCTTGGTGAAGGTAGGATACTGCTCAAGGTCAGGGTCATACCTGCCTGGGCTACATAATCAGAGAGCTCATCAATGTCTCTTTTCATGTAGTCCAAGGAGGTACGTCTCAGGTCGTTTACACCAGCGTGGACAATGACTGAGTCATATTTGTACCTGCTGTTGAGAGACCTGAGTGCTTGCGTTATGTGGCGGATTCTAGCACCCGACAGGCAGCTTACTGTGACCTTCTCCTTACTCAGTCTGGTGAGCGGGACGTCAGTGTGTCTGACTATGGAGTCACCAATGACTAGTGTGTCTGGCATTGTGTTTGGCCTTAAGGGCTGTGACTGTTTGACACTCTGACTGTGAGGTCTATGTGTTGCAGGTGTTGTGTTCTGTGGTGGTGGTTGTTTGGGTGTCTGCTTTGGTGGCCTCTGCTGTTTTGGTAGATTTTTGATCAGAGCCTCCAAGTATGTCTTTGTGTGTTTATGTGTATGATTTGAGGTTGTAATGGTACTATGTGAGACTGGGTCTATAGTGTGTGTGGTAACCTTCTCCTCCTGACTGGTCTTGCCAGTCCTATGTTGAGAGAGCTCAGCCTCCAGTTTGGCCGTATAGTTGCATCTCGCATGTATTTGTGTTTTGTGGGAGGAGGAGAGGGTTGTTCAGGTACATGAGGCAATTGTAACATTGCCTCAATATTCCCAGGTTCACCAGCTGAGCAGGAGAGGACACTAGCAACTGATCCCTCGACATGCTAGAAGGATAGACAAAAAAACTTTAAAAAGATTCGGGGACGTGGGTGACCGAGAAATGGGGGTTGCCTTTTGGGGTACTATCTATGACAAGAGTGCCGTATCAAGGTAATAAGTACTGTAGGAGCAAGTGCTAGGTTTAACAGATAGAGAATAGTCTACTTGGAGTCAAGTAGAGAGGATCTTTTAGTTATAGGATACGCTGATTAGATCAGTAGTATAGTTCGAGGGAGGTAGTTTTAAGGAAAATTTGAAGAGTGGACTTTAGGTAGCCGAATAGTTTAAACCTGCTTAACCAGCTGCCCTAGTGTGCAACAGTGGCAGCTCCGGCAGCTCCGCTAAATCGCTAAATCGCTTAATCTGGCTAAAGCATGCTTTATAGCAGGGGGCTGGAAAAGACAGGAAATGACCCAAAATGGCCAATAAACTACAAGTTACTGCCTTAAACCACTCCTCTGAGGACAAACAGGCAACTCAGTACTCCCTACTCCCACTAGTGAGTAAAGAAACTACCCCTTGACCAAACAAGGAAAATGGAGAAAACAGGAACCAAGACAAAGCCCAGGGATCAGCAAAATCTGATCACTGGAACAAACTATTAGAAAAGTATGGAAAACAAGAGTATTTTTTTGTTTTTTTTCAAGTTTTTTTCAGATAGGCAGAAAATACAATAAATGCTGTGTTTTTCGACTAAATGCTATCAAAAGCTAGTACACTTGAGTGTATTAGCCTGTTGTTTAACTTTTAAGCAAAACTTAAACAAGCAAGTGCAATAAACAATTCAAGCTATTAAAAACAGTGAAAACAGGTAATAGCAGAATAAAACAGGCAGAAATAGCAATCGAAAGGCTTAAAAAGTTGAAAATGCAGAAAAAAATACTTAGAATCTGGAAAGTTTGTCTTTTCTGGTCTCTGCTGCTCTAGGAACTCTGCTGGACACCACGAGGAGCTGTGCTGAGTTCTCTATAGCCAGAATAGCCCACCAAAGCGTGCTTTATAGCAGGGGGCTGGAAAAGACAGGAAATGACCCAAAATGGCCAATAAACTACAAGTTACTGCCTTAAACCACTCCTCTGAGGACAAACAGGCAGCTCAGTACTCCCTACTTCCACTAGTGAGTAAAGAAACTACCCCTTGACCAAACAAGGAAAATGGAGAAAACAGGAACCAAGACAAAGCCCAGGGATCAGCAAAATCTGATCACTGGAACAAACTATTAGAAAAGTATGGAAAACAAGAGTATTTTTTTTTTTTTCAAGTTTTTTTCAGATAGGCAGAAAATACAATAAATGCTGCCTATCTGAGCATGTTTACCTGACTTTGCTCAACTTTGCCTGACTTTGGCCGACCTTGCCCAACATTGCTCAACATTGCCCAACATTGCGCTAGTTAGCACGGGCAATTTTGTTTACATATACTAAATAGTGATAAAAGCTGCTTAGCACTGCTTTATATTGCTTAAAACATGGCAATCATGCCTCAGGTGGTGCTGCAGGGCTGCCTATGTCGGATGCATAAAGTACACTCCCTATACATGTGTGAAAACAGGTAGTGTCAACTTAGGCATCCCTTTTATTTTATGTGTGAGTCAGACAGAAGTATCATTTCCAGGGTTCCTACTGAGCCAGTGTATGTGCTATGCGTTGCCTCTTTTCCAAATTCAAGGCATACTTGGCACGCCTCCTTCTGCCTACTGGGGCAGGCTCAGGTTGTTCCTCCTCCGAGTCAGGCTGTGCCTGTGCAGGCCTTGCCAATGGTGGGGGGCTGTTTGGCCCTGCCCCATGCTGTTCCTGCTGCAGCTGTTTTCGCAGGATCATATTGTGTAGCATGGCACATACCATGACAATTTGGGTACATGTAGTTGGTGAGTACTGCAAGGCTCCACCAGATGTGTCCAGGCACAGGAACCGTGACTTGAGCATCCCAAACACACGCTCGATTACATTTTGTGTTTGTGCGTGTGCCTCATTATGGTGTTCTTGTTCAGGTGTGTGTGCATTTCTGATGGGTGTCATCAGCCATGGCTCCAGTGCGTATCCAGCATCCTCCACTAGGTGACCGTCAGGGATGTCCCCATTGGAAAATGTCTGGTACAGCTGCGTCACATGCCAGATATGGGAATCATGGTAGCTTCCAGGGCAGCCAGCACACACATTCAGTATTATGCCCTGGGCATCTCACACGACCTGGCAGTTGATGGAGTGGAAGCCCTTGTGGTTGATGTAGGCCCTACCCCACTCACCGGCTGGTGCTTTGATGTGTATGCGCGTGCAGTCAATTGCACCCACTACCTCAGGGTATTCCGCTATTTGCTGGAAGAGACGCATATTGCTGACCAATGCCTCACGGGAATTGGGGAAATATACACAATCACCGACATGTGCTGACATGGCATTCAGGAACTGGTGCAGTACCCTGGATGCTGATGCCTGTGAAATCCCCATCATATCACCAGTTGGTCTCTGGAAGGTACCTGTTGCTAGTATTCTTAGACCAACACATACCTTGGTTTCCACTGGGACGGGTTCCCCTCTGTTGGTTCTGTGTGTGAGGCGTGGCCTGCACAGCTCAACAATTTGCTGCAGGAGGTCTCTGTCCACTCTATAGCGCTCCACTATCTCCAGCTCATGTAGCCCCTGGTAGGTAACCCTGGGTCTGTACACTCTTCTCCGTCTCCTCACTGTGGGTTGCTCAGCAGCATTCACGATGGCACCACCATCAGCATCTTGCACATGTTGCCTTATAATAGGAATGGCAGCCCCTAACATGTTTTTGTCTCAGTTAAGCTTTTTAAGTTTTCACTTTTCTTTGTAGACTGCAGTATTGCAGTGTTTCTGAGAAAAACATGGGGGAATGTTGTTTGCAGAGTTTTAAGTGCTGTGCTGGGCTGTGCTGGGCTAGTGTACTGCCTGTGTAATTGGCTGATTCTGATTGATTTCACCTGGCAGCTCTGCTAGTTCTCCTTGGTTAACTTCCTACTACTTCTTTTCCTTCCTTTTCCCTTTCTATTTCCAGAGGGGGCAGCGCCGCGCAAACATGTGCACACGCGTGCACACAGGCTTACACAGGCTTAGGCGGGTGCACATGCGCGCACACAGGCTTAGACAGGCTTACACAGGCGCACACACGCGCACACACATGGACACAGGCTTAGACAGGTTTACAGGCGCTCACACGCGCACACACAGTGTACACATCTTTGCAAGAAACTTAAGTGATATCCACGGCGTACACCTTCGGTTTCTGGGTTTCAGTTAAGACAACTGTAGACACGCCTCTTCCAGTCCTGAGTAACTTACAGCAAACACATGCCTCTCTTCTCCAATAAGCTTACAGTCTTTAATACATACCCCCTCATGATGTCACCTATTTTATACTCTGTAACTCCTCTAATCCTACACTTACACTCTAGGGACATGGTTCACATGGCAGGGAAAATTGTGATTCTCTATCCTTATCCTCATTTGCATAGGATTGCCTACTAATGCTTGGTTACATCTCTCAGACTGAGCTTCCCCCCTTAGCAACCACTACTCAGTAGCCATGTTGTCTTCAGCCTGCCATTCACCTGCATGGCAGAAGAATATTTTTAATAAATTGCCTATTTTGGCTTTTTAAAATTTTTTTCTGGTTTTTATAGCGCAGCACGTTTGCACGGCACTGCGCTATGCTTAAACATCGGCGATCGGGGTAAAAAAAAATATTTTTTATTATTTTGCAACATAAAAATGCCAATGGCCTTATATTTGGTCATTGGCATGCTTCCTCAACTGGATGCATCCTTTATTTGTAGCTGTCATAGCTCCGTTTTGCTATTTGCAGAACGGTACTCCGTTACCAACGGAGTACATTACTGCAAGTAACTCTGCTCTTACTCGGACAGGTTAGTGTTTCCTGGATGGCAAATTTACCTCATTTGCATAGCTTTCAGCAGAAAATGAGGTAATTTGCATAACATAACACTGTCTGTGCAAGAGTAGTTTTAGGAGCTCTCATGCACGCCCCTGCCGGCTGTTCCTGGATCGCTCGGCGGACATATTGGCTGTCTGGAGTCTTACTCTACTCTTAGACTCTGTGCAAGCCTTCGTGAATCCAGCCCTACATTTCTTCATACTGCTAAAATGCATAACAAGTTAATAGCTATTACAAGAAATAGTGAAAAAACCCTGAAAAGTCAACTACATTTCCTTTTAGAGGATGGCCTTTGTTGAAGTGAAGCCCTAGGCAAACTACACACTGACACTCTCTGTTAGAAAAATATGTATTAGTCATATGCATGCTAAGTGCATTTGAGGTTTAAAAGGGTTAATACATTTATTCTGGTCACACTGCATGAATCTGCACAGCTATTAGAAACTTAACAAGAAGCATTCTATTTTCTGCTAATGTCAGCAAATAACAAGAAGTAATTCATTTGTACTATTGTCATGAGACTTAACAAAGAGTTATTGATGTTCTGCTTATGCCATGAGAAAGTACACAACTGCTAGAAGCTTTGATAAAGAACACAATGGATGCTTGAAAGTATAAACCGTAGTCAGCATTACTTGTACCTAAGCTAGAAATGTACCTTGAATCTAGGCAAAATGTAACACATATATTAGAACTGCACAATTGAAGAATTGAAAGTTTGTGGCGGGCTAAAATAAGCCCCAAGGCCAGGTTGTTTTTCTCAAATGTTTTGTAAATCAGCAGTTATTCTCAACTAGTCAGCAATTAGTCTAGTAACATTTTCTGTAGAACAATACAGAAAGCTGTGTCTAACTACATCAGCAATAGAAGTAACATTTCTGTGTGACATGGAAAGTACTGTATAAAAATGCCATACTAATTATTAATGTTCAGACAAACCATTATGCCAGCATGCTTTGTCTCCTTGCTGCATGTTAATAAAGGGTGCCTTGCTTGAACCTTATATGAATTGGTCTTTGAAGTTTTTTCCTTTGACAGATTGGTCCATCGGACCGGAACCCTCTCTTCACCTTGGAGCAGACGGGCTAGGTGGTTGAAACCGTATGGGGAAGAAACCAAATCGGTTCTTCTTATTTGAAAAGCCCTCCGACTGAATTGTCGTTCAAAAGAGGCCAGCCACTTTCTGATCTGCGACTGAAGGACGGGTCTCCGCGAATCAGGTGATCAATCACATAGGCTCAGGTAAGGTGAATCTACTGTTCTCTGTTTTCTGTTTTAGATAAGGGACTAGATTTGTATTGTTTTTGTCAGGACTGTATTTTTTTACAAGTCAGGGACAGAAAAGATTACTGTCTTGTCATAGATCAGGAGAAACAGAATAAGTAGGCAGTCATTCTGAAGAGACTATAACAAAATCCGTGGTACCACGTTAAAAATAATAGAAGTTACGTAATGATCAAAAGGGTAGAACAAAATGGGTAATAATTGCACAAAAAGACCCCAAAATCTGCCGTTAACAGAAGACGCAAAATACATGCAGTCGCAGCATGCCGACAATATTAAATATTATTCAAAATGGGTTAATAAATATGAATTTGACGGAAAATTAGAAAAATCCTCGCTTATCAAACTTGTCAAGCAGCTCAAAACCGATTCCAAAGGTTGGGTAAAAAAGCAATGTAAATTAGGAATTCCTCAGGCACACACGTGGATTGAGGAAGTAAACTGCAGGGAACAAAAAAACAACAATAATTCAAAAACAATGTTTTTAGATAAAGAGGACATTAACTTAGTAATAGCATTGGCCCCTCCACCTCCCTTACCAGAATATGAAGCAAGTGAACAAGTTAGTCCACCCCCACGATATCCTGTCGTCATTGAAAATAGAGACATTGTAAAAGTAAAACCGTATGTTAGAGATCCCATCAAGACCAGGTCTTGAACAAAGGCAGGTAACTCAAATGAAGGCATCGAGTTATATCAAATGGTTAAGAATTCACGATCTATGAGTGAAGAAGAAATATGCCCACTTATAGAAGTACCCAATCCTCAGGCAGGACAAGATAATCAGGACCCAACCATTTTAGTGTATAGACCTTGGACTCCGGAAGATATCCAGAAAGCCACTGAGGGAATTCCCCATCCAAAAGTTAATTTTAGAAAATTCTCAGAAGATTTACAAGGAATGAGGCTGAGTTATAACCTAAAAGGAGAAGAGGTAGAAAAAGTAGTTAGACAAATTGTGGGGCCAGATTGGCACATGATTAGTGGCAACTGGAATCCCCGTGATGCTGCACAAAGACCCCTGCCACATAGCAGCGCAGAATTAGACAACAGAGAAAAAGGTCTTACAGACCGCATCTCTGAAAAATGGAAGCCTAGGGCAGACTGGACTTGCATTAATCAATGCATCCAACAAGAAGGTAAAACTATTGACCGGTATTATGCCAGACTATTAGAATGTTTTAATAACCACTGTGGAATGCAAGTTCCTGAAGATCAAACACAAGATTTCCCATATGAACAGCAGTTAAAGAATGCATTTTTAAAGGGCAGTATTGCACCTATAAGCAGTTTTATTACAAAACACATGGTAAACCATCGTACAAGCAGGTTACAGTCATTACTTGAATATGCTAGGCATGCCGAAAGGCATTTTAATAGCAAAAAGAAAAAGAAAGCTCAAGTATTTTCTGTAGAAGATGGAGCAGAAGTTTATGTAGTACAGTCTGGGAAAAAAGGCAAGAAAAATGCACAGGGAAACAAACAATCTGATCAACGATCAAAGGACTTTGAAGGGTGAAAGAAAAGGGGTGAATGTTTTAAATGCGGTAAAAAGGGACACTTGGCATAGGATTGCAGGAAAAACAAGAAGGCAACCACAGAAGACAAGGAGGGTGAGGACTGACTATATGGTAGTCAGGAATCACTAGAAGAGGCTAGCGAAGAAGGGACAAGTGAGAATGTGATAGAGGGAGTAGAGGAAGTGCAGGAAGTTAGTGACAATGAAGAAAATGAAATATTAGACCTAGCTTTATTGAGCTTGGAGCTCTATTTAGCAGACACGAAACCAGAAGTTACACTCTTGGTAGAAGGGAGGGAAGTCAAATTCTTGTGTGACTCAGGGGCATCGCGAACCCTGATACCTCCCTCCAAACTGCCCGGAAACATGGAGTCACCTGATTGCATACTGGTAAAAGCAGCTAATGGGCAGCTGTATCGGTATCCCCTCTCCCGTAATATTGCAATAACTGATCCAGTTTCAGGATTGACTCAGAAAAGCAAAATTGTTGTTTCTGCAAAATGCCCAGTAAACCTTTTGGGCAGAGACCTCATGCAACTATTTGGTATAGCAGTAGTCCCAACCATGCAGGGTATGGAGGCACAGCGACAAATTGATACCTTTGCAGTGCAATCGGAGGGTGAAATGTTTTATTGGTAAAGCCAGGACTTGGTTACGACTGGTCCAGGGACTGTGACCGAAGAATTAATGAATGTAGCCATCAGCAAGTTCCCCTCCCTTGACATTGATAAGCAACACTTGTTGCACTGTACCCTGTATTATTGTAACACACCAGGACCTGATAAGGAATATAAGCAAGAATTGTTTAAAAATCATGCAAACAGATTGATATTACGTAACCTGTACTGGAACTCAGAAGGGAACAGTGTAGCCAGCTGTTCATTGCCCCAGGAGTTCTTTACACTTTATAAATCTAATCGATTACCACATGTTAGCTTAACCAAGAACAAAAATATAGAATGGTCAGACCTAGGAGAAAAAGTCACGAGATGGGAGAAACAGACAGAGTTAGAACTGTCAGAACAGGGAACACAAATACAGAAGTTGAATTGGATAACTCAGACCCATCCAGCCGTGCACTTGCAGTCTAGCAAGGACAGCTGATTAGCACTCCTATTAAAGAAGAAAGAGAATGCCTTACAGAATATACCAGAAACTCTCTGGTCAACAGGAAAATCAGATGTAGGACTTATTTGTACAGCGGGACCAGTTACCATCATGCCAAAGTCAGCATTTAGGCCACAGAAAAGACAGTATCCCTTAAGAAAAGATGCAGAGGCAGGGATAAAGCCTATTATAGCAGCCTTACTTAAAGGAGGGATACTAGTAGAATATCTCAATTCACCATGTAACACACCCTTATTTCCAGTTAAGAAAGCAAATGGAGAATGGCATATGGTCCAAGATTTACAAGCTGTAAATGATGCAGTAATACCAAGGGCACCTACGGTGCCAGACCCACACACCCTGTTGAATGATTTAAAACCTCAACACAAGTATTTTTCTGTGTTAGAGATCAGCAATGCGTTCTTTTCGATACCGATACACCCTGACAGCCAGTATTGGTTTGCATTCATATTTCATACACGCGACTACCACAGGGGTATTGTGAAAGTCCAATGATATTCTCAGAAGAAATGGCAAGCAACTTGGTGGGATTCACCCCACCAAGAGGAAGTCAGATTTTACTTTATGTTGATGACATCTTGCTGGCAGCCCCCACCCAGCAAGATTGTAGAGAAGATACCATAGCGCTATTAGGATTTTTAGCCACTGAAGGACATAAGGTAAATAAAAATAAACTGCAGCTTTGGAAAAAACAAGTTAAATACCTGGGATATGTAATATCCAAGGAAGGCAGAACACTAGATGAGGACAGAAAGGTAGCAATTTTGCAAGCACCAAAGCCCACTACCAAGAAGGAAATTATGTCCTTCCTGGGTACAACTAATTTTTGCCGGAGCTGGATTCCAAACTATGCTTTGGAATCTGCACCTCTGACTGACCTTATATATAACAAGCCTATGGCAGCACAGGATTTGTTACAATGGACACCAAAGGCAGAATCTGCTTTCTGCAAACTGAAACAGTTAATAGCGTCCTCATTAGTTCTAAGATTACCAAACTACCATAAACGTTTTTTCCAAACTGTAGATTGTAAGCAAGGTTATATGACATCAGTGTTAACACAACAGCATGAGGATAAGCAACACCGCATTGCTTACTATTTATCACAACTAGACCCAGTGGCACGGTCTTTACCCCACTGTGTACAAGCAGTAGTTGCAGCTGCAATGGCAGTACAGGCTTCGGCCTCAGTAGTCTTATTCCACCCTCTCACTTTAAGAGTGCCTCATGCAGTCGCGATTATTTTACTACAAGAAAAAGTGGCATATCTTTCCCCTGCTACGCATCTTTCCTGTATGACTATATTGTTGAGCCAACCTCACACGACAATTGAGCGATGCACGACTTTGAACCCTTCTACTCTGCTCCCGATCCCTGCAGATGGCACACCACACCGCTGCCTGCAGGTAATTGAGCAAAAGACACTACCTAGAAAATATCTCACGGATGTCCCCTTGGATGATGCCGAGGTGACATACTACGTGGATGGTTCGTGCAAAAGGGGTCCTGCAGGACAGAACCTAGTAGGATATGCAGTAGTTTCTGACACTGAGATTATAGAAGCAGAACCTTTACCACACAACTTATCTGCACAGGCAGCAGAATTGAGTGCCTTGACACGGGCATGTATCTTAGCAAAGGGTAAATGTGCAAACATTTTTACTGACAGCCAGTACACTTTTTCTACTGTACATGTTTTTGCGCAACAGTGGAAAAACCGAGGAATGATAACATCTACTGGCAAACCTATAAATCATGCACAGTTTATTTTAGATCTTTTAGAATCTATTCAATTACCTCAGAAAGTAGCCATTTGTAAATGCACAGCTCACACCAAGTAACAAAATAGGATTTCAAAAGGTAATGCGAGAGCTGATACAGCTGCAAAACAAGCAGCTACAGAAGTATTTCTTTTAAATGAGGAACTACAACGCTCTGAGATTTTAGACTTAGAAATGTTAAAAACAATGCAGACACTCACTACGCAAGCTGAAAAACAAAGATGGGTAAAACGAGGAGCAATTCTCGAAAAGGGGCTGTACATCTCTAAAGAAGGGAAACTGATACTACCATCTAATTTGTTTAGATATGCAGCTTTGTTGAGCCATGGGCAGTGCTATGTCTCAACAGGGGGGATGGTACAGCTGGTGAACCAGGTGTTCACAACGTACGAATTTACAAACTACTCTAAAAAATTTTGTTTGACATGTCAGATTTGCAACAAACATCATGCACAAGGGGCGTTAAAGCCCAAGCAAGGGAGTTTCCTTACACCACCATATCCATTTCACACTATCTGTAGGGATTTCATAGAATTGAACAAATGTGAAAATAAGAAGTATTGCCTTGTCATTGTAGATATGTTTTCCAGATGGGTGGAAGCTTTTCCAACCAAAAATCCAAATGCAGCCATGGTGGCAAAAGTACTTGTCAAAGAAATCATCCCTAGATTCGGCATTCTGGAAAGGATCTACAGTGACAATGATACACACTTTGTAAACCAAACCATACAGCAGTTAAGTAAGCATTTTGGTATTTCTTTAAAAAATCATTGTGCATACCATCTGCAATCTGCAGGGCTAGTTGAAAGGCATAATGGTATATTAAAAAACAAATTGAGAAAGTTAATAGCCGAGACAGGAAAGAATTGGTTGTATTGTTTGCCCCTGGCGCTGTTGAGCATGAGAACTGTTCCGACTGCAAAAGGATTGACTCCTTTTGAAAAACTATTTGGAAGGGCTTATTATACACCCCAGTGGAAACTTCTCATGTCCTCAGACCAGGAAGCTGATTTTACACTAGCTGAATATATGAGGAAGTTAATGAATTCTAAACATCTGTTGCAGTCAAATTCTGTTTCAGATAGAAAACAAACCGAGACATCAGAAGTGGCAGTGACACCTGGAGACTGGGTGTGGATAAAAGCTATAAAGAAGAAGAATTGGTCATCACCAAGGTGGGAAGGTCCATACCAGGTGCTCCTTTCGACACCCACTGCAGTCAAGATAGCAGAGCAAGCTTCATGGATCCAACTGACGCACTGCAAACTAGTTAAGAACTTTGAATTGGACAAAAATCTTACCTCTCCATCGGGGCCCTCAGCACAAAGTCTGGCTACAAAGGGGGTCAGATTAATAGGACTGATCCGTCTCAACCCCAGTGAAGAAACCATAGGTGCCAAAGGTCCTATTAGGGCAGAGAGTAAGATCACATGTCAAAAGCAAAAATGATGGAATCCAGAAAAATCCAAATACACCTACTCGGAAGAGGCGGAGAAAACAGGAATGCAGAACAACCGTTTCCTCAGAAGTATTGCATAATCATCCTGTTGAATGTACCAGTGATGATTATCTTTTTGTTGTGGCCATTCCTTTTCCCAGCCACACAAACTGAACTGAATAAGCGTGGAGAGTTGCACGTAGAGTGGTACCCAAACTTCAACACTTACCAGGCAATCAAATATGTGTATGCTGAAACCTTCAATGTTTCGAATTGCTGGATTTGCACAGCTTTGCCAACAGCATACAGGGGGTTATTGTTAACTTCAGTCCCCCTAGGAGCCAACAAGACCTGGGAAAACTTAGTCTATGATACATCAGATGTCACATCACAAGATAAAGTAGCATTGCACTTGTCTGTTCGACAGAAGGGGACTGTGTGTTTTTACAAAAATGATACAGTTCAGGTGGGTTGGAGCAATTGCAATGTGACTGTTCCCTATAGATGCTACAATAAAACTGACAACACAGGTTCCTATTGCAACACAAGCTACGATTTATTTTTTGAACTGATGCATAGGACAACTGATGAAGTAAAACATAATGCTGACCTCTATAAACAACTGATTATAGTTGACAAAAAAATGTTTCATCCAGAGCCAGGACATAGTAAAGTTACCACCAAAGTAGAAGATTGCTACTTTGTATGTGGTAGGAAAGCATATAAGTGGTTACCTGAGAATTGGTCCAGCAGTTGTTATTTGGGGTACCTGGTTCCGGCCATATGACACACAGCAGTTTTACCTCAGGGGAAAATTTGGAATGTTTGACAAGAAATCAAGAAGCCTGTCAACCCAGTGAGGCAAATCAATGCAGGCTGGAAAAAACATCATGCTGTGGGCCTAGGGAAAAATGGACTGTCACATATGGACTTGGGTGATACTATCATCTCATGAGCAGGTGTACTGCCAGCATATGGAGCAACAAAATCAATCTGGGAACTGAGAAAACTGTCTAAACTTCTCGAAATAATGAGCAATGCAACCTTTTCTGCCCTAGAATTGGTAACTGATGAACTGACTGCCATGAGAACTATAGTGCTTCAAAACCGCATGGCTCTTGACTTCACCCTAGCGAAGAAAGGAGGTACTTGCGCTTTAATCCAGGAGGAGTGCTGTTCATATATTCCTGACCACAAACACGAGATAGACAATCACCTTGAGGTAATTCAACAGCTGTCGGCTATGACCAAGTCAGGACCAAATCCATTGACAGACGTTTTCCAGAGATTGTTTGGGGGGTGGGGCAGTATCCTAATGAACATCCTGATTGCCATCTGTGTAGGAATGATCCTGCTGGTGGTATGTGTGTGCTGCTGCATCCCCTGCATGAAAAGACTGATTAAAGACTTTATAGACATGTCAGTTTCAGAAACCTTATACCAATGTGCTGAACTTGAAGAATTGTTGAAAATTTCAAAATGAGTTCATAAGTTTAAACTGAATGACTCTTTTAACTGCAAATCCTGAGTAGGAAGAGGTTAGGGGAAGAAAAAAAACTGTTTATGCTTATTTTGAAAGTAGAATAAAAGTATTAAAAGGGGGGAAATGTTAGAAAAATATGTATTAGTAATATGCATGCTTAGTGCATTCGAGGTTTAAAAGGGTTAATACATTTATTCTGTTCACACTGCATGAATCTGCACAGCTATTAGAAACTTAACAAGATACATTCTATTTTCTGCTAATGTCAGCAAATAAGAAGTAATTCATTTCTACTAGTGTCATGAGACTTAACAAAGAGTTATTGATTTTCTGCTTATGCCATGAGAAAGTACACAGCTGCTAGAAGCTTTGATAAAGAACACAATGGATGCTTGAAAGTATAAACCGTAGTCAGCATTACTTGTACCTAAGCTAGAATTGTACCTTGAATCTAGGCAAAATGTAACACATATATTAGAACTGCACAATTGAAGAATTGAAAGTTTGTGGCGGGCTAAAATAAGCCCCAAGGCCAGGTTATTTTTCTCAAATGTTTTGTAAATCAGCAGTTATTCTCAACTAGTCAGCAATTAGTCTAGTAAATTTTCTGTAGAACAATACAGAAAGCTGTGTCTAACTACGTCAGCAATAGAAGTAACATTTCTGTGTGATATGGAAAGAACTGTATAAAAATGCCATACTAATTATTAATGTTCAGACAAACCGTTATGCCAGCATGCTTTGTCTCCTTGCTGCAAGTTAATAAAGGGTGCCTTGCTTGAACCTTACATGAATTGGTCTTTGAAGTTTTTCCTTTGACACTCTCCTCATCATCCTCCATTCTGCCCTTCCTCTGCAATAAGCCTGGCCTTACATAGTTTTCTTACATCATCCAGATTACCCTTTCTTCTGTTCTCACACTTATTCAGCTACATCTTATATCCTTGGACAAAACTAGCTGCACTATGGCATAGAGGAATAAAGTCCTGTCTACAACCCAGGTGACATAGGTTGAATTAATGCAGCCATGTCACAGGTAAGGATGGTCATGTCTATCCTATGGGAAGGATGCATGCTAGAACAATCCTTACATTAGATCAATGGACAAGGACAGAGATATGCAAAAAGGATGATGCCCTGTAGTAAAATAACTGGGGGAGGGCATGTTTGATGTGCTGTGTTGCACAATCTCATTGTACATCCACCTACTGGATGCATCCAGGCATGTGCAGGGGAAAGAGTAAGTTAGAGCATAAGTATAAATACCCCCTGTCTGCAGTATGATGCTACACCAGGATGCCTTGGGTTTTTCACCAGCCCAGAACACGAGCCAAAGTAAGTCAGAGGAAGTCCAAGGGTGGTATAGGAGAGTCTGGTAGACCTGGAATATGAGGCAAAACCCAGGTGGCAGCTTATGGTCAGCTGCAAGAGAGGAAAAAAGAGTCCAAGACTGTCATAAATTAAGCCAGCTGTCTGTGATCTACTAGTTTCCCAGAAGTCATGGGGTACTGGATGTTGTCCCATGCATTTTATAACATCTTTCTAAACGTTAGATCCAGTAATAAAGAATAAGGAAAGAAATTTAATCTTATTTGTTCTTCCAAAAAGGAGATAAGTTATATCTAAGGCTTAATATTGACAGCAGAAAAAAACAGTAGTTTCAAATAAAATGAGAGGACAAATGATTCTAAGGATACATAAATCATATCTGAGAATATAGCCTGCCTCCCTACCACTCAAGCAAGAAAGAAAAATATAGTCACCTTCTGTATATTTCCATGGTGTTAGATTGGGATAAAGTGAAGGAACAACTAGCCATAGCTATATATTTCAGTGCTATCATTTCTCAACAAAACATGCTTCCTCACTCCTACCCCAAAAAGGCACCTCTCAGATGTAAGGGTGAGATAAAAGTGAAAATAACAAATAGAATGCAATAATATAGTTCAACTTGCCATTGTCAGGTGTATATACATAACATGCCTCATTACCCATAGCTCCAAAAGATAGCCAGCTGTAGACAACTCTGTTGTTAGAATGTGAAGAGAACTGAAAAGAAAAATGATCACAGTAATGTATTCCAGATTGTTCCAGCTTGCTATTTCTAGATTGTACACTGCCCATAGACAATTTATATTGATCTTCTATGTATACATCTGAGGTTTGATTTCGCCACCCCCTTAGATTAGTTCACTGTGCCTCTGCCCAGCAGAGCCATTGAAGTGATCCCTGGGATAAACTTTCCGTTTCCCATCCACTCATCAAGGTTTCTCTTGAAGAGTGATAGTGAAGAGCTCTGCCTAATGTAGATTGGAATCTTGTTCCAGAGCATGGGAAGTCTTTGGAACAGGAATCTATCCCTCCAGCATGTCCTATTTATTGTTGTGGTGAGGTTTAGATTCCTAGAGCGTGTGGCTCGAAGGGATATGGTTTTCTTTAGGTGGATCATATCCATTGGTTCTGGGTTGGACATGGCCTTGTTAGTCAGGCAGAGATTACCTCTGAGTAGGCGGTATGCAACAAAGAACAGCTGGAGTTTCTTCAGTCGAGCTGCATAGGGCATCTGTTTTAGGCCAGTGATCCGCTTGGTGAGGTACTTCTGTGGTCTTTCCAGCTATTGCAGGTGTCTTGTGAGGTACATCTCAAATGGGGCATTGTACTCTATGATGGGTCTGATGAGTGATGCGTAGAGGGGCACAATGACCTCTTCTGATCTGGATGCAAAACCTTTTGTGATTAGGTGGGCCACATAGAAGGATTTTCTAACCACTTTGACAGTGTGATTATCAAAGGAGAGTTTACTATCTACTTGGGTCCCCAGATCCCTTATTACATCTCCTGTATTTAGGGGGCTACCACCTATGTGGTAGTTTGTGGGTAGTTTGTTTGGGTCTATATTAGATCAGTGAACACTTAAACAAGTGAACGCTGATTGATCGACCTTATGTAAGTGAAAGCTTACAATCTCGAACTGTCAGATCAGTGATTTTTTTCCTAGGGAAAAAAATCGCTGATCCAAAACACATACACACAACACAAGCACACCAAACAAACAGAAATCCACACACATACACCTAAAATCTGACACCTAACCCTACACTAAACTATGCACACACCAATAACTATCCACTTACCTTAACCCAAACCCTAACCCTAAGGTCCATCACTATCACACACTCACCTCACCCGCTCCCTAACCCGAACTCACCTAAACCGGCCCTAACCCTCACGTCCACACAATTGCACACATACCTAACCCGCGCCCTAACCCTAACTCACCTAACCCACCCTAGCACTCACATCCACAGCATTGCACACTTACCTGAATCTGACCCGCAACTTTCCACCACAGCACTAAAAATACCAAAGCAACAGAAATGGACAACCAAATTGTTTTCCTAGGAAAAAATTTGGTTTCTGTTGCTTCGATATTTTGACCATTCACTTAAATAAGGTCGATCAATCAGTGTTCGCTTGTTTAAGCATTCACTAATCTGTTTTTATTCAAAGGGGATGACTATGCACTTTTTGGCATTTAGCTTGAGACCATGGTTTTGACACCCGGTATCTCTCTCAGGGAGACCCATTTGGAGAATGTCTGTGTCAGCCTGAGAGTCAATTATAGCCCCTAGTTTCCAGTCATCTGCAAACCTGGTCAGCCATAGTCCTCCTTTGCTTGCCTGTACCTCTGAGAAGTATATGCCAAACAGGAGGGGACCTAGGACTGATCCCTGGGGAATGCCACTTGTAAATGGTTTAGAGTCAGACCTAGCTCCCACAACTCTTACCATGTGGGTTCTGTCCGTGAGCCAGTTGGCAACCCATCTCATGATGTAGGGGTTTATGTTCAGGCTGGTGAGCTTGTCTAAAATACCAGAATGGGGAATGGTGTTGAAGGCCTTTGCGAGGTCTAGGTAAGCTGTGTGTACCGCCTTTCCCTCATCTATAGCCTTGGTAAATCTCTCAAAGAAGTCCATCAGGTTTAGGAGGCATGATCTGCCCTCAACAAAGCTGAAATGGGTAGGGTCCAGTGTTTGGAGGTTCCCAATGTCTCTATTAATGTGATCCATGATGATGCGCTCCATAGCCTTGCTGATCAAGCTAGTCAGGCTTATAGGGTGATAGCTCCTGGAGTCTGTTGTAGCTCTACCTTTGTGGAGTGGAGTAACCGTTGCTGTGCGCCACTCTATGGGCACATAGCCTGTGGAGAGGCTGAGTTTGAACAGTGTGTTTAGGTGAGGGGTTAGTTCATCTTTGAGCTCATGTAGGACACAGCCTGGGACACCGTCCAGTCCCATTGATGCTGTGTTTGTGGCTTTTGAGAAGGCTGTTTTAACCTGAGTGTCTGTGATTTCAGGGGTACTGCATTCTTCTGGTATGGTTATGGGCCCTATTGGGGTGAGAGGGGAGTGAAGTTTGCACTGAACCTGTCTGCCTGGATGTTGGCGATATCGGGCGGTTCAGTGTATTTTTTGCCATTCTGCACTAACTCCGAGCAGATCTGAGAATTGCCACTTAGATTCTTTACATAGCTAAAGAATGCCTTGTGGTTGCCTTTGGAGTCCTTGGCAATTTTTCTTTTGAAGCTAGCCTTGGATGATTTTATGAGGGGATTGTAGTTTCTTGCTGATACTGATCAGGGATGTCTTTCCTTCTTGGGATTTTACTTTTTTCTGTACTAGTTTCCTCCTTCTATTGTACAGCTTGTTTATGGCAGGGGTCCACTAGACTGGTTTCCCTTTCTTGGAGGAGTGAGTCTTGTTTTTTCTTAGGATAGCATGATCCATGCATTCTTGTAGGTGCCAGTAGAATGCATTAGTAAAGGATTTTGCAGCTTGGGCAGCATTATCCTTTAGCATGGGGGCTTTGAATCTTTCCACTCGGTCTTAAGTAACGTGAAGTTTGCTTTTGAAATGTTTTTCATGGTGGTTTCTTTGACTGGGGGTGGGGGCGGAATGTGGATATCCAGAGTGATTAGTTTATGGTCAGATCTAACCAGCAAAGGGTTGACCTCTGGTGTGGAACACCGGTCGCCCATGTTAGTGATGACCAGGTCCAATATGTTGTCACCTCTGGTGGGGATGTTGACCAGTTGATCCAGGGCGTTTGAGATTATAAATTCAAGGAAATGTTGGGCAAGGGAGTTAGGACTTGAGTAATTCTCTGAGTTAATATTTGGATAATGGAAATCACCCAATATCAGGGTGTTTGATAGGACCTTTATGTTTCCCAGTGTTTCCAGAAATGCGGAATGGGGTCCTGGGACATGGTGGGTGATCTGTAGCAAGCTACAATTTGAATTGCAGTTTTGCCCATTGTTAGTTGCATGAGGATGATCTCTGAAGCATCGTGCTGTGCCACTAACCTGGAAGTGCGGGTATCCTTGATGAATATGGATATGCCCCCACCTTTTGTATTTCAGTCCAGGTTTTGTGGCCAAAATGTATGGTATGAGTTGTAGCCTGGTAGTGCTGGGGTGCTCTCTGGAGCCTTGAACCAGGTTTCTGTTACTGCACATATATCGATTTTCTCCATATGGAGGATTGCCTCGAGTGCATGCATTTTGAGGTTTAGACTTCTGGCATTGAGTAGCATTACCCTCCGTTTTTCGTTACTTGTGCTATTTATGGTGGTGGGTTTGTTTTTTGAGCCTTGCATAAAAAAGGCACTTTTGGGGTGGCAAGAGCCTTGGCCAGTATTCGAAAGCCAAAGGGTGACAAGTGCAAGCTGTCCCTAGCAAAACATGTGGTTTGTCGAGCATGCCATACCAGGCTAACAGACACTGGATCCCCTTTGAGTGACACCAGAAGCTTAGCCAATTGTTGAAATTGATAATTTTTTCTTTATACCATGGTATCATTCTTGGTGAGGGCAGGATGCTACTCAGGGTCAGGGTCATACTGGCCTGGGCTACATGATCAGAGAGCTCTTCCATGTCTCTTTTCATGTAGTCCAGGGAGTTATGGCTCAGGTCATTCACACCAACATGGACAATGACAGAGTCATAGTTGTACTTGTTCTGGAGTGACCTGAGTGCTTGTGTTATGTGGTGGATCCTGGCACCCGACAGGTAGCTAACAGTGACCTTCTCCTTGTTCAGCTTAGTGAGTGGGATGTCAGTGTGCCTGACTATAGAGTCACCTATTACTAGTGTGCTGGGTATGTTATTTTGCCTTAAGGGCTGTGATTGTGTGGCACACTTGTTTTGTGAAGTATATGTTTCATGATTTGTGTCGGGGGTGGAGGTTGCTTGGATGTCTGCTTTGGAGGTCATTGTTGCTTTTGCAGATTTTTATTTAGAGCCTCTGAGTATGTTTTCATGTATTTATGTATGTTTTTTGCCGGTGCTGGTTTCATAGGTTTATGTGAGACTGATGGTGTGATGCAAGTAATTCCCTTCTCCACTTGACTGTCTGGTCCAGTCTTGGGATGAGAGAGCTTAGCCTCCAGTTTGGCTGTATAATTGCATCTCTCGCATGTATTAGTGTTTGGTGGAAGGAGGAGAGGGTTGTCTGTGTACATGAGGCAGTTATAACATTGCCTCAAAATGCCCAGATTCACCGGCTGGACCAGAGAGTACACCTGAAACTGTCCTTTGGACATGCCTGGATAGGTACAGTGAATTGATTTACTGATTGATTGATAAGGTTGAATAGAGAGCCTTGCTTTTCTCTACAGTATAGTGGGGTCTAATGCTAAGGTTTATTAGTGCTTGCTATGAGTTTTAAGCAAGTGCCAAGGGAAAAATTGAAGAGTACACTTTGCGGAGCCGGGAATAGTTATACCTTAGCTAACCGGCACTGCCGAGCATGCAAAACCGCGCTAATGTGGGTTTTATAGCAGGGAAATGAAAGAGATAGAAATTAGACCAAAATGGCCAATAAAGTACTAATTTCTGGGCTGACACCACTCCTCCAGGGACAGGTAAGCTGCTCAAAGTTCTCCTCTCTCACAGGTGAACCGAGAAACTTCCTTCTATCCAAGTAAAGTATGGGCAAGCACAGAAACTTGTAACACAGTTCTAAATTCAGCACTAACCTGAAAACTGGACTATACTAGCTTAGAAAGGCAGGAAACAATTGTTTTTGTTTGTTTGGTTTGGTTTTTTCAGAAAATAAAGCAGATACAATCAAAAAAACACTTTAAATGCACAGAAATGGCTATCACACTTGAGTGTGTAGCCTACAACAGTTAAACAGGTAATTTAAACACAAAAACAACTTTGTTAAAATACAGGCAGTAAAATAAGTGCAATATGTTGCTGAAGCAAGCTTTTTAAATGACAGAAACTCTAAAAAAATCAACGTTTTAGGTGGAATTAGCTAAAGGCGGCAAGAAAATGCAGAAAAATTATACTTCATCACTCCAAATTCTCTCTTTTATCTCTCTGCTGCTGTAGAACTCTGCAGGGCACCAGGCAGGAGCTTGCTGAGCTGTATACAAGCGCAAAAACCTCACATGGTGAATAAACTACTAATTTCTGGGCAGAAACCACTCCTCCGGGGACAGATATCATGCACTCCTACAGGAAGTGGCAATAGGTATGTGTTATTTGATATTCAAAAAACAAGTAATCTCCGTGGTATCCCCAAAGTCTCAAAACACCACATTAAAGTGTAGTGGGTCAAAAAAACAAAACAGTGTAAGAAACTTCTCTGTGTGGAAAATTTTCAGTCCATAAATTTCTAGTTAATCACTGTATATTAATCAGATCCGACAATAGTAGTAGAAGTAGCGAATGTAATCTCGTCTTAAGTCAAAACAAAACAAAACAAAAAGTAATAATAGAAAATATATAATTGTACAGCATTACTAAATATTCGAAAGTAATCCAAGCAAGGCAGGCAGTCTGTTTCCAGTCGAAAATCCTTTATTAAGTACACAGACAAGCGATCCAAGTAAAACAAAAATAGAGTAATAATTTCCTCACAAGCTTTTTAAATACATATATACCCCTGGATTCATGACGCTTGCGCCAGGCGCAGGCGTAGCTTAGGTGGTATAACTCCAAATATGTCCGCCGAGCAATTCAGGTACGAACCAATCCCATGTGCACTACCGGCATACGCCAGAGCTACGCAGCCCTCGGCATAGGTATGCAGATCACCCCATGCACAGTGTCGCACCATGCTAATGAAGACATACAGCGATTCACGAAGTGGTGCAGGTGTAGCGCAAGCCCATGGAAATGTAAACCAAAAAACACAGTTTACATTTTCCCAAACAGAACATCGGAGTTATGGAAGCGGACAACATGCATGTATTACAAAGTTAACATATGCCAATGGAGAAATACACAGCCAATGGCACAAGTAAAGATGCACAACACCTAAAAAACAACATTTAATGTCATGTCCACAGTAATGCACAGTACAACCGCAGGGCATGTGTGTGTGCAAACTGGAATACAAAGGAAATATATAAAAATGGCAGAAAATCGCAATGAAAGACAAATCAGGATTGCACTATAATATGCAATGGTAGGCATGGCACACCACAAGCAAGGCACAAGGGTTGCCAGGGGCCCGCGACAGTGTTCGGCGCTGTAACTATGAATTAGTAGTCAATGCCATGCAAATGAGGCAGGTAATACTGAATCGCAAATGTCCCACCGGATTAAGGATGTACCTGACGGCGCAGCACAATAACACCGAGCAGTGTATCAAAGGTGATACATGACATCAGCAGAGGGGTGTGTCACCGTATCAGTCAGCACATTGTAGCAATGCAAATCTGGCCTGGCCATTGCTAAGCAAAGCTGAAAGACAGGGGTGGGGAGGAGGGTATAGAACCGTTTAGCTGAGAGCACACATGGTGCCAAAAGCGCATGTGTATGGGGATGAACTCGTGCCCGAAACCCGGTAAGCGGATGCATGCGCCACAAACAATAGCACAAACAGGAAGGTCATGGGAAAAAAAGTAGGAAATGCCGAAGCAGGGTAATTGGCGTAGTAATGAGCAATTAACACCAATCAACACACGGCGGCCAGTCGACGGCAGTAGACAAGCCTGCATGCAGAAACCTGCAAAACAGGATAGGGGAGGCATAGGATTGCAAAGAAAGGTGTGGAGGACCTGGAATGCAAAGATAGGAGAACTGTCATAGCAGAGCAAAGTAAACCCACAGTAGATCGACAATAGCACACATTATGCAAGGTAAACCAGGTCTAGGAAAGTACAAATGAAAGTAGGCAGTTGGATGCATGCCAGCAAATGGTAGGTGTAACATGGACAAATGTAAATGGAAGGACAGGAGGTAATTCACGGCATCCAAATGTAATGCAACACCAAAGGCAGCACAATAGCAGTTTCGTAAATAAAACACAGAAGATACCCTGTAGCCACGATCGTACATACACACCCTATGACATCATCAGTGTTCACAGCAGAGCAGTATAAAGTGTGAAAGCACACAACACACACCTGTGTATTCCCAAACAGCGCACCATAGATGTAAACAGATGGGGAACTTTTAAAATGTACATGTTGGGAGCTGCCATAACTGTGATTCATCAGCATGTGTTACAGACCGACGGTGTTGTGGAGGATGATGCCGACAACCACCGTAGGCCTCGGCGGAGGAGAAGAGTGTTCAGACTAAGGGTAACCTACCAGGGGCTACATGATCTGGAGATAGTAGAGCATTACAGGGTGGACAGGGACATCTTACAGCAAATAGTAGAGCTGCCGGCCATGCCTGAGAACCAGAAACAACAGAGGGGTACCCATCCCAGTGGACACGAAGGTATGTGTAAACTTGCGAATACTAGCCACAGGTACCTTTCAAAGGCCAAATGGAGATATAATGGGGATCTCACAGGCATTGGCATCCAGGATACTACACCAGTTCCTGCATGCCATGTTACCACATGCCAATGAGCATATACACTTCCTCCGAACTCAGGAGGAGTTGGCCAGCAATATGTGTCACTTCCACCGTGTGGCAAACTACCCGGAGGTACTGGGTGTGATAGACTGCACGCGCATACAAATTAAGTCACCACCCGTTGAGTATGGTAGGTGCTACATAAACCACAAGGGATTCCACTCCATCAACTGCCAGGTCATGTGCAATGCCCAGGGCATTATCATGGATGTGTGTGCTGGCAGCCCTGGAAGCTACCACGACTCCCATATCTGGCATGCCTCACAGCTGTATCAGGTATTTGTCAAGAGGGACATCCCACAAGGTCACCTTGTGGGGGATGCTGGCTATGCACTGGAGCCGTGGATGATGACCCCCATCAGAAATGCACACACACCAATGCAAGAACGCCATAATGAGGCACACACACAAACCAGAATCATCATAGAGCATGTGTTCGGGATGCTGAAATCACGGTTCCAGTGCTTGGACACATCTGGTGGAGCCTTGCAGTACTCTCCAGGCATGTGTGCCCACATCTTCATAGTATGTGCCATGCTACATAATATGATCCTGCAGAAACAGCTGCAGCAGGGTCATAATGGGGGAGGGCCTCACAGCCCACCGCAAGTGCCAAGGCCAACACAGGCGCAGAGGGATCCAGACCATGGACACACTGTGCCAGCCCCAGTAGGCAGACGGAGGCGTGCCCAATATGCCTACGCCTTGGCAAAGAGGGAACATATAGCACATACCTTGACAGTGTAGGCTCCCATGGGCTGACACCCCTCCCCACCTGCACACAGTAACATGGATGGCACACAAACATGACTACCTGTAAATTGTGATGTATAGGTGGCCCACTGTGGAATCCTACATAGGCAGCCCTCAAACATTGTACATGCAACAGCCATGGGAACACTGAACTGTCAACACCTGAACAGTAGATGCGCCCATCAGCATCTGTCAGTGCTGTGTGTATAGGTTCCCAGGTACATCAGTAGGTACACGCTTGATTGTCAGAGGCAAAACACCAAATGGGCCAAACAGTGACACCTGTTGCCACAACATCGAGTAAGCAACTGTCGCGTACTGGAGTAGAAGCAATTGCAGGAGCACATGTGTGTAAGCACTGTCCTACACACATTCATCACGGATTACCCGCCGCGTTACTGAGGGGCTCCACAAAATGTAATCATGGATGTAGTGTCAAGGCAGGGGATGTACCCATGACAGGCAGTAGTCACCCCGGCATGCTGCATCCACGGTCGTATGAAGGTGTAGCAAATTATCGGGTGTACCTAATTGTGATATACATACCCAGTGCTGGAGTACAGCCAGTAAACATCACATGGACATACCATTAACTGGACCCATCAAGTTGTAAACTAATGGAGTCATCCATGTGAGTGTAGTGTGGAGTAACTGCTGTAGTGTACTGCACATACAAATTGACATAATTCGTGTACAACCCCCAGATGTCCAAGTGGTACATGCAGTGACTGTTGTGCATGTTCCCAGTCCCACGTCCCGCAAGGGATGTAACATAATCCCGATGGCACAGGTAATGCAGTCCGGATGCAGGTCATCAGAATATGTGTAGCACACATTAGCGGGAATAAGCGTTGCCCACAGCTGGTAAGCGATGTTTAAATACGACTATACGGATATGCGCAAAACAGGGCTAAGTGTCACTGACCACTGCGCAGATCACGGTCAATGATGTACAGAACAGGTGACACCAGCATTAGTCATCTCTGAACAAATAGCGCCTGCTCTGAAGGGTAAAACAACCACTGCCAGGAGTGGAACAGGCAGTCATGTACACAATCACCCAACACTATTGCTAGGCAAGATGTACATATGGTAGGGTTGCCACAGTTCAAATGACCAATGTGGGACATACGCCAGATGTCAGCAGGATGATACACACCCGGCCAGGATGAAAACCAGAATGACAGTGTTTTGCATAGATAAAAAGCTTATAGTTTAGTAATGGTCGCAGGTACGTGTTCCGTGTCCTGTAACATGTAGGTGGGTCAGATACAGAATAAGTGTGTCATGCAACAATGACATAAACTATAGGGAATATGTTTCTCCCAAAGTCGCAGGACATTTGCTATGTTCACAAATATTTCGCAGGACACAACTGCACAAAGAGGGATTGTCCCTCGCAAAGTGGGATGGGAGGTAATCTTAACCTATGGCAGGTGTGTAATGTGACATGTACAGACACAAAAATGTGGAGTCTAGGAAACACAGTATACACCGACAAACACACAATGAAAGGCGTAGCATGCCTGTCACCACCCCTGTCCGAGATATGTATATATATATATATATATATATATATATATATATATATATATATACACATACATATATATATATATATATATATCTACACATATATAATACAGATAGAAAGGGCGGTAGTGTGATATATGTCGATATACAAGGGGTCACTGGCATCTGCAAATATATAGATAGGTCAACGACATTCTAAACACCTTTGCGGTACAAATAAACAGGATACCGCCAACTATGGAACGTGTCACACACCGACACGCGTAACCATGAGGATGAAAGACAGAAAGAACACAGTACTGGAACAGTAGAACCGCGAGCAATAGGACGATAGTAAGGACACGTAGTCACCGCTGTCGGCGGTGCAGACCACGTAGGTACCGTGTACAACTGTGGTTGTGTGTGATGTAACCTGTGTATGTGTGTGATGAGGGTGCCATGTGTGTTCCCGTGTGACTAAAGTGTGTCCGCATAGTGTGTCTGTAGGTGGCAACTCAGAGGTAGATGACTACGGTAGGTGCGGGTATAGCTATCCATAGGCATGCGGTAAACACCCGTCTTACATAGGGAGGGACAGCCCCCCCTGGGCAGGTGTGTGCTGAAATGAAACATTAGAAAGGGCAACTGTCCATGAGTGTAGGACATTAGTATGGCCCACATAATATGCAATAGTTGCAGGAAATACTCATGCCTGTATGTAAGAAACAGAAATGTTACATGCAAACCAATAGGTAGTGAAGGACCAAGAACAATAGGTATGTCATGAGGATAAAAGTATGTGCTAGCCTGTGTACTGACCGTGGCCATATGTCAGCCTGTAAACACCACTGTGTGACCCGCAAGTGTCCAACTATGGCCATATGAAAAGGTGGTAAGCCATGTGACAGAGGGTCTGACACCAACACCACTGCAATGACTGCAAATATCTGGGGCAGACATACATGGGATAGCGTTCATTTACAAATATCTCTGCACATATCGCTGTACATCCGGAGGTATGGAAGTATCAACCGCACCTGCATACCATATTGAAACCAATTAACAACGGCCCACAGTAAATTCCCGTAATAGAAGTCTATTAAGTGATAGCACTGTAATTAGGGAAGGGGCCCACACACATATATATAGACTACATAGAAATGCAAACCTCACAAAACTGTATATGCTACGTACACCCGCCTATATCCCCCACACTGTAAACAATAGCAATACAGACCGTAACCACAGCCCAAACATCTAGTTAGTCAATTACATCTGCTGAACCATTGACATACCTTGTGAGAGATATTTAAAGGCGCCATGCAAAATTGTATCCATCGTATAATGGAACAAACGGCAATGTTACAGGTGTTTGCAATAGTCCTTTATCAGACGGGGGGATGACAGATACAGTCACAGGTAGAATCACACATAATCCACGGGGGACATGACCCCAAAATAGACTTGACTCTACACAAAGCAGTTTCAATTACACACAACAAAACACAATGCAGGCCGTCTCCCCGAAGGCAGGGCAAATGGCCAACGCCCAGGTGGAGAATTCAATTATACCCCACTGCTGCCGCGTAATTGGTGAATGGAGTAGCTGCACAGCTGAACTGCATGTAATTAGTCACACCGGACCACCAATTGGAGGCAGTAAACCACATGTTGCAGGTATAGACGTATATAAGGATGACTTGCCAGATATGCAAACTGTATGCTCATACCGTATAACAGTTGAAAGAGTGATACAGAGGAGCAAGATAGAGGCGAAACACCAGAACGATATCAAGGTATGTATAACACTAACTGTATGTATAGTATGTTCTGAATTACATAATGTCAATGTATGCATAGCCTGGTTTGCAGTAATTAACAGTGTCCACCATGCATAACGTGGGGAATGGTATTTATGTAGTGATGTCTCGCTGATCGTACTAATGCTTGTAGAAGATGTGTGTCCAGCAGTGGGCCACACGGTAAACAGCACAGACACCACAAGGGATGCAACATGACGGCGTTAAACAGAACAATGTCATACGACTGGCCGTCAGTGGCAGGGTATGTCCAATAAGTATGTGCCATAGCAGGGGATAGTATATGTAGATATACTGTAACAGTACGCATGTGTATGGACATATAACTTTAATGACATGTCTAAGGTGGACCCTCTGTGCAAGTAATGGTTGAATTATGGGATACCATGTAAAACATGTGTAATGTATAGTAGAGTAGATTGATACATCAGATATGTTACACAGGACAGGCATATGATGCATAACAAAGGTATCATATAGTGATGTGAGTACTATGTAATTAAGATATGTATAAACAGTTATGATGAAATAACTATGTACTCCACTCTGTGCATTTGCAAAGGACGCAAACATTACTCCCATACTAGAATAGCAGAAGAGATGTGACAGACAAACATGAACATGATTGGCGTGTACAATAACAGGAGACATATGGCCCATTGTCACGGGACATTGTAGCGTGACAGCCAATCTAACTAGAAGGGCTATACCAGTAACCATGCACAAAGGACATGTAATAGCTGCACAGGTTCATAGTGGCGTACCATGCAGTCAGGCAAGTCAATGTGTAACAACAATTACAGTGTGCACACCAGTGGCACCTCTCCAGGGTAGTGTCCTGTGAACAGAAGAGCCATGTGTAACCTGTATCACTGCACAGTACAGCCACTGCAGTGATCCCTGGCGTACATGTGTCCACCATCCAGCAAGCGAGGTATCACATGAACACTGCTACTGACTGTCCATGCATGATGTACATAGGAAACATGTCCCAAAGCATGATGAGTGTCCGGTCTGGGAATGCAACCCCCAAGCACATGCCATACACAGTCGCGTGTGTGCACATATCCATGAGCATCATGGTCATAGTGGCTATTGTGTATGTCATGTATGCGGAGTATATCCATAAACATATTTGCAGACATGGGCCCTGTCTTTGCAGCAGACGTCACCCCCTGAGTATGTAGTCTGCAAATGTGTACAGATGTGGTGTCTGTACATAAGCCGCATACGTTACCAGTTTTAGCTCAATAAACATCATGTCATTTTAATGTTGGGGTATGTAAAGCTGTTGTGTAAGGTACACCCTATGCGGGGCGTTGTGCCCATGGATGTGTGTATACGTCCGGTGTTCAGAGGTACAATGGGTGCCTATGTACCAGCTACACACCCAGGACAGACATGTGTGAACACATAGAAGGATATCCATGCCACAGTGGCAATGTGGTAATCACAGGAGTGTGTGCGACAGACATGTGTCTTACACACATGTACAATGCAACATGTATGTAGGGGAATAACACCTATGTGATAACCAACTGGGAGGATGGTGTACTGCAAAGGTGATGTTCACACCAAATGTCATGCAGGTAGAGGCCATGATGTTCATATCGGTATCTGTCACAGTGACACCTGTATGGATGGGGTCTGTATCAGCTGGTGGAGCAACAACGGTGCTGGGTATGCAGTGGTCTGTAAAGCTAGGAAGGGAAGTCCCCTCAGTGGTAGCCTGTACCTCAGGGAAGCATATACCGAACATGAGGGCCCCATGACTGAGGACTGTGGTAAGCCAAGTGTAAGTGGATTTCAGTATGTGATTTGGTATGCCACCCTAAGTGTGTGTGTCCCGTCCATTAGCCACATTGCATAACATCTGGAGATATATGTTGTGATGTGCAGGTGGATGTGTATGTAGTCAATACCAGAATGGAGAATGGTGCTGAATGGCAGGGAGAGGACAATGCAGGCTGTGTGGACACCCATGTCATCATCAACAACTCTGGTGACTGTAGGAAAGGTGTTCAACAGGTGTAGGAGGCATGCTGTGGCCCCAACAAGACCAACCCAGCTGGCACCAAAGGACTGGAGCACAACAGAGACTCGACGAATGATGTCCATGATGATGTGCCCTATAGCCGTGCATAACAGACCAGTGAGATGTGTAGGGCAATAGTCCCAGTCGTGCAGTGTGGTGCCACCTGTGAGGAGTGTTACAGTCGCTGTGTGCCAGTCAGGGGCCACAATGTCTGGTACAAGGCTATTACTGAATACGGTGTCCCAGTGGGGAGAAATGCTGTTCAGAGTTCTGTGGACATCACAGCCTGCGATATTGCAGGGTGACAAGGGGCCTGTGTCCTAGGACATATAGAGTGCAGGTCAGTACTGTGTAGGTGTGACTACAGGTACACCGCAATGTACCTGCAAGGAATGTGGCCCTGCAGGGAGTGAGAGGGTGTAATGTTAGCAATGAAGCCATCAGACAGGATGTTGCCAACATCACCTGTTACTGTCATGTTCCAGAGTGACAGTTGTATGTGTGAGCAGATGTGGGTATTGCATACGACTACTGACATACCACCAAAATGCCCTGTGGTACATCTCAGAATGTGTCACAGTAATGTGAATGTAGCTAGTTATGGTGTATGTGATATGGGATCCTGTGGCCCTACCGAGGCTGACCAGTGAGTCATCCCGCCCATGGGAATGTACACCACTGTGTAACTGCCCCCACCTGTTGTTGTAAAGTATGTCAGTGGGGCTGCACCCCCAGATTGTCGTCTGTATTCTGGTGTGTACCTGCATGGATCTGTGTGGAATAGCATGAACCACATTGTCATGTACATGCTATTGAAGTGCACTGGGGTATGTCTCAGCGTTTGCATGTGCATTGTCCACCTGCACGTGTGTCACGACAACAACTACCACTGTCATACGACATCTGTAGTTGGTGTTGTAGTACTCATCTACTGTGTATGCCGTGAAGTGTGTGGTGCTGGTATGTGGCTAACAAGGGTGGGTAGCAGATGTTCGGATTCCACCAATGAGGGGACAACTGCAGGTGTCGAACAGCAGTCACATGTTGGTAGTGTTCATGTCAAGGATACTGTTGGTCTTGGAGGTGGTGTATGGGTCGAACCAGCTGAGCAGAGGTTATGACTCACGCACAGTGTACGCCTAATGTGTCAGTACATGTGCGGCTATTACAGTTAGGTGTGAGTTACTGTCAGTCTCACATTAGTAGCAGCAGTAGTTCTGGACACAGTCATATGCACGTGGAGCACCTGTGATGCATTGTGAGAAGTAACCAGCCGGGATGTGTGCACAACATAGTGGAATATGGGGACACCTCAGCTGTGGGTGTGCCAGTCCAGGTACATGCCTGAGAGGTACGGTCTGTCTATACCCAGTCTTTGCAGGTGTGCTCTGCAGAGCCAAGAGGTAGGTCCCAGTCACTGCAGAGATATTGCAGTGGTGCAGTATCAGGTGTGCCTTGCCTGCGTGCGTCACAGAGGATGATGACAAGCATTGTGTGACATGACCACATGCTTCGCTAGCCTGTTCCCGTTTTGGTGGTGACTGTTATTGGGCACTGTGCAAGACAGGCAGTAAAAAAGCAGCAAGAGACCAACATGTGATCCATACTCCCAGGGCTGACAGGTGCAGGTCAACTGTGCCACAGCATCATGTTTTTTGGCCGAGTCTGTCAAAGTGGACATATACTAGATGCCTTTGGAATGACAGCAGAAGCAGGGACAACTGTTGGGAGTGACACAGTCATTCGTAGTACAGTGGTAACAGGTCCGGATGAATGCAAAATGCTTCCCAGGGCATGGACCACACCAGCAGGGCGACAACACTGGTGGGCTAGTGCATGTCCCTTGCACATGTAGTCTGTGCCCTGAGTGACAATGTCTGTCACACAAACATGGAAGGGGAGTCACACCGTACCTGCTGACTTGTGGCATGTGTGCATAGCTTATGTTGCAGAACCAGTTACTGGACAGCAGGATGTAAGTGACTATCGCCTTGTGTAGCCTGCTGAGTGGAGCAGCAGTGTGACTGCCGACAGTCACCTAAGACAGGTGTGTGGAGTATATGATGACACCCTATTGGCTGTATGTGATGGGCACACGTGTCTGTGGGCTATAGGTTGCTGTGGTTGTGTTTGGTGATGTGGGCTGTTGTCGGTGCCCACACAGAGTATGGAGGGGTACTGTACAAGGTGTCTCCATATGTGTGGCCTGTGGTGGCGATCATGTGGGACCATGTGATGTGTGGGGTGCGTTGCCAATGTTGCACAACCCCACATGACTGTCAGGTGCAGTCAGGGTTGGTGACAGTATAACCCCCAGCAGGGCTGCATATATGCATCCCCCACAGGCTGTGCTGTTGTATGTTGGGAGGTGTGCATTGACTGTGGACATGAGAATACCTCTATTGCCACATGTACAACATAGTCATCATAGTGACAGGCAATAGCACTGGTACATGCCAGTTGGACATGCCTGTATATAAGTGGTATGTGGCAGGTGGACAGGCCGTAGAAACCACCATGTCTCACGAGGTATGTGAGTGATGTGTGTACGACAGCTGTTGTACAGTTATCAAGCTGGAAATGTATGGACAGACAGTGTACCTGTGAGGACTGGTGTGAAATGGGTGCTAAACTAAGCAGTAGCTCATAACGTGCCAAGAAGCTCTGAACAAGTGCTGAGCACGCCCACACATTACAGATAGGGTGTTGTATACTATCAACCCACATGTGTTGACAACAGTCATGATTGGTGGCACCGCATCAGATCACTGCCTGATATGGTCTGCAGGTTCATGAACCATTATCAATGTAGATGTTAGCAGTACAGATGTACAAGACAGTACGGATGTTCGGCTACAGATGCCTGTGTATGTCACAGGAGTGTTCTACTAGTGGCCTGTTGACAGACTCGCAACTACCAAAGCTGCTACAGTGACATGTGCATATCACACGGTGTCAGCTACAGTAAACCAGGGTTAATGTGTTGTACCCCACCCACATTGTAGCCCATACCACACAGACAAATGTCAGCCATCTGTGTATGTGATGATGTGAATGGCCATGACCTATGGGCAATTGTTGTCTCAGTGTTGTGAACAACATACAGAACGGGCTGTGTGTGTGATGTGTGTGACATATGTGCACATTCTGGTGGATGATATCAGCAATGACACCAGTAGGGGAATACCCCCGGACCCATTAGGAAACACCTAGGCTGTGGTCAACAGTATGGACACTGTGTTAGGGATGGTGTAGTGTAGTACACCTCCCTGAGCTGCAGACATCTCCCTGGCCCTTTAGGTAGTCATCAGAGGTACCCATGACATGACAAAGTGGTATCCATGTGCACGGAGATCATTGGACAGGCATACACAGCACCCATGTGACCAATATTGGAATACACATCACCATCCAAAGGTAGGGACCATGCTTGGATGGCTGATACTAGCCTCCACAATACTCACCTCCAGTATGCAGCATGCTATCCACCTTGCATACAGACATATGTGACACTATGCTGTTAGATATGCTACATGTCCATAGCCTGATCTGAAAGACATACTTCATGGACAACCACCATCCTACGACTAGGATGGCCACATGCTGGACAGATCCCTGTGCCATACCTGTGACATACTCCTGCCATACCATGCAGCCCTGTCCACATAGCTGCACATATCACCCCTGCCATACATGGTGTGATGGCCGTATGGTAGATGTAGTATCATCTATCTGGATCAGTAATGTGTCACTGATGCCCCTTGTGGTGGCATAATGGGTGTCGGATACAGCTAGGAAACCCTGCCCGTACATGCTATAGCCGATAACCTTACCTGTGAATGAAGTTCGACTAGCCATTGTCCCATGTCTATCACATGTGCAACACAGGTGATCCGTGGCAGGATGTTGAACAGCTGTACATTGTAGATGTCTATGGAAAAACAGATGCATGTACAGGTTTCCATGCGTACTTGATACATTGTCACTGCCCAAGTCCAGTAAGGCTGTGTCTGTGTTTATATGTGACATATCCACAACGTCTAGGTCAACAGCATTAACATGGATATATCAGGCATGGGTAGATAGGTAAGAACACCAGTGCATGCAAACAGACATGTCCACATGGAGACTGACGTCACATGCAGTAGGAACACTAATGAGGTGACACACATATATGGGGATGATATCTAATGCATACTGGGTGTTACATGTGTGGGACACATACATGCCAGTCGTGTTAGTGTCATGTTGATTTGCAAAGATAACTGTGCGAATGTACTAGAATGTATGTGCAGCAGTATCACTGTACATGTCTGTAAATGTAACCTGTCACCTTCATCATGTCTTACAGATAATGCCGCGTACACACCTACCAGCATATAACCGACAGGAGGATGATGTCGTAATACCGTACCTCCATGAGAACTATGAGGCGTTATTTAGCCACGTGCCACAGCATGCACAGCAGCGGGATGACCTGTGGCAGGATCTTCGCAGGAGGGTCAACGAAGTGGGCGGCCACAACCGCACCTACCAGCAGGTGCACAGACACTGCACGGATCTCATACATCGTGCAAAACAGCATGTCACTGCATTCGCCAGAGAACAAGGTGGTATGGGTGGTGGGCCACCAACCCAGCCACCACTCACACACACGGAAGAGCTACTGGCCGGTCTGGGAACACACTCGGAACAGCCCCCACAAACAGTAGCTGCCATCGTGGAGGTGGGTGTCTCCCAACCAATGAGCCTGGAGTTGCCTGGTAAGTCAGTACTGAACATATGGCCAGTATATCCCATGTATGTGCATGTGTCAGTGTACATCATGTAATGAAACAACATATGCAAGGTATGTGGACACAGATGCTTTATGCTACCCTGTGTATGCACCATACCTCCGAACTGTACAGGTAATTGCAGGATGTCCAGATGTCTGCCTCATATTGTCGGTGTATTCCCCTTAATATCTGTCCCTTTCTGGCAAATAGCTAAGGAACGGAGTCATTAAATGATGACATACAGTTGTGTTTACGACTGCACATTCTGTTGCAAACCCATGTGCATGCAAACCTATTGGTCTATCACATATCCAGGTTAGTAAGAGCAATATGTCACAGTTGTCCCTATATGTCCCCCATCATAGCAGGCTTTGTCCACATTTATTGTTCTAAGAGGTTGAGAGGTATGGTATGCACACATGTGCTGACTATATGCTATTGTACAGGCGAATGTGTTAACCTGCACTGTGCACCCTGTGGTTGTCATACAGTCATGGATAATGTTCATACTGCTGTGTCACCCTATACAGGTACCTCTGGCATGCCGCACAGACAAGAGCCCATTGCAGGTGAGTCTATCATCAGTATCAGGCATGTCAAAGCATAGATCTATTCGCCATGTGGCCAGTTAATACATGGATATACAGGTCGCATCACCCATCATCCACACAGGCCACCCCTGTGCAATATATACAACTGAAATGATACACAGACATGAAACTACAGTATTTGTCATTGCTACATGTGTGTCCAGCTGTGCATACAATGGTGGAGGTGTTCTACAATGGAGGCATATGTACTATACAGTGGAACAGAATGTGTGGTACACAAACCAGTACCACGCAGTGAGCTGTGATATGGACAGACCACAGGCATCACCATTGTGTTATATGCCCCTGCAATGGTTTCACACATTGTGATGTTCCATCCGACATGTCCGAGACATGTAGCATTTTGTTTGCAATATTGTCACAATTCCCCATAACCCATACCCCACATACCACATATACACCTGTTGTCTGCATAGCCCTGGGGATGGTGACATAACCAACATCTATGGGTGTATGTCATATGGGACAACACAGACATGTGTGATAGATGGCCATCACATACATGACCAACACATGTGCACACATGGCCATGGGGGATGGCCAAAGACATGTAGCCACACAGAAGATGGGATGTGGATACACCCTATCCCACTTTGTCCACACATGGTCCAAGTACAGCCATATAAACCAAAAACAGGAAGTAACACCAGGCTTAGACCAAAAGGATGTATAAGATATCGAATGTTAGTAGCGTATCTTCAAAACTCCTCTTGCTAAAAATAGAGATGGTATTGTAAAATACAAATCCAAGAAAGCAGTTTGAGAATGCCAAACGCACACAGCTTCCACGTATATCTTTTATTCTACAAACCAGATAAAAACAGTCAAGTGTAGCCAAGCGCTTTCGCCTGGACAATTCCAGGCTTTTTCAAGATTAAGTTAAGCTTGTGGCCGTACTGGTTATATACACAGGTTAATAGGCCAATTAAAAACTTTAATTAAATACAATCAATCATTTAAAGTACAGTAGTGCTTTACTAAAGTTCTTTTAGAACTGTTAAATATTCTTCTTCCACTTAGTAAGTCTCATTTACTTCCAAAAGTGCATTACTGTATATTATACAACAAAATGTTAAATAAATCTCATTGAATTAATGTGTTTGACAATAAAAAATAGATTAACTAAAATTTTTGTGTACTTGCATTTTAAATTATTTAAAAATACCTTCTTTTAAAAATAAACTTCTTTTTTAAAAAATTTACTCTTATTTTATACATAGAGAACAACCAGGAAATTAACCTTATGTAAATTGTCTGTATATATATGTAGTTCATTATTCTCTAGTTGTTCTTCTCTTTTGTAGATTAATTCATATTCAAATAAACTATAACTTTCTTCTTATGAGAAACATTAATAATATTTTTCGTGTTAATGTCAATAAGAATTATTATAGTAAAAACCAAGAACATATTAAAATACAAACAACTTATAATTTATTTCTTTTCACCTTTAGTATACTATTAATACTGATACTGTCATTCATTCCCGGATTTTTTGAGGCATCTAATCTAAGCTGCCAAATTAACTCCCTACTTTCTAAATAACTTTCCCAATCACCTCCTCTAGGGTCAAGAAGGACACGTTCAAGAACAAAAAATTTTAAAGACATATTAGTGCATATTAGAGAATGTTTGAAGAATGCATTTGAAGTTTTCTTTTTCTCTATCTCATATAAATGTTCGTAAATTCTTTTTTTAAGCTTTCTAGTAGTCTTCCCCACATAAAATCCATGACAAGATAGACAGATACCCAAATAAACTACTCCTGTTGTATTACAATTGTGGTATCCTGATGTCTTTAATGTGCAGTTCCTAGATGGTAAAAATATTTCAGCAGCATCTAATAAGTAACTGCATTGTTTACACATACCACATTTGTATGTGCCATTTTTCCTATGAAATGATAGGGTGTTCGTCAATTGTCTTGTGCTGGAATTCTGTTCAAACATCCCCTTTAGATTAATATCACATTTCCTAGTGAATGTTAATGTTTTAGGTAAATAAGCTTTGATGTCTTCTTGTGTTGTTAATAATGGCCAAAAAGAATGTAAGGTGTTCTCTATGTAAGATGCATCACTAGTATATGTGTAAATAAAACTTTTTTGTGTGTCATTCTGTTCTTTTTTGGAGGTTGTGGGAAGGGGGAGTCCTTTACTCAGAAGAGGTGGGAATTTAGAGTCCCTTTTCTCTGACACCTCTTCAATGACAGATTTTATTAGCTGTATAGGATAGCCTCTTTCTAAGAACATTTTTGTTAGAGATGTAACTTCCTCTAAAAAAGATTTGAGTGTGCTGCATATTCTAGATGCTCGAATCAATTGCCCTCTAATAATACCATTTTTGGTGTAAGTAGGGTGTGAGTTATCAAAATGCAGGAATGTGTTAGAGAAAGAGGACTTCCTTTAGATTTTTGATTGGAAATGTTCATATTTCTTGTCTTTACTTAGTAAGATATCTAAATAATGTAAAGAATTTTTACTAAGTTCATAAGTGAATGACAAAAAATTAGTAGTTGTATTAATGTACCCAAAAAACTCAAGAAATGTCTCCTCAGAACCTTGCCATAACATACATATATCGTCCAAGTAACGTTTGTAGAATAAAATATGTTCTTTCCATTTGGTAGAATGTATAAATGTTTGCTCCCATTTATGTAAAACTATGTTTGCATAAGATGATGCACATTGGGAGCCCATTGCTACCCCTTTGTTTTGTCTGAAGAATTCTCCATTAAAAAAGATGTAGTTATTATTCAAAATTATTTCCATAAATTCAATAAGTAGATTGATCTGATTATTACTTAAATTACCTAGATTTGTTAGTATATCTGAAAACCAGTCTAATCCTGTGTCATGGGGTATACTTGGGAATAATTCAACTACATCTATTGTTATCATCAATACCTCTTTATTGCAAATGTTTGATGGAATACTGGCTAAGAATTCCCAAGAATCTCTGCAAACATATGGGAGCTTGGAAACCAAAGATTTTATACTGTATTCAACATATTTACCTAACGGTTCTGTGATACTGTTAGCTCCAGCCACAATTGGCCTAAATTTCAAAGGTTTGATTCCTTTATGTACCTTTGGTATGCCAAATAATATGGGAATTTTTGGGTGCAGTACATTCAAGTAGTTAAATAATTCCTCATTTATCACTCCTTGAAGTAAATGGTCATTCAATATATATCTAATACTGGCATATGCAACATTTAATTCATTTTTAGAAGCCTGCTCATAAGTGTCAGTATCCTGTAATATATTGTGCATTGCATTGTCGTAATCGAATAGGTTCATAAGAACCATCCCTCCCCCTTTATCTGGTTTCATGACACTGATTTTTTGTTTTCTTAGTAAATCCATGATTTCTTCCAAATGTTTGTCAAAATTATGTAAAGGGTCATGGTTTTTTACCAAGTTTTCTCTGAGTGTTTTCTCAATAAGTTCTTCAAAAATTTTCAAACTCGGATGCAGGGGGGGGGGTTAAATGTACTGGACCTAGTGATGTTGTTTGTCACTGTTCTTTGTCCCTTAAAAAAGAGAGAGAGATTCAAATTTCTGACAAATAATTTTAGTTCTATCAAAAGTTTAGGCAGATATGCAGGTCTTGCTGGGATGTAATTTAACCCTTTAGTGAATAGTTCAAAATAAACAGGAGTAATATCCAAATTCGTGTAGTTGTAAATGTTAAAATTGTTTAAGGAAACCACTATATTATTTGCGTCAGAAGTTATCAATTCAAGGTCACATGCAATAGAATTATCTATCTCAAAATTTAATTGTGGCCCCTCCCCCTGTTACCAAGTACAGCCATACTAGACCGATTGTACAGGTGATGTGGTACGCTGCACATCATACCTGCTTGTGCACAGCTAGTGGAGGTGTCAGTAACATGTACCTCATAAGATGTGTTGAACATGATGTCTGTGTCATAGCATGATAGTAGTCACCTTCACAGATTCCACTGACAGTGACACCAGGCCACAGAAACAGTACTTTTCCCCCCGCCGTAGGACATCACTGTTAGCTGTGCACCATGTGTGCATGGTACATCAATGTCATGTGCGAAATGGTGACGTGACAGGTCTGCTATGTGTGGACATGGTTGCCAGGCAGCTAACACTCTGTAGTTATCGTGCCAGGGTGTCATCTGTATGTCCTCCAGTGACCTGTCACATGACACAGCATGGTTGGGTGTGTATACACCTCAGCATCATAGGTCACAATCCACAGGTATGTCATGGGTATGCATGCAGTTCTGGATATGCAATGTGTACATAACATGCACTGTTTAGCAATATAGATGCCTCATGATGCCATGCAATGGCACAGTGTCTGTACATCACACTGTACAGCAATGTAGATGGCCCAGTCCCCTACCATGCCCATGCACATTTGCTCAACATGCATTCTATCTGTAGGGCATATGGACAACATCGCAATGTGATTCCCAGTATGATGCTGTACATGTGTCATGACACCATTGTGTCAGGCATGCATGCATGTTAATGAACATGTCAGCAGATTACATGTCAAGGTCACGTCAGCCATGTGTACTGTTATCCTGTTCTGGTCCACATGGTGTATCATGGGGATGCATGCATACCACCATGATCATGTGAATTGCATGGATAATGATATGACACCTGCCTGCTGTAGTGTGCATTCCAGGGGGTATGCTTACAAACACTATTGATGTCTGAGCTGCATGCTGTCAGCTGTATAACAAGCATGCTGCATACCATCTGTCATCTCACATGCATGTTGTTTCAGTGTGTGTGTTGGTGTGTCAGTGTGTGTGTCAGGGTGTGTGTCAGGGTGTGTGTGTCGGTGTGTGTCGGTGTGTCTGTGTGTGTCTGTGTGTGTGTGTGTGTGTCGGTGTGTGTGTGTGTGTCTATTGTAATGTAGAATATTTCTTTGCATTCACAGGTGATGTAGATGCATTACCCTCCTGCTGTCCATCTGATAGTGTCCCCACAGATGCTAGCAGTGATGAACATATGCACGAGATACAGGCAGGGATGTCAGGGGCAGAATCTGTGCCAACGGTTGCCATCCCAGCTATGTCCCCCTCTTCCCCGCACACAGTTCAGCTGCCAACACATACCACATCTACAGTGGCCATAGAGGAAGGACAGTCATTGTTTGTTAGCATTGAACAGGAATGTGTGGTGGCTACAGAAGGTGTGTCTCCACACCATGGTGGCAGTATATTGACTGCAGATGTGCCACACAGGCATGTGGCTGGTGCTGCTTGTAGGAGGACCTCTGACAGACATGCGCCTGCAGGACATAGCGCAGCAGCTGGGATCACCAGATGCATGTTCCAGACTGTAATGGCAGCACAGGCACATGCCAAATGGTAGAACAGAGAAGGGCAGAGGCTGCAGAGGGCTGCTATCAGTACCCTAAACAACAACATCCAGGCATTGGCAGGTGATCAACAACAGCTTGCTGATGTTCTGGACAGGTGATTGGGTGGCATGGTCAGAATCCTCAACCGTGGCATGGCAATCCGTGAGCGTGAGCTGTCTGTGCTGGAACATCTGGTAGGGGTGAGGCATAGGACATATGGACGTAGGCCAGCTACACCACCTAGTGCAGGTCAACGCGAGTGTGCCATCTCACATGGCCACTCCCATAGTGCCAGTAGCAGTAGCAGTGCAGCTGGTGCTGCGATGTCCACACCAGGTCACAGCAAGCCACATGGACATGGCCCTGGACGTTCCCAATGGGGACACAGTTCCAGTGGCCATGTGTCATCAGACAGTAGCCATTCTGTACCTCTGCCTGGTAGTGCCAGTGCAACCCCTGACAGGCACAGGACACGTGGCCGTGTCCGGTCACAGTGAGCTGTACAACCTTGTCTGTACATTCTGGAGCTGTCCATAATACCCTTGTGTAGGCCTCACAAATGACAGAACTGTGTGCACACATACACGCACACAGCAAACACAACTGTAGGGCTCCACAACACCCACATACATACAGAACAGACATGTCCATTCAAATCACTGGCCCTTACCCGCACATATGATGTCATCCATTTGTGCAGCCTATGCCCCTGGCAAACAGTATCACCCTGTGCATATGATGAAGCCTGTGCCACATCCCTGTCATCCACACCATCAGTGCAGGGATATGCTCATATGGTCTGATGCACAGGGTGAACAGAATAGTGAGAGGTGTATCTAACATTACTTGTGTATGCATATTGCGGAATGTGTATGTTGTATTGGTCATGTGTGAATACTGAGATGTGAGAGGTGTATCTAACATTACTTGTGTATGCATATTGAGGGATGTGTATGTTGCATTGGATGTGTGTGAATACTGAGAGATGTGTATGTGACATCAGTGGTGTACTGTCAATATGCACCAGTCATACCATGTAGTCCAGGTGCAGCATGCATTGTGATATGTTCACAGTATGTGTCTCGGTTACAACAGTAACAGCATGTTGGTAATGCCCTGGTTCCCTCCTATGGTGTACTGGCATGTGCCTACAGGTAGCAGTGTTTGCAGTCCCCCATGTGTAACTGTGGAGTACTCAGATGCACGTATGGCAATATCAGCATGCTAAATGCACCCTCAACCCGACTGTTGGACAGTCAAACATGACACAGATGTCCGAACATGACACAGATGTCCACACATATACTGCACCTGAGGCATGTGGTCACTTGAACATGCTACAGCGGACGGAGATGTGACATACATACCGGGAAACATTACAGGTATGTTGACATGGTGCAGGGGTTGTACACAGCAGTCAGGCCAATGATGACGTTAGAGGCCACCTGATAGCATGAGGCCACACTGTCTAGCAGTAATACCCTGTCACAGTACAGGTACATGGCCACATTCACGGGATCTACAGCACTATAACACACCCCATAGTGTTCATGTGTGGACCCGTGCCTATGTGGTCATCACCCTCGCAGTACTTTGCACCCACATGACATGGCACAGAGAAGGGACATGCACAGGTAGCCAGTATGGCTGGGACCGATGGCATCAACAAGGTGGTAGACTGCATCACCATGAGGGGTTAGTGATCCTGTTTCCACAGTATGGTAGCATACACCCTCACACCAAGCACCAGACAGCCATATATACATACATACACAGACACACTGTGGTGACCAGATATGTGTGTATGGATAGCCAATGTGTGTGATGTACCACACCTGCCGACCTCATGCTTTCCACACTGCAGTATGTACAGATTTGTACAACGGTGTACAGGGATGTGTTACATCTGGGATGTAGTCCCCACCATATGTGGCATGTGTGGTCACACAAGCGGACACACATGACAGTGCTGGGAATGGCACACCTGCCATATGATGATCTGTTTGATAGACATGCAGCGGTACTGTCCGCAGTATGTGTACCAACGCTATGTTTGGCAATTGTGTGGCTATGTGCACACGGGTGGATGTCAGTTATACAGGTGTCATGTGAGTTGGCTACACCTGACTGCTGTGTATGCGTTAAGTCATCACCATCAAGTAACAGTTACATAGAGTACTGTTTGCACATGGCATGGTAGGGTGGCGTGTGACACACCTGTGAGCCAGCCCTGGCACACATACATCTACACAGGTGCATCACCACTTTATGTACACAGATCCCTCCATACGTGATGTACAACCAACTGTACTGTCTGTATGTCACCATATACAGGTGTCAATGATGGGGCTGCATTGTGACTGCATGTTGTAGTTGGGCACAGCTGTGGTACGGACATCGGCCACTGCACATGCATTGTTGCTGCATGCACAGTACAGATTGTACATGTTTGTTGGTCCTACATGTGTCTCCTGTAGCCATGTTTGTATGCATTGCTATTGGTGGACATGTGTGTTGACATACATGACACATGGACTGTGGTATGACATTACGGGTGTCATGGGCAACTACTACAGGGGAATGTGTCCTCTGACATTGCTACCTCCTGTACTGTGAGCATTCAACAGACATGGACCCTCCTTCCATTTGCGTGCATATGATTGCTTAGGCCACTGTTCTGCACGGGGAACAGCAAAGGCTTAGCTATGTACATATGTGTTGTGTGTGGTCCATGCACACATCCACTACAATCACGTTTGACATATCCAAACATGCGTGTTCGTTGGTGTACAGCAACACTCATGTGTCACAGCTGTGTACCACCCGGGGCCTCTGGTATGTCTTGAGCTGACCTGGTCATGTATGGTGGTATACTTGCAATGCATAACACCTGTTGGAACCCTGTCAGTACATGTGTACCCTGAACAGTTGCTGTAGACCTCTGTACAGTCCACTGGTTATGTGTCATATGGTGTTGTGGTAAGGTATGGCTTTGTACTGCTGCAGCAATGACATGGTGATGTCTCAGGGGCTACAGTGTAGACTGCGGTGTGTACGTCTGGGATCTGCACCTGTGACAGCTGTGATGGCAACTAAGTGTGTGCTGGTCACTGCATGTGTGTGACCACTCTGTGCATGGGGACAGTTATGCCTTACTGTGCCCTTCCGTGTCTAGACTCCATCTGCATGCAAGACGGCTCTATGCAACTACTAAGTGTGTGAGCATGCCCAGTATACTGTTGTGTAGATGGACACACATGACAGTCCCAACTGAGCCCTTGCAAGTTGAGACTCCATCCGCATACAAGATGGCCCTTTGCAACTGCTGAGTGTGTGAGCATGCCCAGTACACTGTTGTGTAGATGGACACACATGACAGTCCCAACTGAGCCCTTGCGAGTTGAGACTCCATCCACATGCAAGACAGCCCTTTGCAAATGCTAAGTGTGTGAGCATGCCCAGTACGCATTTGTGTAGATGGACACACATGACAGTCCCAACTGAGCCCTTGCGAGTTGAGACTCCGTCCGCAAGCAAGACGGCCCTTTACAAATGCTAAGTGTGTGAGCATGCCCAGTACGCTGTTGTGTAGATGGACACATGACAGTCCCAACTGAGCTCTTGCGAGTTGAGACTCTGTCCGCATGCAAGACGGCCCTTAGCAAATGCTAAATGTGTGAGCATGCCCGGTATGCTGTTGTGTAGATGGACACACATGACAGTCCCAACTGAGCCCTTGTGAGTTGAGACTCCGTCCGCATGCAAGACGGCCCTTAGCAAATGCTAAGTGTATGAGCATGCCCGGTACGCTGTTGTGTAGATGGACACACATGACAGTCCCAACTGAGCCCTTGTGAGTTGAGACTCCGTCCCCATGCAAGACGGCCCTTTGCAAATGCTAAGTGTGTGAGCATGCCCAGTACGCCATTGTGTAGATCGACACAGAGTACAGTCCAAACGGACATTTATTACTAAGCATGTGGCCATGCCCAGTGACACCTTGTGTCGGTGATGTCCCTCTGTGCATGGCCGTTGACATCCTGTATAGCCATGATGGTCATCCAGCCAACAGATGTCCATTTTCAATGTCACAAGGGATGCCTACGGAGTACACACTGGTCGACTATCTTGAAGGGTGTACTGTCTGTGGGGTATCCCTTGACTATGTCATGTTGTCGTGGTGCACCCTACATCTTACATTGCCACGATCACACCACTGCCATGTGTTTGTCTACGTGTACCGTGGGACAGTAATATGTCTGTATGCTATCAGACTGATCACTCTCTATACAATCCCTGTCGGCGTCCTTGTCAGTGCAGATGATGACACACGCCTAGAAGTATGCCTCTGGGACGGCTGTGTTTAGTAATCTCGGTAGCGAGTTCTGTAAATGGGTCATGCTCTAGTGTGTTAGGGTAGTTAGGTGTATGTTCGACTCCCAGCCCTGCCAAGTGTGTGTGTGTGTGTGTGTGTGTGTGTGTGTGTGTGTGTGTGTGTGTGTGTGTGTGTGTGTGTGTGTGTGTGTTTGCGCACATGCTCCCATCCACCTGGGGACTCAGTCTTGCATTTAGATGCCGCACACCACAGCAGTTTCCTACCGATGTCTTTGCCTTTGCGGATGATGACACGCACCTAGATGTCTGCCTCTGGGACTGGTGTGCTTAGTAATCTCGGTAGCGCGTTCTGTAAATGCATCATGCTGTAGTGTGTTAGGGTAGTTAGGTGTGTGTTCGACTCCCAGCCCTGCTAAGTGTGTGTGTGTGTGTGTGTGTGTGTGTGTGTGTGTGTGTGTGTGTGTGTGTGTGTGTGTGTGTTGCACACATGCTCACGTCTGCCTGGGCACTCAGTCTTGCTTTTAGATGCTGCACACCACAGCAGTTTCCTACCGATGTCTTTGCCTTTGCGGATGATGACACACAACTAGATGTCTGCCTCTGGGACTGCTGTGCTTAGTAATCTCGGTAGCATGTTCTGTAAATGCGTCATGCTGTAGTGTGTTAGGGTAGTTAGGTGTATGTTCGACTCCCAGCCCGGCCAAGTGTGTGTGTGTGTGTGTGTGTGTGTGTGTGTGTGTGTGTGTGTGTGTGTGTGTGTGTGTGTGTGTTTGCGGGCATGCTCACGTCCGCCTGGGGACTCAGCCTTGCTTTTAGACACTGCACACCACAGCAGTTTCCTACCGACGTCTTTGCCTTTGCGGATGATGACACGCACCTAGATGTCTGCCTCTGGGACTGCTGTGCTTAGTAATCTCGGTAGCACGTTCTGTAAATGCGTCATGCTGTAGTGTGTTAGGGTAGTTAGGTGTATGTTCGACTCCCAGCCCTGCCAAGTGTGTGTGTGTGTGTGTGTGTGTGTGTGTGTGTGTGTGTGTGTGTGTTTGCGCGCGCATGCTCACGTCTGCCTGGGGACTCGGTCTTGCTTTTAGATGCCGCACACCACAGCAGTTTCCTACCAACATCTTTGCCTTTGCGGATGATGACACGCACCTAGATGTCTGCCTCTGGGACTGCTGTGTTTAGTAATCTCAGTAGCGCATTCTGTAAATGCGTCATGCTGTAGTGTGTTAGGGTAGTTAGGTGTATGTTCGACTCCCAGCCCTGCCAAGTGTGTGTGTGTGTGTGTGTGTGTGTGTGTGTGTGTGTGTGTGTGTGTGTGTGTGTGTGTGTGTGTTTGCACGCATGCTCACGTCCGCCTGGGGACTCAGTCTTGCTTTTAGATGCCGCACACCACAGCAGTTTCCTACCGGCGTCTTTGCCTTTGCGGATGATGACACGCACCTAGATGTCTGCCTCTGGGACTGCTGTGCTTAGTAATCTCGGTAGCACATTCTGTAAATGCGTCATGCTGTAGTGTGTTAAGGTAATTAGGTGTATGTTCGACTCCCAGCCCTGCCAAGTGTGGGTGTGTGTGTGTGTGTGTGTGTGTGTTTCCAGCTGCATGACAACAGTACATTGCTTTTACAGTATTCACTCTCCATAACATCCGTGCGGCGTCTTTGCCTTTGATGCTGCTGTCTGCAGGCTAGATGTGTGCCTGTGTGAATCATGTGATCCACTGATCACGGTAGAGCGTTTTGTAACTGCGTAATGCTGTCGTGTGGTACAGTGCTTATGTTTATGTTCTGCTCCCAACCCTGCCACATGTGTGTGTGTGTGTGTATGTATCTATCTACATAGATATATATATATATATATATATATATATATATATATGTATATATATATGTATATATATATATATATATATATATATATATATATATATATATATATATATATATATATATAATGTATATTGTATATAGATATGTATGTTGGGATTATCACTCTTGACTGCGCTGCATTGTCTGTACGTGAGCACCTTGGATGTATGTACATCTGCTATGGCTCTGTGATAGTGCACATACTGTGTGCTGTAGTAATCGTGGGCTTTACATGTGTAGTGACCGGTTATTGTGTTGCTGGGTATTACACGGGCATTGGAAACAATGTTAATGCAGCACCTTTGACTGGTCGTATGCAGATCTCAGCAACAGTCAGCAGTGGTTATTACATTGGAGTGTGAGTATGGCTCATATCCGTCTGTAGTAACTGTCAATTCTATGCACCTCAGGTTAACATTACAGACGCACATTTATCCACAGGTTGTGGTACAGATCCCAGGACTGTATGTTTAGACAGTGACAGGTGCAGGACTGGGTTGTGTTGGATGCATGGAGGGGTGTCCATGGCCAGTAATGGGGATCTCTACAGCCTGGCAGGTACGGTCTGTGACTGTCCCACAACCTCCTGTATATGGCTGACACTTGCTGTACCTGTGTATATGCAGACACACACACTTACCATAAACAGCTACAGCTATCACATACACACACCCATTGCACCACCATTGGGCCATGCAATAACCATTGTCCCTCACACACACACACACACCTACGTGTACATTGGATGGCTGTATGACAGCTCTGGACATGTTAACACCACACCCTGTGCATATGATGTCACCTGTGCCACCACCTGTGATGTGTAACATTGATGCAGGATCTGACTACCCTGGTGCTGCTGCACACGGTGGCTTTATTCCACTGTATTGATGTTAGCATGCTGTTAACACACAGTGTGTTACTTCCAGGTGTACATCAGCAGGCATGATGCATTGCAGCTATGACCATCATTGTAGCATAGTTTACAGCACTGTTACTTCTGATGATGTATTCTCCATCCATTTGCCATTTCACTGATGTGTGTAGTATTGCCAGTATGTGTGTCTGTGTATGCAGTACGTGTGTGATGTGTGTAGTACACATGTATACATGCTTACAAACGCATACACGACATTACGTGGGCTACATCATTCGTACACTAGCTTACTCGTTCTTCCACACTCCACACGCACACATGGGCTGACACGCATGCACACATGCTTACTCGGGCTTACTGGCATGCACGGGCGCAGACACACTGTGGGCAGGTTTGCAGGTCACATCGGTGGTATCCATGGCGTACGCCGTCTGTCTCCTGACGTTCTCTAGGATAGCTCATGACATGCCTCTTCCACTGAGTACTGACAGCATACATGTGACACTCCTCCGGTGAGGTTACAGTGTTTTATACATACACACTCATGTTGTCACCTATCTTCTACTCTAATAGTCCCCTTAACCTACACTACACTGTAGAGACTTGGCCCATATCGCATGACATGTGATTCACTATCCTCAGCCTCACTTGCCTCACATTGCCTACAAATGCTTCGTTACATCTCTGACAGAGTGCTTCCACACATAAGTACAAGTACGCAGTAGCCATGTTGTCTCCAGCTTGCCATTCATCTGCATGGCGTACTAACATCTAACTAAACCTACATTTCATATGTATATTATCCATATGTCTTGTTTTGAAGTGCAGTGCGTTCTCATGGCGCTGCGCTACGCTTCCACACCAGGGATCGGGGGAGGACAACTACTGGTTTATTGATATCCAATGGACAAAGCCACCACTGGCCTTGGACTTGGACATTGGCATGCTTCTTCGACTGTATTCATACTGTATTTGCAGCTGTCATTGCTCCATTTAGCAATGTGCAAAACGTTAGTCGCATAACATCCGGGTACATTTCTGCACATAACTCTGCTCTTGCACGGACAGCTTACTGTTTCATGTATCACGTAATTACATCATTTGCATAGCTTACACATACAAATGGGGTATGTTGCAAATCCCAACATTGTCCGTGCAATGTTCGTGTTACGGGCGGTCTTGCACACCCCTACAGGTGTTTGTTGAATAGCCTGGCAGTCATCTTTCCTTGCTGTACTCTCACTCAATCCATACACGCTGGAGGCTTTGTGTATCATGGCCTAGGCTTTGCTGTGTGCTATGTCTATTTGTGGTGTATGCATGGCTGTGGGTATGTCCCACTGTCATCATTGGTAAAGGTGACGCTCTATAGGTACTTCCTGTAGACTGCTGTGTCATTTGACATGTCAGCACATACCTGCGGACAATACTGAACTTCCTACTGCAGCGCTTTTCATACCTTCTGAGTTATCCTGCAGTCGATAATGCTGTTTCCTCAGACATGTATCTGTTTCTGATCATACCTATCAACTTCCTAGAGCAAAACATCTGTACAAAGCCTAACATGATGGGGGGACAGATAGGGGAAGATTCTACATATTGCTCTTACAAACGTAGATAGTTGACAGTATTATAGGTTTTGCATTAGTATGACCTTTCTGAGAGATTTGGGGTCTTAAACACATATGTTTATCATTATTTAATGATGTCAGTTCTCAGGTATTTGGCAGACAGGTATAGATTGTGAGAGGAACACATCACACATATGAGGCATACATCTGCACATTCGTACAGTTGCGAGGTATGTTTCTGATACTGGACATCAATTTTCTTACGCCAATACACACAATACATGGCGCCATCACAGGCCAGTTGCCATTACATTCCTGTTGCAGGACACACCCACCCACAGGGTTATATTCCTCACACAGGCCAACAGGTGCTTATCCACACTAATTATTATATCATGTACCTTATGTGTATGCCGGTATTTGCGCTTTCCGTCAGTGGCAGAGCTCACGTACGAGTATGGGGGACTAGACACTGTATCGGTGACACTGCATGACACCCTGAGGGACACATGTCTTTTGAGTCTATTAACCTTCCACATTGACTTTCACAGGCCATACGCTGTAATTCACATTTGTGGGAAAACATGCTTATGACTTGTACATGTTTTGTCATTTGTCCTGACATCTTTCTTCTCACCTGACCACCTAGTATCACTAGTTCTGTACATTTCATTAGGACGGGTTACCTTCATACCTCTCACCTGTACACATTATGGGTATACGCCCTGGGGTTTGACCTATGATTCTGTTACATTTGTCATGATAATGTGCCTTTCTGGTAGATTGCTGGCAAGGCATGACGGACTGTGCGGTTAGGTTATCATGACTGACATTTCTATTTCATGATTACTAACTCTCATAACATTCGTATTCCTGACTACGCAATTATTCTATCAATGTTCTGACTTTGTCTGGGGTATATTTAATAAAGTCCCTATTTGTCTGTCGTGTACTATGCCTTAGTCCAGCTGTCTTATTCTGACATTCTGGCAGGTATGGTTACCATCTTGGTCGTACGCATGTCCATCCATGATAATCGCCTACATGACACTGATATAGGTCCCTACGTCTTCCCCCAATGGTTTACATAATATCCAGTAGATGGGTTGCACCTTTTTGGAGAATATAGGCATGTGCTATACCCACATAGGTATATTGATCACTCCCATGGGGCGTACCTAATAGATCTGTGCCAACCAACACCTTGGCCCAATTCTGCATACCCATGATTACCATACCTGACACACATCCACAGTACCCATTAGACATGTTTAATGTGAGCAATAATAAAGTGTGAGGACACTTCCGAGCACTCCCCACTCTGCGGATATCAGCTCATACGTCATACATTCAATCGACCCATGTGTTATTACCCTTCCACCTGCTACTGTTGCATGTACACCTATATTGTAGTTGCAGGTGTGACTTCTTTTGCATCAATGACGGTTCACACTTCATACAGGATCAATTTTTGGGGTTCTGCAAAGGACACCTATATTCATGTTTAACGTGTAGAACTTACAGGCCCTTGTCACACTGGTACTTTCCGGGCATTGGTTTGGAAACCATTGGTGTATTCTCCTTTCATGCATGTCTGTCTGTTTATCCATATTAGCTATACCGTGACCTATTTATGTACATGTGTTATATATACAGGAACATATGTTTGTTGTGTATATATCTGTTCATGTATCGTGTGTGTATAGATATATATATATATATGTACATATATACATATGTCTGTACATTCCTCATCTCATAATTTGCTTTGGATTATGTCTGTGGATATATGTGTATATATATCTCCATATCATGCCTTTCAACTGTACAGATTTCTGCTGCATGTACAGCTGTTTGCCTCTTATCTTTGGTCCGTTTTTCCTAACCTTGTGTCTATCTGGCAAGTTAATGGCATATCATTAAAGACTGACATTGGTAAATAATGACAAACATTTCAGGTTACGACTTCATACCCTTCAGAGAATCCATGCTGGTGAGACACCTGTTATTCTATCCACTTTCTATGTTTGTTAGGGCAATATCTGAGGATTGTCCCTATTTGTACCAGTTGTTGTCATGGCTTTGTCCGGTTTCGTACTTTACGGGGTTAACAGGTATGAGCCATGTACATAGAACGTGGGGAAAACACCATTCATTTTTTATTCTGTGAGCGGATTACAAACGCGCAGGTGCACTTGCATATCCTTATTGTGGGTTACATATGTTTCATAGATAATTGTGCTTACGTGAACTTTCATAATTCTGACCGTAATAGTTACATATCTGTATTCCAGTTTACAGACTACTGTGAAACACACGTTCACCTTTACATATTTAAATGTGTGTACAGCACGAATGCTTTCATTACACTTTCAAGTTATATGTGCAGTGATCGTAGGTCAACCGGGACTGCATTCATGTTAGCCGGATGCCGGAACCACTATTCTATTGGTGTTCTCCCTCATTGATATGCATACCCATAGTACTTAGTTACATCAACATATGCCTCACTGCTTCACCTACAACACAGGCATCCATTCTCCTGCTGGGAAAAAGGCGGTACTACATATTACACATTCCCTATTGCCTACTGCTGTGGACTCCGGCTGCATTGTTAATCACTCCGAGGATATGCAGAACCCCAAGGCATATAGTCCAGCCACATACAGGTCTTTGATTGTTAGGGTGTTCATGTAGTGATCTGGGTTTAGGCTTGTCCACCTGGTGAACGGAACTTCCCTGGTCGAGGTCAAATGTCAGACGAAGCATATGGACAGGGATTACCTCCCTATTCTAAAGTTTTACCTGTGTTTATAGACACAGGTGTTTGGGCACCTGTCAGCAGCTTATTCTGTTGGCATTACATATTATGGGTGGGGTTGTTACAGTCCATACTCCACGGTGATGGGTGTTCCCATTCACATTTGACTATTACCTGTATACAGTCATATGGGGATTATTATTTTTGGACATGAAGTGACTACAGGTATGCAGTTGTACATTACGCAAGTGTGAAGGGCTGTTCCTGTAAATATGTACGGACCATACCTCTCAACCTCTTAGAGCACCGAACCTGCGCAAAGCCTACACGATGGGGGGACATTTAGGGACACTTTTTAACGATTGCTCTTACAAGCTTAGAATGTTGATAGAATGCTAGGTTTTGCATTAGCATGACTTTTCTGCAGGTTGTGGAGTCTTATACTCAGGATATTTCTCATTATTTAGTGACGTCAATTCTCAGCTATTTACCACACTGGTGCAGATTGTCGGAGGCACACACAAACACTATGGGGTGAACCTGTGGTCATTCTTAAGGTTGCCACCTTTTCAACTGCCCAAAGTGGGACATGTTCTGTAGAGATGTCAGATTTTCCACGACAAAACATACCTACAGCCGTGCATAGTACAGAACTTTAACCTTTTTTGTACATATAATAGCTTATTCTAGTAACATTTGAATTACTTATGCTACTTCACATAACATATTGAGGATTCATATATAAAATAACTGTTTTCTGCGACTATTAAAGTAAATTAGGAAATAACATTATCCTAAACTCTCAGGACATTTGCTATGTCTTGATTTTTTTCACAGGACACAACTGCCTACAGAGGGACTGTTACTCGCAAAGTGGGACAGGTGGTGACCCTAGTCATTCTGCGAATATCCGGACAGTTGAGTGGTATGGCACAGACCTCTGTAATACGCTGTTGTGTTCTGGCACAGCAGTAGCTCAGCATTAAAGACTGCAGTCGGAATGTGCTGACAGACAGTTGGGTTTCAGACTTCATACTCCAGACATTAATGCCAATGTGCAAACTGTTATTCTATCAAATTCTATGTTTCTAAGAGCTATCTTTACAGATTGTCCCTGTTTTTGGACCTTTGTCTCACTTATATTCATGGCTCTGTCCAGATATCTTGCTCACACAGGTTGACAGGTATGGTCAGTCATGACTGCACACAGTCAGTGTCCCTCACACTTGATCAGGGTTGACCTGTTAACGTCAGTGTCTTCCTCATCCTCATGCCGTTTTCCACTTTGCAAATGTGTGCATTATATTCTCCCTTCTATTCGTGTCTGGACACGTGCGTCATGGGAAGGTATTTTATCCTGGGTGGTAGGTTATGCATGCCCACTTAGGGCTGGACAGTGTTATGGACCTCCACTGCACGTTCTGACTTGTGTCCAGATATCTACTAGATTGGACATCATGTCGTCATACCCATTCTACTATTTACACAAGTTGGTCATCCCATGAGGGATATCCCAAAAATTGGACTAGACCAAAACAAGTTAGATAATGAAGATTTTTGTGGCTTCACGAAAACGTGCAGGGGGGTTTTACATGCAGGGGATACATGGTTTGCAATCCTGACACTGCCTAGGGTGACAATACCTACTACATATGCGTAAGGGTCACTGTGTGTAGCTGTTTCTGCAACAAACCAGTGGACCAAGTACGGCTGGATTTGGTGGACCTTCTGGTATGGTGGCAGGTTGTGTGTTGTGGAGGGTATGCTGGGTAGGCTATTATGCATCCAGGTGTGTTGCGTTTGTTATGGCCAGTTCCATCAGGACCCATCTGTGGGTATGTGACGGTGCCGCATCTATACATTTGTCTCGCATATTTCCATATTCATATGTTTGTGGGATTGTGTTCTACACTAGGGCCTGTCTGCTTGTCTTGCAGCTCTTTCTACATGAGGTTGTGTTTCTTTCCACTTCACACGCTGCCCCCTCGTACACCTCCAGTTCACCTTTTCTGCATACGACACAGTATCGCCTTTGAGGAATTTACCCTTAAACACCCACCCCTCACACATAATTCCTCACACCCCATAGAGCACTACTTTGGTTGTTGGCCCATGACACGGCCAGAGTTACACATTGACTACCCTACATGTGTTGGGTACATTTATGGTTGTGTGGACTACCCTGCCATGTTTACTTTCCACATGCTATACCTCACGCACATAGGTACATGCCCATACTTCACTTTCATTACTTGGTTGGTGTATCCGGGTACTACCTGTTCGACTGTGTCACATACACGTTCAGATTATACAGCTGCCTTCTGGATTTTGCCAGCCTGTTCTACTCATTGGTAGGATGGCACCTTTTCCTACGTCCAAGCTATTCCTTACACATGTCTGACTGTTGTGGACAATGCCTCCCCACAGTCGACGGTTGTGTTTCCACCTTTTCAATTGGCCACAGTGAGACATAGGGTTACCACCTGTCCCACTTTGTGAGGGACAGTGCCTCTTTGGGCAGTTTTGTCCTGACATGTAATTGTAAACATGGCAAATGTCCTGAGATTTTAGGACAAACTTATTTCTTATATTTTATGTGATAGCTGCATTAAACAGTTATTCTGTATCTGAAATACCTGACTGTTATGAGAAACAGAATAAGCAAATAAAATGCTACAAGAATACGCTTTTCTGTAGGCAAAACAGTTACGTTCTGTCCTTTGTACTGGCCGTGGGTATGTGTCGGCCTGTAAAATTTGATGTCTGTACCAAACATGTCCCACTTTGGCCATTTGTTAAGGTGGCAACCCTACTGTGACAGTTGCGGTGAACACAGCATATTTTACAGGCCGACACATACCCACGGTCAGTTCGGCAGATAGAACTTACAATTCTTGCCTATATCTAAGCTTATTCTTGTAGCATTTCGGTATCTTATTCTGTTTGTTATGACATTTATGTAATATACGTCCAGTGAAATATGTTTAATGCAACTATTGCATGACGTCTATGGAAGAATTATGTCCTATATTCTCTGGACATTTGCCAGTTTTACATGTTTTTGTCAGGACACATCTGCCCACAGAGGGACTGTCGCTCGCAAAGTGGGACAGGTGGTAATCTTGCTCGACGGTACGGATCATACTGTTCCTTTCGGCCTACATGTGACCGTATTGTTATGGCTGTTTATATGCTCCTTCTGTTTTGTTTACATGCGTATGCTATTTCCTATCACATTTGGTATGTGAAATACGGTCATACCTTTTGTATGTGACTATTACATGGCTTGTGGGATATGATTCAGACATACGGTCATTACATATATCTATATTTCTCCTCGTGTATTTTGTTATGGATACATCTGCACAGCTATGTTCCCTTCCTCACATTATGGGTCGGCTGGTGACCCTCTCCGTTGGACTGGACGTACCTACTGGAGGCGTGCTAACATATGATACGTTTCACTTCCACATGGTATAGCTATCAACACTATGTTGGACTATGGGCACATGGTTTTCATGTCATTTGTTCATGGGTAGGGACCCATTATTCCCTACCGTGCATTTGTGTTTGATTCTTCATTTTCTGTTCGCAGGGACTCTGCTTTGCATACATTTCAGTCTCCACGGACACTGATAGGTACGATTACTATTGCTGGCGGAATATAATATTCAGCAGTTTAGGTTGCTCCTCGACAGCCGACATTGACACGCCTCCCTGTGCAACTTCGATACGCCCCTTGCACTCACGCACGTTTCCTATGCATGTGGCTGTGGCAGCTGTGCACCTTCATTAATATGCATATGGTGCGACTACTCCATATATATACCGCACGGCCAGCGCAAGCCTTAAGCCGGACTTGCGCCGAGCTTCATGAATCCCAGGGATATGCTTTTTATCAAGCATGGGAGTGGTTTATTGTGCTGTAAAATAAAGTGCTATTGGTACACATGTTAAATTCACATCCCTTCCCCCATCAGTGTGGCATTCGAGCTGGTCCTGCCCTACTTAGTTGCTGTCATAATAATATATAACCCTTATGTACTTTAAATCAAATTATGTGGTACCTCTTATTTAACCAAATTATTAAGTAGATTATTAAGTCTGTGATTTTATCCAAGACAATATACTACATGGCTGGAAATATATCAACCATAGTTCATTCGGCAATCAAAAAAATATATATGAATATATACATATACATTTTGCATGTAAAAATCAATTTCTATTTTCATAACCTATTGTTAACAAAAATCGCTTTCGTCCTTCTAGACTTCTTCAGGTCTATGTACAAGAACCCTAAAAATCTATATAATTGTATAATTAGTTAGTATTGTTATAACACATCATTTTGAATAAAGTGGAAAAAAGAGGAAAAAAGAGCCAGAAAAAAAAATAAAAATGTATGTATGATGATGGAAACAAAATATACACTTAAATTTCAACTGATTTAAAATGGTATTTAAAACCAATTTGTAGAATAAAATAAAATAGAATTAGTCATGTAAACAATGTGGCAATTTTCTAAGTTCCAGTGCACTTTTAATTGAACAGTAGTAGTTTAGTCCAGGCTTCCTAAAAGAGTTCAGCTTTAATTGCCACATGAGTTTATGTTTCTCCAGAATATTTGGGATGTCTCCTTCAAGATCACCCATGTCTATGCTATCCAGGATCTGGAACTTAAAACCTGTGTGTCTTATATGAAGAGAAAGGTGTTTGGCTAGTGCATTATTTTTACATCCAGAGCGGATTTCTGACAGATGACATGAAATCCTACGCTTGAGTTTATTTACAGTCTTGCTCACATAGAATGCATCACATTCATTGCACTGTGCCCTGTAAATTACTTTGTTAGTGTTACAGTCACCCCCTGCACTGGTTTTAATTATCTTCTTTAAATAAGGGCAATAAAAACTATCACCTTGCTGTATAAATATACAAAATGTACAATTAGTTTCACATCTTCTAGTGCTTTTCTCACATGGTCTAGGTTTAAATTCAACAAAACTTCTAATGTTTCTGGCCTTCCTATAAGCAAATGATGGGCTTCACCTAAGATGTTAATCCGAAAAGGGTTTCCTGTGACAATGTCCCAGTTTTCTTCAATAATATTTTTGATACTGTGGTAATCCAAAGTGTATCTCAGGATGCAGCTATTTTTGCATTTGTTATTCTCTGTGGAATTACTTAACATTTTTCTACCTGGGAGGTTGAGTGAAGGTGCTTCAGTCCTTTTCAGTTCTATAATGGGTTCCAGGATGTTTTTTAACATTTGACTTTCATAGCCTCTCACTAGAAAATCATTCTCTAAGTTGTTCAGGTTTCTCAAAAATGGTTCCATCTCTGTGGTAATTCGAGCTAATCTATAGCCTTGGGACTTCACTACATTATACTTGTTTTTTGTAGGATGTAGACTTTTACTGTGGAGTAATAAGTTAACCCTCGTTGGTTTTCTGAATAGATCAGTGGTGATTCTGTTATTGTTGGTATCCTTGGAAATCTGCATATCTAAAAAAGTGGTTGAAGTACAGCTATGGGAAGAGGTAAACTTCAGGAAGGGGGTTGTTTGATTGAGGGAAGTGATAAAATCTCCAAGCTGCAAGGTGTCACCTTCCCACACAATAAAGACATCATCAATAAAACATAAATAGCATGTGATATGCTGCATGTAATCTGTGTTGTTTAACACAAAGTCCTCCTCCCATTTGCCCAGGGCTATGTTAGCTATGCTGGGAGCCATGGCAGTCCCCATTGTTATACTAGTTTTTTGTTTGTAGTGTTTGCCATTGAAAGTAAAGAAATTGAAGTCAAATTGGACTGTTGTTATAGGAGATTCCACATAATGACACACAGATGCCTTATCTACCAGACTGGACAAGGAAAATATTATGGTGCATTGCTTATCTGGAACCAGGATCTGCCAAGTTACAAATGCATTTAAATTATTGCACCACATGTACCAGTATGATTCTATCATAGTTTATGTGGGTGTGAATGCCTTTTGACATACCTGTCTGGATTATATGAAGAAAGACATTATGGACTACTATGAATATGTGTCTCTGACTGGTATGTTCCTTGTATTGAGAAGCATTCTACATTCAGCAAAGATGATGCCACGGTATGAGCAAAACATAGTTGATTTTAAGAATTGGCTTAGTTTCTGGTGTCAGACCAGGAGGAGTCAATATATGTCAGTCTGGGAGGACATGGTCAGCAAACCATTTGCTTCGCCAAAGATGGCTTGCAGCTCTCCTACCTGGGCTTTTGGAGTTTAGCTAAAATTGCATCCACCCCTTAGAGACATTTTTAGACAATGCCAAAGTGATAAACTTACCAACATATCAAATGATACCCAAAGGAACCTAAAAGTGTTACTATTTAGTGCTAGGAGCTTTAACGGGAAGCGTCACTCCCTACAAGCTCTGGCGAATATAGACATCTGTGCTGTTACTGAGACATGGTTTAAAGCTACAGAAAGTACTTCAGCAGTGTAAGACTACAGTGGCTTCCACACATTTAGACCATCAGCTGCTCAGACAGGGACTAATGGTGAAGGTGTCTCGATCTACATTAGCAACAAGTATACCTCAAGGCTGGTTAAACAGGATGACGCTATGAAGTGCATCCATGGGCAAATCACCTTAGACAGAATCCCACAACTCTTATCTAGACCTACTGGAGGCACTCTCCATTCAACCAAGCACTCTATTCATGAAGACTTTAACTAACTCTCGACAGACTGGGAGACATAACCTGCCAGAATATCACCACACTTTATTTAACACCATGCAGTCAATCACTAAAAAACATTTTCATCCACTCACAGCAAAGACTTCATTACAGTACAAGTAACATTCCAATCGATGCCTTTGTATTATGTCTCCATTGCATCATATCCTGTGATTACCATTAATTACCTAATTAACAAATTATAAATCTTTTCTATTCTAAAATTAAATGTAACATAAGAGTGAACATAAAAAAATAAATATATAAAAGTGTATGTAAGGAAAAAATAGTAAGAATAGAAAAATGTATATTATATACTATGTTATGTAACTCTGTAATTTTATGTGACCAGATGAAACCAGTAGTAATAGTTTAAATATTGTCAAATCCATTCAATTGTTTACCATATGTACATTTCCATTTAAAAAATGTTTTAACATTATTTTGCAACTAAAGAACTAAAGAACTTATACAGTACATTTAAAAAAAACTTTCATTATGCAGAACAATACTGCAAATTCTTACACACTGAATTATCCTACCATTCTAAACTTTTTATTCTGTTATATTAAAAAACATAGCCTAGCCACTCTTGGTTTCAATACTGTGGCTATAGATACATTTTTTTGTAAATGGAGATGAACATATGATAAACAATTTATTGGGTTTGATAATAGACATTATCATAAATACCTTCATGACACTAACATCCTGAAAGACGGACTAACACAGACAAATGATCGATGCCGAAGTTGTGGGTTAAAACTCAAAACTAAGAAGTGCATTATAGTGTTTTTTGGGAAGCCGTCTACCCAGGTAAATTATTCCATTGATAAGACACCCCTAAGAACTGACCCAGTAGTAAGAGATCTGGGAATATATGTAGACAGTAATCTGGTTTTTGACCAGCATATAGCCAAGGGAGTAAGAAAATCATTCTATGTAGTCCAACTTATAAGTAACGGTATGGCATCCAGGTCTGAGGAAGTCACAGTACCACTCTAATTGTCTGTTATCAGACCCATTGTTGAGTACAATGCCCCGTTCAGCATGTACCAGACTAGGCATATGCAACAGCTGGAATACCCACAGAGGTTCCTCACCAACAGAATCCAGGGTATCTACTACAGGTTGTTAAGAGGTGATCAGAGCCTGAAGGAGCATTTGCACTTCCATAAAACAAGCAGCACCAGAAGATCCAGGGATATAAACTTTCCTTGTGACATAAATAGAACATGCTGGTGAGACAGATATGCAACTTAAAGGACCCCTATGCTCTGGAATAACATTACCATCTATACGAAACAGAGTGCATACCTAACCCTGTTCAAATATAACCTTGACCATCAGATGAAAATTCACAAATTCATCCCCAGGCTGGCCCTCATGTCGCTTATAAACTGACGCTGACAGTAAGCATTTCCTAACTAACATACACCTCCCACACATAACATTTTAGCAACTTCCTAATATATTCCTCCTAGCTAACATACTCCTCCTAACAAGCATACCTACCCAAGTAAAACGTACATTACCAAGGGATGCAATTGTGTTGGGTTGCATGGCTCTGGTGGTCATTAGCCTAGTATATACCTATGAACTTATATGACATGTAATATATTTTGCCATGTGCAGAAGTGTTAAACAATAGGCATTCAACATCTGATTGGCTTTTAAGTATGACAAAAACATGTCTTCTATAGATTCTATTATGCTTTAGTGCACATATTAAATGGACTAATTGTGTTGAGGTCAAATGTCATTATTATAATGTCTATACATTTAGCCTCATGAACCACTTTGAGTCTTGTTCTTCCATCAGCATGACTTAGTCAGAATAACAATATTACTGTGGCCAAAGAGACATGGGCTCTGAATTCTTGTGGATGAATCTTTCAGGTGTGTGTGTGTGTGTGTGTGTGTGTGTGTGTGTGTGTGTGTGAGAATTTTCCAAACATAGTAGAGGAAGGACTATATAAATACATTTATTTCCAGAAATCAAAGCAAATCTATAGCCTACTTGGCTTTTCAGATTCAAACCAACTTGCACAATATCGTAGATTACATCCATCTAACATTTATAATTCATAGACACTCAAGAAAACAAGCTGCTTGCAAAAAAAAAAAAAAAAAAAACTCAAGATTGTTGATCTCTCCCAGCCCTAGCTTTCAGCTCTGTAAATAAGTTCTTCCACAAGTACAATCTACAGGTTAACTCTGACTGGGTTCTGACTTGAGATAATATTCCAGGTAAAAAAAATTAACATCTTGCTTTCTGCTTTCAGGTAACTTCCTTATATCATATACTAGCTTGACTGTAAATTAAAATATTGTTATCTAGAGAACTGCTGAGAGAATATTCCCACCCTGAATAATGCAGTACATTTAAAGGCACCTTACTACTTTTCTAGTCACTGTGTTGCAACCTCCCCTCCTTCCAATATAAAACCAGGGTTTTGGACTCATAACAAAAGGGTTATAAGCCATGGCAAACCCATCAGCATTTTTATTGACTAGGCCAGGCCTTTTGGGCATAGTAAATTTAAACGGTTGAAGGGATAGTGCCTACACACATAATTTCATGTTACCATAATTTTGCCAACTCAACAACTGAAAAGGGGCATGATCTGTAGTCAAATTAAATTGCCAACCTATCAAATAGTATTTCAAGACAGAAGTTCCACTTTATTGTCAGGTATATTCTTTCAGTGAACAAGTATCTCCTTTCTGCATTGCTCAACTTTCTGTTGATATAGAAAATGGGGGCTTGTCTCACCTTCAATATCTTGAGGTAGTCCTGCCCCAAACCCAAACCTACTTCTGATGTGTGTTGGTATATAGCGTAAAACCCTTCATGAAATCAGGAGTTACTAACATAGGTTCAGAGCAAAGGATACTTTTTCAGTTCAGCAAAGGTTTTATCTGCCTCAAGAGATGATTGTACCTTGACAGTAGTTATTTCCCCTTGTAAGATCTGTCAAAGGACAGGAAATTTTCCCAAAACTAGGCACAAATTTCTGTATGACTGAGCTAATCCAAGAAAGGTCTTTACTTGTCTGTTAGTAGATGGTATAGGACAGTTTTATGGCCTCTATGTTTTCTAGTTGCGGCCTTACTCCTCCTGTCTTAAATGCTGTATGAGGTATCTGGCTTTTACCATATATTGTTTACTTTTATTAGCATTTAAAGTCAATCCTGCTTAACTTATGGATTCTAACACAGCCTCCATGTTAAGTAAGTGAGATTCCAATTCCTCTGAGTGAAATTATCATATCAACTAGGCATGCAGCAGCACATTGTGAATGGTACTTCAGAATATGACTGAAAAGTGGCTGGGGAAACTTAATACCTCTCGACCTCTTAGTGAAAGAAATCTGGACAAAGCCTAAAATAATGGAGGAATGGAAGCTCAAAAATAGGGACAGATCTTAAATATTGCTCATATAAATTTAGAAAGCTGCTTTTATAACAAGATTTGTGTTCGCATGTATTTTCTGAAGGATATGAAGTCTGAAACTCATGTCATTATTCATTAACTTGAATCCTTAAAGATTTGCCACAAAACCATAAATTTTATTAGGAACAGACCAAAAATATGAGGGAAAAATCTAGACATTCTGCAGAAATGTGGACAGTTGAGATTTATGGACATCATGTAGACCAGATCTTAATGCTTTGAACTGAAAACAGACCATCATCGGTTACTCTTTTTCCTTTGTCAAAGGAAATAAGTTGCATACCCCAGCATCCTTTGTCACATGTAGCATTATTAAGTATTTGGCCTTCCTTAAGCTCTCTGTCAGCACATTGATTCAGAGTATGTGATAACTATGAAACATTGAAATGCTCTTCAGTTGCCTAAAGTCATTAAAGAATTTGATTCTTCCATTGGCTTTAGGAATTAGCACTACTGGTTTTCTCCATGCAATTCAGGATTCTTTTATCATATATACATTGACATTTTTCAACTTTTTTCTTTTACTAATTGTTTCTGTGACTCTGGCACTCTTTAAGGTTGAGTCTAAGTTTCACTCCAGTTGTTGTCTCTATATTATATTACTTTAGTTTCCCCTGTGTATTTACAAAGGAACTCCCATATTTCATAATGCAGATTATCTTATTTGTGCTTTTGTACTTTTGTACCTTTGGCCCACAGGCCTCTCCTGTAGAAACGTCAGCATGCAAGCTCTCTGCTCCATTTTATGACTTTAGTCCTTAATGTGCTAGATTTGATTCAGCTTTCTCTTTTTCAAATGACCCCTTCTGTTTTGCCAGAAATTTGTTTCTGTACAGGGCACTAGCTCTAATACTTGACTTTTTATAAGGCAGCCATTTGTATCATTAATTCTGTTGCATTTCTTAGGCTTTCTGAATGTGCTTCCTTTCTATCAGCATTACATACTTTAATCTCACATCTAAATGGTGCATTTTCATCTTCCCAAGTTTCCTTATCAAAATTACAAGCTTAGACAAGTTTCTTGATTGGAAGCTTAAGGTATTATGGGGGAGGGAGGTCCACCTACTTAAGGATTCATGGGAATTCTTGAGTAAGGTTACTACTGACCTATATATATATATATATATATATATATATATATATATATATATATATATATATATATATATATATATATATATATATATATATATATATATATATACCAGGACTTATTTTTTTTACGGTTGATGTCTTCGACTTATTTTCAGCAATACCGCATGAGATTGGATTGGCCTGGTTTGAGGAGGCTCTTAGGGGCAACTCTAATGCTAATGAGAATGACATATTTATGGGTTTGGAAATAGCTGATCTTGTTTTGAAAAACAACTTTATGTATTTTGAGGGAGAGTTCTTCAAACAGGAGACTGGGGTGGCAATGGGGGCCAGTTGTGCCCCTATTTTTGCAGATATAGTAGTATCCACATGGGAGAAAAAAATTTTGTGCAACAGTGAATATGTCCATAAGTGGAACCTATATACTAGGTTTTTGGATGACATCTGCATTTTTTGGACAGGTAGATTAGAAGAACTGGATGAATTTATTCAATAAATTAATCAAACTACTGCATTTTTTAAATTCACTTACCAGACCAGCTTTGATCAAATGAACTACTTAGATGTATTAATTAGCAAGCAGGAACAAGGTTTCAAATCTTCTATTTATAGGAAACCTACCTATTTCAACAAATGTATTAGTTTTACGAGTTCTCACCCTTTCTTTCAGAAGAAAGGGATTATAATGGTCAATATGTGTGTGCTAGTCGAATGACATCCACAGAAACTGATTTTGGAACTGAATGTTCACTCCTCAAGGGAATGTTTTTGGAAAGGGGTTACCCTGAGGATTTAATTAATAAAATCCATAATGAAGTATTGCAGGGTAGGAAGGACAAATACAAACCAATTTTGGGGAGGGGCATTGATTTTTCCAACCAACAAGGAGAACTTGGTCAGATTGATGGAAGTTACAACAGATCCTTCATTACTAACTTTAGTGGTAATGCACATCATATCAGGGCTATTGTTGAAAATGAGTGTAAAAAATGTTTTGATCTCACAGATTTACCCAGCCTTAAAAATAAAACCATCAAGGTGTTTTTAGAAAAGGCCAGAATATAAAAAATCTGTTGGAAAATATCAATTATGAGCTCCACCTTTCACACAAAAGAAAGGGGACATATAAGTGTGGAGCTTGCAAACAGTGTCCCTATATTATACAAAAGGAAGAAGTTTTGATTAGCTCCAGACAGAAAGTCTTGGTTTCCCCTTGTTACTTTAACTGCAACAGCTCTGGGGTGGTTTACCTAGTTATTTGCAGTATATGTCAAAGTGTTTATGTGGGGAAAACCGAGAGACAACTTAAACATAGGATATATGAGCATATGAATAGTTGTTGTTGTGTCTTTCGGCTTTTTCACGGTTAGGGGTCGCCACAGCGGAACTCTGGTCCACTAATGATTGGTAGTAGATTTTTACATGCCGAGTTGATGGCCCTGACGCACTACCTTCAACGAAGGTACGCCCATTCACACATGTCTCTACACAGAAGACACTCTAGTTGAGAATCAAACAGGACGTCTTACTGTGAGGCGACAAAGATACCGCAGCACCATGAGCATATGAATAGTATTAGTAACAAAAACAGGTATAACGCTTTATTTAGACACCTTGCTATATGAAGTTAAGTTTGTTTTTTTTATGATTGAAAAAGTACAAAAGGAATTGAGAGGGGGATCATGGGAAGCCAAATTGGCTTATAGAGAAGCCTTTTGGCAAGTGGTACTCCAGGCCAACAAGGAACCTGGCCTCAATGATAACATTTCTTTAACACCACTTTTAAAGCTCAGGTTGGCTAAACAGTGAGTTGTTCTAAATGTTTTAATAGTTGGACTTTTTTAGGAATATATATAAAAAATATACTCACTATTTTATGACTTACAGTTTTTACATTTTGATATTATTTTGCTGGATCTATTTATATATTAGAAAACATTAGTAAAGTTTTTTATATAGTATTTGAGTCTCGTTGTAGCATATGTAATTTATTTAATGTTTATACTAAATATCATGGGTTATTTCCCTTTTAAATATTTGTATTTGTTTTTAATTAGTTTATTGGATTAATTACAAGTGTGTGTGTGTGTGTGTGTGTGTGTGTGTGTGTGTGTGTGTGTGTGTGTGTGTGTGTGTGTGCGTGCGTGTGTGTGTGTGTATATATAGATATATATATATATATATATATATATATGGGCAATTGATTCAACAGGTGCTTATCTGATGAAGTCTGAGGAATACTTGGACGAAAACGCTGTGTTTTTTATTCTGCGTTAAGTGCAATAAATTTACGAGTTTATATACAGCCACGAGTGGTGGAGTGCTTCTTACTTTTGTCCTTTTCTTCTTGGCTTCCTTATCAATGTTACTCCCTTGGGTGCCTGTCATAAATAAATTTAAAAGGGGCATAACTCAGTTTAAGTTATGTTTAGCTTGTTTGACCTCTCTGATTGAAAACATTAAGAAAGGTATTGACTTGTCACAGTTTTTTTCCATCTGCATCAATATCAATTTCAGTGTTTTATGAAAGCAATATACCAACCCATATACCAACCCATCAGTTTGGAAATGATAGACTGACACCTTTAGATGTTTGACTTCAAAGCACTGCTATAGCTGATACAGTACCCTTATCATAAAAACAGTGACTTGGTCCATAATTATGTGCATAGGGACACCTAATCTAAAGTCTTATTTCCTAATTACTTTAGCATTTGCTTTGCATAATATCACTGCCAATGGAAATTTGATAGTGTAGTCTATTAAGAATAATACATACTGAAATTGATTGGTGAATTTTACTAATGACCCCAAGCATAGTCTAAGAATAATACATACTGATGCTCATTGGTGAATTTTACTAATGACCCCAAACTGTCCACAGTGATACATTCCAATGCTACCTCTGTCACAGTCACTAACATGAACGGACTTTCATAACCAGGATGTGGTGTAATTTTTTGTCATTCTGAAGAAAAGCACAACATTCTCTATTGCATTATGCAAGGCCAGGGAAATCTGGCTAATACACTTGCAATTTATTTGTGTATAGCTAGGTGAACTCCCAACATGTGATTGTGGGTTAACTTCATCACTAGCATCCTATAAAGTTTTTGGACTAGGAAGGGATGCAAAAATTCTTCCCTTTCTTTTCTTCCTCCATTTGAGTCATCTTTTAGCTCAAAATAGGGGTTAGAAGAAATGGGGGCATACTGTTTCTCTACAACCTTAATTATGTTCCCTATTGCCCTAGTTAAGGTCTTCTCATTCTCCACTGTTAATGCTTAAATGGCATACTTTTAAGTCTACTAAGTTAGAACTACTTTCTTCAGTAACTTACCTCGAGATAGAAGGTGTAGTGTTTTCCACCAAACTACTGGCACTGTAGATTCTTCTCTGCTTTACTCTGCAAATTATCATTCTGTTATCTTCTGCTCTGCTTCACTCTCTTGGCTGTGCCCATAAACCTCTCGAGGCCCCATCTCACTTTTCCTTTCTCCTCGTATATGTTCATTTTCAAAGCACTTCCTTCTTGATTTGACAGATACCTGTTGAGGAGAGTTTGCCTTTAGTAGAATTTTTTGTGCGACAGTAGCAGATATAGGCTCAAGGCTCTGCATTGTCCTGCTTTTCTTAATTTCTGTTCTCACCTTGTAATGAGAGATCTCAATCAAGTATCTTACTTTTTCTATTGTTCTCCTCCTGGAATATGGTGCTTCTTTCTGTATGCATAACCTTTCTCAACTAGATAGACTGGAGAGAGTACAAAAACATTTTACCAAACAAATTAAAGGTTTAACAGGTATGAAATATAACTACAAGTTGAAGGGAATGTTACTGTTCTCCTTAAAGTGTAGACATGTCAGGGGTGACTTAATTATTACACAAGTGTTTTTAGAATGATAGTTATGGTATTGGCATTAGATAGTCACAAGGAATAATTACATAGTGGCTGTTGTTGTAAGTACAACTAAGGTATTACAAAATGTGTTACACTCCAGAGCTGGCAGATGGTAGATTTCAGTTCCATTAAGAATTAAAAAGTTTGATTTTCTGTCTGATCCTCTTTCTCTGTTTAAATATGAACTGATTAATTGAACAGGGAATAAAGCATTTAATTCTGGGTATGTTGTCAGCAAACTCTTTAAAGACATTAATGGCTTTGAGTTTCTTCCCACAACACATAACATTGAACATTGAAACAAAATGTAGCAAGATGTCCTTAGATACCACTGAAACATTTTTCAGCTGAACTTCCTGTATGGCTGCCCTCTAAACTACACATAAGTCTACTTGTCTCTGAGTCCATAAGACAAAAATGATGAAAACAGTGAACTAGCTTAGAAAAAAAAGGTATTCCTAGAGAGAAGCTACAGTCAACTATTTAATAAATTCCAAAGCAGTGAAAGGAAAATGAACGGTGGTCTGTCGATCATGTCGTCCCAGGCAGACAGACACTGGATCCCCTTAGAATGACACCAGAAGCTTAGCCAATTGTTGAAGTCAAACTCAAACTCAACTGTCTAATAAATTCCAAAGCAGTAAAAGGAAAATGAACAAAAAAAAAAAAAAAAAAGAATCGCAAAATGAATTCTGACATGGAGGGAAGAGGAGAGACGTAGTGAAACCGGCAGTAAAAGAGTATACTAGCACAAGAAAAAAGGACAGATGAAGTATAGCAGGGCTTAATGAACACATCTCTATCATTCAGAGTATATTAAATTACAACACGGAGCTATAGAAATGATCTGAGGGAGGGGAGGCCAGAACGGTCTGTATAGAGCAAAAATTAATAGACATGGAAGATAGGGTATAATGGAACAATCTATAGATAATGGGCATTATAGAAGAATGGAAGAGAGCAGATTGTAAGAGAAAAATAATAGAGTTTAGTTCAAAAGGGCTGGACTTTCCCAGTGGAATAAATGAAAAATGAATGTGCACATCATGGCACAATATAGAGACCAGAAGTGGATACCAATAAACTCTTATGAAATGAAAGACAAAGCATTGATAAAGACCTGGACCGCATTTATGAAACTGATGATTGGAGAGGGAAAGGTGATCATGGGGCAGGTTTTTCCTTGGAGACCTGTAGGAAGAGGCAGCCATAAGGATATGTAAGGAATGTAGTACCAAATGGAGAGTGCTCTACCTGGCAGCTTTTAGAATCTTCCTACATTGAGAGACATGATCCACATCAAACGTAACAGATGCAATGAATATTTTGCATAAACTAGCAACCCAAAGGACAACAACACCAGGTACAGAGGGGGAGCAGGAAATAGGGCAGAGATCAGATGACATGGTAAATGGGGGTAGTAGAAGGGAAGGTAATGGGTACCTCCCCTTGCTTTGCAGCTAACAAAAGTTAAAAGAAAAGGCAGTACTTATTAAACAAGCCAGAAAAAGAAGAGAAGAGAAGCAACAGAGCAAAGCAGATAAAGGAAAAAGGAAGGTGAAATGGAGGTGATATGTGAAAGGAAAAAGAAAAAGAAAGACTGGATCAACATAATCAAACTTTTTTGCCCTAGAGAAGAAGGGGATTTTAGCAGAGGTTGCTGTCACTTTGCATTTTAATAAGGGGAACAAAGGAGCAAATGCTTTGAATGCAGACTGAACATAACAAGTGAAAATCAGTATGATTTCAGCTATGGAACAAAGGTCAGTCCCACACAACCTTGGTTGCTTACAAATAAAAGGGGTCAATATCTAAATCTGTGAAGGTTATTCTTGTCATTGAGTTGTTGCTTAGAGTTAATAATTATGTTAAAACATGATGTAGCATTCTTAAAGTAACCCTATTAAAGCCGAGTAGCAATATGTTAATAAGTGTGAGATCTCCATGCCAGGTGGCTGTGAAATCAAGGAAGGTTAATGTCATCTGTTGAGAGGCATAACAGTGGGAAAGTTAAAAAAAAAAGTATCCCCAAACAAAGGCAGGAGTGCATCCAAGCAGTATAAAGCTAAAGAGTAACACTCTCATCACAAAGGAGAGGGCAGAAAGGGACACAAGGACTGCATGGTGAGAGGGGGGGGGATGTAGCTAATGATAAAAAGATTATTAAAGAACAGACATATATGCTAAACAGTAAGGGAGATGTCTATACACAATGTGAATAATATCAGTAATAACTGAAACCAAGTCAGAATAGGAAAGGAACACAAAACATCAGCCCTATCAATGATCAGAATTGGTATGGCCCACTGCTGTGCTTGGCCATGTTTTGTTGACCACCTTCAGCAAACTGGGGTGATTACTCAAACAAAAAAGCAAGTAATGTCATATACTAGTATAGGTACAAAGAGTAAGAACAGAAGCTGGAATAAGTAAAAGAAAGTGTAGCAAGTGAAAAACTGTGACCTTAAGCAAGTGCTGTATGAAAAAATGGAAAATATGTAGTGCATAAAGGTTAAAGAATAAAGAAAAGGGAATGTGATTACTGGGAGAGAGTAAAGCTAAGTAGCATAGAAGGTAAGATCATTGACAGAACAAATAAGCAGCTGAGGTCAAGGCTGGGGCTGCAAATAAAGGACAATCAAGTATAAGCGATCACTGTAAGATCACATAAAGGAAAGGCGAGAAGACTGGGTTCCACAAGGAAAGGCTATAAGATATAGGTCATTGGAAAGATAAGCATAACACAAATGGAGGGAACAATTAATGGAAGAAATGGAGGTACAAAAAGAAGGGAGAAGACAAATGCAAAAAGACAGAAAGATCCAATGTATAAGAATGGACAATTTAAGATGCATCAGAGCAGAAGGAAAGGAAATGTATGCTATACAGGCTATAGTTGATGAGCTATGCAGCTAAAAACATATATTTACAATCTTAGCATGGAAATGCACCCACAAGTACTTTTATACACCATATGGGTTAGGTGGAAGTTTCCTACAACTGCTGAAAGCTATTAGAGGTGTAAAGAAGAAAGGGAGACATGGAGTCACATCTTTGGTCAGGAAATTGGGGGAGCTTTAGACAAATCTACAGAGACTGATAGAACAAATCTGGGAGCAAGAAATGACTGTAACCAAGAAGCTTTACCTATTATGATATACAGATGAGAAACAGGAAGAAAAGAGGAACTTGGCTGTGTTATTGATGACATTGTATGATAAGACAGTTGCTAAAATAATAGAAGCTGGAAACAACACCAATTTAATTATTTATTATTTGGTAACCAAGAAGGTGAACTGGTGCAAAGATACTTTTCAGCCACAACCTGGGCTCATTGGCAATAAATTTAAGTTAAACACATAGAATATGAAAGATTGTTAGGTCTACATAGTTGAAAAGCTTTAGGCAGTTTATATGTAGTTACTATACTTTTTTATAAAGAAGAATATTAGATGTTTTTATGCATTTCAAATAAAATAAGTTTACATTAGGTTTTATCAAATTACATGGGATTGCAAAACACTTTGGTTACAAGAAAGTACTTTTTAAATTTTAAAACTGAATTTCTTTAAAAAGAAAAACTCAGGTGGAAGTGAGTTAAAAATGGAGATTATAGACAGGCAAAGAGACTAAGTAGAGAAAATGGGGGTAAGAAGAGTTAATTTCAAAGGCAAACATTTGAGGGACTATAATGATGTTTAGAATTGTCAGCCTTTTAGAGAGTTTAAAGTACTAACAACAGGATTCCCTGAAGAGGTGCTCAGAAAGGGACTTTTTAAGCTTAGAAAGGTATCATGATGACTTGTTTCAACAGCTAGTTTGTGCCAGAGACCAGTACCTGTTTATGAAAAGGTTGGTTTACAATGACTGTTTTGAATGGGAAGACAGTTGAGTGATGTTATTCTGTGAATTCTTGGGGGATTAGGACTGTTCCCTCCCAATACAGAAGAAAAATATAAGATAATGAAACAGTAAGTGGAAGTATGCCTTCTACTTCAATACCACCTGGATAAGGTACACCTAATGGGGACTTTTTAACCAACGGAAATGGCAGAGGGAACACAAGTGTAAACACTTCCAATATATTTTTTTGAGGCAGCAATTTTAGTTTGACAGAATGGCTTAACAAGACCATGGGTTTTTATAGTGCCATTCCCAACACGATGGGTACCATTAAACAATCTATAACTAAGTTGGAAAGTATCCTTTCAAAATGCCGCAAATTGCAAATTGAAAATAGGTACTTTCTCAAGTGTATAAAATCCCAGATTGTGCCAAAAGGATTAAGAATCTGGAAGTTCCGTAATGGGCTGGTACCCAACTCTAACCAGCACAAAGAACTGCTTGAGCTTTTTGATCATCAGGCGTTTGAACTTCTTGAAGTGTTTATGAAACATAATCAAAAAATCATAGATGGTTTAACTCGCGAAGCTATTGAACTAGATTTCAACATTACTAAGGACCTTGTTTTTGAACAACATATTTAGGAATACAACATTTCTTTAGCAGTATCTACAAGGCAATTATGGATATCAAAGCCAGAGAAAAAAAAAACTTGAAAGGGACATGTCAGAATACCAAAGAGGTCTGGCATATCCCAAATCCACTTTTAAGGGAAGATTGTTACAACCAGTGGATGATCCAACTAGCTCAGTCTACCAACCAAGGGGGATGTGTGATGATAAATTTCCCACTTTAGAACAGGTTCCTTTAAGGTGATCAGAGAGACTGCAGAATCAGAGGAATATAGAAGGAAGGCTGTAGAATTATCTCTGAACCAAGGATGGACATTGTACTTGGACGTACCCCCGGAAAACTGGTTGGGGCAGGAGGAGGAATTAAGTGTGTCAATGTTTTCTTTGGATCATGGTGTTACTAGTTCAGAAGAAGATGGCTCTTTCATCATTAACAATACTTTGGGTGACTTTAAATTGTAGAAGTATACCTTGAATGACTATGGGCAGGGTTATGCAGACCTGCTCAGTAAGGGTCTTACTTTTGTGCCTACTTTAAGGTCTAGAATTGACGGATAGCAATGCTGAGTGTATACCCAATCAACTGTGTAGAAGAAGTGTTTTAAATCCTCCCTCCCTTTGCCTTTAATTTTATTTAAGAAATTGTGTAAATTTGATTTTAGAACACTTATATGTAGCACTTCTATGAAGAAAATAATCTTACTGAGGTTCAGTTTGAATTGCTGAAGAAAGTAAGTACAGGTAAAAATATATGGGTTATGAAAGTTGATAAAGGGGGTGAGGTGGAGATTATGTATAAAACAGATTACCTTCACTGGATGAACAAACTTGTGTTGGATGATGATTGTTATGAAGAAAAGTACCTTTCAAGTACTGTTTTAACTGATCGAGAAATATCAGTTTTAAGAAAAGGACTTAAATTTATAGCCTCAAAGACTGTGGACATCTCCACTATTGTGTCTGAATTTAAATATTTTGTTAGAGCTTTGAATTTAAAGACTATGTTTGCTAATGTTGACTCTAAGTATTCCACACTTAAACAACACAGTACCTTCATGCCATATAGTAATGAAGATATAAGAATTTTTGAACGTGCTGTAGATCGGGATATGTATGAGTTATTTACCAAACATAAAAAAGGACTTTTCATAATTTTACATTGTCTGAACAGATGGCACTTAAAAAATTTGACTAGTAATTCTGAAATAGTGATAAAACCTGCAGACAAGGGTGGTGGTGTTGTAGTGATGGATACTGTCCTTTATATACAAACAATGCATGAAATGTTGTCCACTGATGACGACTTTAAAATCACTAGGCATGAACAAAAATAGCTAGCCACATTTCTAGCAGCCTAGTAAAGCTACACAATGAAAACAAGATAGATAAAGAACTGTTAGATTATTTATTGATTAAAAACCCTAGGATACCAATAATTTATGGAGTTCCAAAAATTCATAAATCCATCACACATCCTCCTATGGGGCCCATTGTGTCAGGCAGAGGCTGGGTAACTGAACCATCCCCTAAATACCTGGAGTCAAAGCTCATAGAGTTAACTTTGAAAACACAGGCCCTATTTTGCAAGATACAACTGATTTTTTACAAAGTTTATATGACTGGGTTGTGAATAGGAATCTTACTCAATGTTATTTTGTCACACTAGATATAGATTCCTTATTCACTATTACTCCTTTAGATATAGGGATATAATCAGTTAAAAAGTTCTTATTAGAACTAACAGAATATGAGCAATCATTTATTACCACTTTGTGTAATATCTTGTCATTGGTACTTAAAAATAATGTCTTGTATCAACAACGACTTTATGAACAGATACGGGGTGCTGCCATGGGCACCCACGTAGCTGATACATTTGCTAATATTGTTAAGTATATTTGAGAACAGGAGCACATTTTATTAGCTGGCAACCTGTTTCTTGAGAATGTTGCATTTTATAAACAATTTGTGGGTGAGTTGTTTATCATTTGGGAAGGAGATGAAATCACCTTTGATCTGTTTTTTAACTACTTATCTAATGCATGTGAATTTTTGAAATTTATGAAAAGCATCTCCTATTCTGGCATTGATTTTTTAGACATCACTGTTACTAAAAATGATGAAGGCTTCTTGGACACCTGTTTATATAAAAAACCCATTAAACGTAATGATATATTACTCAGAAACAATATGCACCCACATTTCACTTTTAAGAAGATAAGATATTATCATCCTAGGTGACTTTAACCTTGACTGGCTCTCCTACTCCTCTAACTGTCCTACTAACTTTATTAACCTGTACAACGTCACCCAAACTAGTAATAGCCCCACCCACACTGACAAACACTCAAAAAAACAATCAATGCTCGACTGGATACTAACCAACAAGCTTAACCTTGGGCAATAAGCTGTCTGCCAACCTGTCTCACTAAGCAACCATACTCCCACATTCCTAGTTAGAAAAAGAATTCAATCCCAAACATACAAACCCTTCAAATACACTAAGAGCAAGAAAAATGTCTCCCCTGATATATTCAATCTACTACTTCAACGTTGTGACTGGTCCCCATTAAAACTCCTACAATTAGACCTTGCAGTAGAATACTTCAATAATAAATTCCTTGAAATCCACCAGGAAAATTTGAACCAAACCCAGACAATTACCATGGCTATCTCATGACACCAATCTGTACAGGGTTACATGAATTGGTAACATATCTAAATATGATTGTAAATTCTTTTTATAAGACCCATTGCTCCTACTACTATTGGAACAAAGGGATGAAGCCTGGTCTCTTTATTATACCACCAAAAATAAAAATGACTTCACCATATCTCAGCAATTAAGAAATCAAGCTAAGAAAAAAATCTCCAGTGATAAAAAACTTATTTTCAAACCACAAAACAAAAATACCTGAACAACCCGCAAAAGTTCTTGCAAAGCATCAACTACCTCCTTAACCCTGGTAAAACTGCCACCCCTGCTCCCGCTACATCTAATACATCTGAGCTGACAGCATCACAGTTCAACTCTCACTTTATTAACTCTATCACCACCCTCCTAGACAACAAACAATTCCATCCACTAAATGTCCCCCCACCACCGAGAACACAAACTCTTTCTCCCTCAAACCATTCCGACTGTGTACATAAAAAAACTTAAACCCTGCTGTCTTGCCATAGATCAACTATCCAATGAATTCCTGAAAATAGCTGCTCCATCTATCACCTACCCAATATCCATCCCAATCAATCGCTCTAACTCTGAACAATATGCCCCTCGCCTCTGGAAAATGTCTTAGTTCATTCCCCTTCACAAGGGCAGTCTCTCTAGAGAAATCTCATATTATCGACCAACTGGCATCCTCTCTGCCATAGCTATAATTCTAGAAAAATGTATCCACCAACAGCTCCTAAATCACCTCACCACTAACAACTTGCTATCCACCTCACAGCGTGGCTTCAGCCCCAAGCACAGTACTAACACTGCACTAATAACCTTCACCGATTCTATTGGACACCTCATAAATAAAGGACATTTGGTCTCTGCAATCTTTCTAGATATGTCAAAAGCCTTTGACACCATTTCTTACCAATTGCTACTCAACAAGTTTGCAAAATACAATCTCAACTCATCATCCCTAACCTGGTTCCACAGCTACCTGTCAAGCAATCAACAGGCTACTAAATGGGAAAACAATCTCTCTCCTTTACTTCCTGTATATACTGCAATACCCAAGGATCCATACTTGGGCCCCTGCTTTTTATCATATTCACCAATAATCTAAACTCTGCCACCCAACTTGCAACTATCATCCAATACGCAGACGACTCCTGGCTTATCTGCTCAGCCCCTTCTCCCCAAGAACTTCAACAAAAAACGCAAAAATCATTCCAAGACACAGAAACATGTCTCTCCAAGCATCAATTCAGGACTAAGGTAATGATTTTCACTAACAAATCATTCAAGCGCAGCCCCCTACCCCTCTCTATCTACTTCTCCAATGGAACATAAATTGATCCAACTAATCAGACCAAACTCCTAGGAGATACAATTGATGACTAAAATTTGATACACACGTCTCCATAGCAATCAAAAAAGTCCATGCCAAACTGGGTACTCTCTACAGGACTAAACGTTACCTTACTCACCAAGCCAGACTAACCACTGCTAGAGCCCACTTACTATCTTCACTCCTCTATTGTTCACATAATTTCACCAAACTACACAAGACTGACCTTAATAATCTAGAATCCTGCTACAACAAAATAGCTAGGTTTGCAGCCAATCACCCCACAAAACTCATCATTGCTCCTCTCTTCAGCACCCCAACTGGCTGGAACTTCCTAACCTGTTAACTTTAAACCAACTTACCTTTGCCCACAGAGTCTTATACAACCTCAGTAACTGCTCTGCCCTCTCTAACCTGGTCCAACCCAACATTAACTGCAGGTCCCTTTGATCCTCCGACAGATTACTGCTAAAACTTACCAAGTCGCACAACTGTCATGGTGACTCCCTCTATTCCAATAAAACAGCCAAGTTCTGGAACGCTCTCCCTCAGCACATCCAAAAAAATGCTAACATCTCCTCTTTCAAAAAAAGCCTAAAATAATATCTCACCAGCAACTGGATCTGCCCCTATATTTCACCTGGGTAACACCTTACTTATGTTTTCTCAACTCTGTACTTTACTTCACCTCAAACATCTACAGCTGTTTTGCTAACAGAGTTCTGATTATAATGTAAGATACTCTTATTTGTACAGAGGTAATATGTGATATTAAGTTCCAAGAACTATTTGTTTTTGTTTAGCATCTTTGATAATTGTATTATTGTATTGTGACTTATTAACTACTGAAATCTTGTATTGTGCTTTATTAACTACTGCTTTCTTAATATTTGTTTTGTTTTGTAAACTAATTGCTAATTTCTCTGGAGCTTTTCTCCCCGGGTCTCCTCTGAAAACGGACTATTGACCCAGTCGGACACTACCCGGTTAACAAATATAAAGAAAAAAAGAAAACAAGAACGTAGCCAGCAATAAATTCTTAAAAGTAGCAAGATTGAATACATAAGATAATAATATGTTGGAGCAAATTAAAATGGCAGACGATGATTTAGTAGCTAGGGGCTACAACAGGCTAGAAGTTCAGCAGATATGTGAAGAAGTGAAAAAGAAAAGAGATACCATTGTTGCCCCCATATTTTCAGGCCAAAAACATAGAAATATAGATAAACATATAGGGCATGATACTAATTTTGGAAACAAACAAAATCTCATATGTACTTTGACCTACAAAGAAAACACTTTAGCCATTAAGAGCATTATTTGAAAACACTGGCATATACTCCAAGATGCTCCTACACTCAATAACTTTATCATTCCACAACCTTCGTTTTCACACAAGAGTCATAGAAACATACAAATGGGAAAACTACATGTTTTGTAAATATATTGACACAAGGAAAACAATAGTGCACCCAGTGACAGCCACAGACTTTGAAATCAGAGCCTATGGTAACTGTAACCAAAGAAACTTGGTGTACCTAGCAACACAGTCCTATTATAAATCATTTTATATAGGAAAAACTAATCAAAAAAAGATCACCTCTCAGAAATTAACACACACACACACACACATATATATATATATATATATATATATATATATATATATATATATATATGTGTGTGTATATATACTCACTAATGCTTTATGTAAACATAAGCTTGTGAAGGGAGCATCCCATAACTTTAAGTTTTTAATTTTAGAAGTTCTGTTTGAGAACATAAGAGGTAACAACATAATCCTTAGGACTGAGAGAACAAAACTAAATTGGATTTTACCATTCAGGGCCCATGTCATCCCATGGCTAAATGGCATAACCTCTCTAAAACCAATACTTAAAGCTAAACATGAATCTGTATAGGTTTAACTTCAACATATTTCGGGCTGTATTACTGATTGCATCTATTTTGTATGTATATTTTCAGTTTCATATGCATATATACATATACACACGTTTATTAATGTGACTTCTATTAATGTGGATTTTTATGCATACTATTATGTGTTTTTATCAATGTAGTTCTTATACACAAGTATGTGTATTTATAAGTGTAATTTTTAAATTTATAACTACAAGATTTTATCATAATATGCCATAATGTTTTTCTTGTTACTTTGAATTGCTTATTAACTTAGACATGTGACTTTTATACAGTATTTAAACCATACACTAGCCTTTGTTAGTTGATTTATGCACCTGAGGAAGCCCTCTGGGTGAAAGTTTTTACTTGCGTATCTAGAAATTGCTTGGAATCATTAAAGGAATTCAGTTCACTCTGTGCACCTGGAAAATTGTTTGGAATTATTAAAAGATTTAGCTTGCTCTGCCCTGGTTTCCAGTGATTTCTTTTTTCGTTTTGGACTCGGTTGGTGTATCACTGGATTTGCCTGTGTGCTGGTTTACTCATTTTTTGTTGATTTTTATGAAGAAACATCCCTTAATTTTGTAAATATTTCCTATTAAGAGATTGATTATATGTTGCAAGATATAGTTTTCCAAGGTCAGATAAGTCCTGAATACCTAGTGTTCTTCAGTAAAATTTCCTACAATACCTTTGGTCTTCGGAATACCGAAGAAACATAAAAATGTAGGACATCCCAGATGAAACCTATTGTGGATTCTGGTAAATGTGTAGAAATAATACCGCTAAACACTCCCAAAGTATCCTCTCAGCAAAAAGCAAAATCCAAAATTCACCTGTTAGCCAAATTAATTGATGTTAAGTTAAAAGATTGTTTAAATGCTTTTAGTCACATGCGTCGAGATTTGTGGGTTTTCTACTGAAGTTAAGAAATGTGGGGTTTGAATAAAAAAATTATTTTTTTACTATTGATGTCATTCGTTTAATGCCATTTCACATTCAGAAGGTTTAGAGTGGTTTTATGAATTCATGACAGAATCTACTAAATTTAATAATAATGAAACTGATGTTTTACTTTTATGGAAAAAGTACTGAAAACTAATTTTGTGTTTCTTGATGGGTAATACTTTTTTCAAAAGAAGGGAGTAACGATGGCAGCCTCATGTGTCCCCATTTTTGCTAGCATCATAATGTTATAATGGGAGAAGACATTTGCATTTAACAAGTTTAGTGCTCCTCCTTGGACAATTTAAGTCCATTTTTTGGACAATGTTTTTACTGTTTGGAATGGGTTGCTGGATGAAATTGAGGTTTCTATTGATTATTTAAATTCCAGTACCTCATTCTTGGAGTTTATCCATTCCTTTAGTCCTACTAAAATTAGTAATTTGGATGTGGAAATTAGTAAAGATTCTTCTACTGTGAGACATATTAGTAATATTTTTAGAAGGCCCACATATTCAAATATCCTGCTGTACTACCCCAGTTGCAAGCTTGAATTTCAGAAGAAAGGATTTGTTAAGGGTCAATATGTTAGACTGAGCAGGATGGTTTCAGGGGATGATTTGTTTGCAGTAGATGGAAAAAAATTGTCTGGTATGTTTTTGTTCCGGGTGGTATCCGCATAACCTGGTTTGGGAAATTCAAGAGGATTTAACCCTTAAAAGAAGAAATGGAATTTTTAGACCACTTCTTAGGAGTGAAGATAATATTAACCTTCTTAATACAAAGAAATTAGAATGGCATGACTACCATAACTCTTTAATTGCTACATACACTAATGATTTTTCCAATAAATCATATATACTTAAGAAAAATTGGAGAATTTTCTCCTGTTATGATAAAGTTACTGAAACTATAGGGGATGTTCCCCATATTGTGTATAGAAAAGTGAAATTACTGAAGAAGTTTTTTGAAATGGCAAATGTAGTTACTGTCGCTCATCTTGTACATACTAAGAAGACGATAAGGCTTGGGTGTTTGTTAAGTGCTTTATTGTATACAAACACATCAGGATGGATGGCAGGAACATTAAACTTAAACAAACTATCTAACTAACATACATGCATGCTTTCTCTCTGGCTGCTCACTCAAAATGGCACTGTTGCTTCCACATGCTCAGTACTTATATGCATGTGCCCACTAACTGGAATGCTTCTTAAAGGTATATTGCATGCTTCTTAAAGGTGTATCACACACTCTGATCTACATCCTCCTTCTTTACTGAGCTGTCTCATATTGGCAAAGACATTTGAAATAGGCATGCAATTATACAGACACTAATAAAGAAAACAACAGTCATGTCTGGGTTGCCATGTATCTGGAAGTAGATTTTGAGATCCGACCTGATCTTGTAATGTAATAGTTAGGACTGGGTTTAGCAACAGGGACAGTCACTGGGGAATGTTCTGCTCGAGTAATTTTGGAATTATTCTCAGGAACACGGATTGCTGATGGAATGTCCTCTGGAACAGGAACATTGGACAAGTCACTCTGAGAATTTGGAGTGCTTCATTTTATATTCGTAGAGAAAAAAAAAATTAAGCAAGTTTTAGTACCTGGAATTTGTTTCTGACCTGTTTGTGAGTTGTTAGAGCAGTCGGGATGATCCACTCATGTATATTTGTCCATTTCTAACCACTTGCCTCATGGCTGTAATTCTGGGCCTCATTCTGACACCATGTCACTCATCTTGTACATACAAAGAGGGTTTATATCGGAACATCGAAAAACTAAAATGTCAAATCACACAACATCAAACACGGAACATCGAATACAAATAACCCCAAAAGCACAGAATTTCGAAAACGGAAGGTACAAACAAAAACACTTGGCCATCCGCTCACCTAACCATAACACACCAAACACCATGCCTCTTAAACTGTCAGAACACAACCCAGCCACCTAATGTAACTACCCTACAAACATAAACACTGAGTACTCTACTTCGCTCAACAAAAAGTAAATATTAAAAACAAAACCAGCATACTAGCACACAATAACCACACTACATACACACTATGTACTAACAACAAAATATTTACATTATTTATTACTAAAACACACAAGCAATCTACAAGCTATTTCTTATGTGGGGGGCTGTACACCCCACACACACCCTACTTAAATATACCAACTCTGAGATCGCACCACAGTGGAGGTAATACATTCACATGTAACATTCCGATGTTATGTGTCTTGCTTACCCTGCTGTTGAACAGTGGTTCGTAGTAGACATTCTTCACCTTTCACATTTTCCAGTGACGTCAAGGTGTGTAACTTTGCATGGGCCAACTATCGGAGTCCGGGTTTCCATTTTCAGAATTTTGAGCTTTCGGCATTGTTCACGTTCGAGGTTTGGTGTTCGATGTTGTGCGATTCGAGATTCTGCATGTTTGATGTTCTAATATACACTCTACAAAGAAGACAATGAAGCTTGTGTGTTTGTTTAAGTAGTTTATTGCATACAAACACATCTGGATGGATGGCAGGAACATTAAACTTAAACAAATTATCTAACTAACTAAATACTACATACGTGCATGCTTTCACTCTGGCTGCTCACTCAAAATGCCACTCTTGCTTGCAAGTCCTCAGTACTTATATGCGTGTGTCTACTGACTGGAATGCTTCTTCAAGGTATTTATCACACACTCTGATCTACATCCTCACTCATTACTGAGCTGCCTCATATTAGCAATGGCATTTGAAATAGGCATGCAATTATACAGACAGTAATAAGGAAAACAACAGTCATGTCAAGGTTGCTGTGTATCTGGAACTAGGTTTTGAGATCCGACCTGATCTCGTAATGTAATAGTTAGGAATGGGTTTAGCAACAGGGACATTGACTGGGGAATGTTCTGCTCGAGGACTTTCAGGATTATTCTCAGGCACAGGGATTGCTGATCGAATGTCTTCTGGAACAGAAACACTGGACAAGTCACTCTGGGAATTAGTCTTTGTCATAGGCAAGATGCTGTAACACTGATTCGGACTCTGGTAATAAATGTTTCTTACTCCACCTGAATTCCATTCTTTGTGATTCCACGATGAGCGATCTCGGCTCTTGACACAAACTTTTCATAAATTCGATATGATCAAAACCTTTTGACATCTACATCCTCACTATCTCCCTTTTTTGTAATGAACAGAGCGGTAGGACTTCTGGGACAAATGCGTTGTCGATAGTTGGGCTTTCACTGCTTTGTTGTTTTTAGCACGCGGAACCAATAAATTGCTGCTGATTGGTAATACGGTTCTGGTCAGTCTTGACATAAGCCTCTGGGCGGGTGAACCACAATGATCATCACGAGGAATGTTTCTGAGATTTAGCAAGTTTAGAAAAACATTGGTATTGACATATTTGGATTTCAATTAACAGCTGTTTTTCACTTTGAACTTCATGTTCAGCCAAGCTGTTTGACTGCTTGTATTCAGGACTGCTCATAATATGAACAAAGTTCCACGTTTCAGGAAATTGTTTGAACTGATAACTTGTAAACTGTGCACCATTGTCAGAAGTAACTGTGTAAAATACTATGGACAAAAAGTGTCCAACTTAGTAATGACAGTACTGAATGTTAGATTAGGATGTAGATCAATCTCAAACCTATTTGAATAAGAGTCTACTAAGGCCAAATAATGTTTTCTTACTGAATATAGTTTTATTGATTTTCAGAAACATAAACATATATACAGTATGTATATTAAAGAAATATTTACATAGTCAAAGCTTAAAGTGGTGAAACAATTCCAAGAACAGACATTACAAAACCAACAATTTACATAGGATGTCTATATTTGAAGTGCTATGTTTTCTTGAATGTATCTTTGAATAAGATTATAATTTATTACAGTTTTCTATTTCCAGCACTTGATTTATTTTCTGTCAGGCAATGCTTAAGGAAGTAGATTGTTCAGTTCTTTCCTTGATTGTTTTCAATTCCAACTGCGAGACCAATAAAACTATGTTCCTGAAATGTTTAAAATTGGGAGGCATTACAGCTTTTAAGTTCTGTGTAATATTTTTCCTTGTAATAGCAAGGAGAGTCCACAAAATTATATATTTTGCCTTGGAACACTAGACAGCACAGGTGTATTCAACAAAACTAAGTTGGAAATTATCAATGAACAGTGCCTTTAACAAATAGTTACTACTTTCCCAATATTGTTTAAGTAAATGGCATTCATAGAACATGTGAAGCAACAGAAAAATTAAAACAAACTGAAATAAATAAAACAAAATCCACGTCAGCAGAACCAGCAGCAAAAAATCCAATGTTAAGTGTTTTATTAACATCCACTTTTGGTTCAAAAAGACTGAACTTCTTCAGACAGACATCAAAAATGCTCTATCTATAAATTGTCATGTGAAAAGTTGCCAATATAGTGACAAAGATGCTAGTTTTGAAGATGTAAGAATTAGTTTTTTATCTTTATCATTTGGCATTTTACCATTAACTGTTTCATAGTATTTCCATATATTTTGTTTATTATGAACTCTTGTTTCTTTAACTAATTTGTACAATACTGATAAAATTCCTGGGAAATTCTTTCAGTGTTATTAACTGCTCTACGAACTTAGGAACCTTTTCTCTAACAGACTTCTGCATTATTGCATGTTGGTTTAAAACTGTTTGTCTTAATCCCTGAAGTGTTAACCACATGTTATTTTCAAAGTTGAACTCATTAATAATTTGTTCTATCATTAGCACTTTATTAGTGTTTCTTAACTGATGCCAGTAAATTAGATCATTCTTACTAAGTGTTTTAACTGATACTGAGTTCTGAATTATAATATTATTTTGTGCATATACTATTGGGAATATGAAAGAAGACCATGCTTTTATATCTGGATTTTGGTTTACAAAGTGCAAAAAAGACTTTAGGGTATTGATAATGTATTTAGAATTCATATTTTTGTGTTTCCCTGTTGCCATATATTCCTTCAATAACCAAAGTAAGCTATTCAGTATTATTTCCATATGTTTATTTATTGCATTATGAGTGGTTTTTAACCAGATTTTGTCACGTACTAGTTTCCATTTGGAAGTATATTCTTTGTTTAGCCATAGAGAAACTGTTTTTAAAGCTGATGATTGTATATATCCTTCTAAATCTGGTAAGCCTATTCCACCTTCTTCCCATTTGTCAAAATGATGTCTTACGGCAACTTTAGGTTTTTTAGGCTACCATAAGAATTTCATTAGTAAAAATTCAAATTGTTTTAAATATAATTTTGGTGGGGGTAGTAAGCAAGCTTGTATAAAATATAGAATTTTTGAGAATGTTGACCATTCCACTCAAAGATATATGTGGCTACTGTTGACCAAGGTAGTTCAAGACTCTGACTTAACTGAAGTGCTTCTTTTTGTTGGTGTGGCTTTGTACTATTGCAAACTGAACAAGATTAAAGCACTTTCTTGATATCTTTTGACATAGAAGGCCAAAATACTAGTTTTCTCACCCTTCTTTTAATAGAATCATTTCCTGGGTGGCCACGATGCAAAATCTTAATGTGCCTTGTTGTAAGGGCTTTGGAACAATCACTTTAGGACCTTTCAAGGTGATACCATTGCCTGACACAATCTCATCTCTCTATGGAAAATACTGCTGCACATCTACTGGTAAACAAGATTGCTTTGAAGGCCATCCTCGACTGATAAAGAGGTTTAGCTTCTGGAAAACTGGATCTGAAGCTGTGTGAGTTCCGAGCTCATCAAGATGTGTGGAAGAAAAATTTCTCACTTCCATGACTTCAAAATCATATGTCTCATTTTCTTGGTGTTCAGTGTTTTTTTCTGGGTAATCGGGATAAGGTATCAGCAAGATAAAAAAGTCTGCCTTTTGTGTAAACAAGATTGAAATTGTACTTTTGCAATTTGTGCATCGCCCACAAACTAGTAAACCATCCACTAAATGTCCCATCTCTCCAGAATCTACTCCAACCATATCGCACCACCAAACCACTAAGATCTAGCAACAAAAATCACTTGCAGATCACAAAAGCCAGTAACTCTGCTGGTGAAGCACTATTCTTTTGCACCATAGCCAAATTATGGAACTCCCTCCCACCCACAATTACCTCCATACCATCATGCACCCACTTCAAAACTTTACTAAAAGCGCACCTAAAACCATGCTGGCTATGCCCTTGCAACTCCCACTCTAATATCACCCACCTCATCCAACCACTACCTTTCTTTCCACTCCACTAACTACCTTGATTATAGCAAGCTCAGATGCTCATAAGCCTAGTACTTATCATACAGCAGGAACTTCTTATTGTAACATTTGTTAATGTCTGTTATGTACTTTACAGATAAAGATTCTAGTTGTCTACTGATGTACTATGTTCTTCATCTGTAAATATGTTGTAAGTAATTACTATGTAAATTGTTAATCGCTATGTAATCCAATGTAACTACTGTCTGTTTATTTTAACTGTGGAGCTTTTCTCCCCGGGCCTCCGCTGAAAATGGACCTATTCCAGTTGGACATTCCCGGTCAACAAATATAAACAAATAAAATAAATAAATAAATGTGCTGCAATCTCACAGGAGCTGTGTGCATTGGCTTTCCCAAAATAGTGACTAGAGGTTGCTGGTCAGTTTCGACCTAAGGTCAACCATAAATATAATCATGAAACTTTGAACATGCAAACACGATTGCCAAAAGCTCTTTCCCAATCTCGGCATACTGCATCTCAGTTTGGGTAAGAGTTCTTGATGCATAGGCTACGGGTCTACCCTCTTGAAGAATGACTGCACTTAGACCAAACTTAGAAGCATCACAGTTAAGAGTTACTGGTTTGTGAACATCATAGTAGTGAAACGTTGGTGATCTGTCAATTTTATGTTTCAGGACATCAAATACAATTTGATTTTGTTCTGACCATGACCAAATTATGTCTTTGTGTGTCAGTTCTCATAGCAGTGCTGAAAGTTGGCTTAAATCTGGATTGAACTTGCCTAGATAGTTGACCATACCAAGAAAACATTGTAGGACTTGGACATTGTCTGGAGCTGGTATCTCAAGAATTGCTGTTTGCTTGGAAGGATCTGGTCATAAACCTGAAGTGGTAAACAAGTTCATAGGTTCATTGGTAAGTACTAGGCTATTGGCCCTAGGGCCTATATAAGCCTAGCCAAAAAGGTACCATGGCTTTTGCCACCCAAGAAAATGATTTTCCTGTGCCTCTGTCAAGCAGAGCCACAGAAGTGATCCCCAGGGTGAATTTCCTATCTCCCATCCAATCATCAAGATTTTTCTTGAAGAGTGCTAATGAGGAGCTTTGTTTGATATAGATAGGTAGTTTGTTCCAGAGTATGGGAAGTTTCTGGGACAGGAATCTATCCCTCCAGCATGTTCTGTTTATTGAAGTGACAAGGTTTAGGTTCCTACACCATGTAGCTCAGAGGGATTGGGATTTCTTTAAGTGGAGCATGGCCAACAGCTCTGGGTTTGACAAAGCTTTGTATGTTAGGCAGAGATCCCCTCTGAGTAGGTGATATGCAATGGAGTAACGCTGGAGTTTTTTGAGACTGTCTGCATAGGGCATCTGTTTGAGGCTGGTAATCCTCTTTGTGAGGTATTTATGCGGCCTTTCCAGTTGTTGTAGATGTCTTGTGAGGTACATACCAAAAGGGGTGCTGTATTCCATAATGGGTCTAATGAGTGACGAGCAGAGGGGAACAATGACCTCTTTTTTCCTGGATGAGAAACCTTTTGTGATGAGGTGTGCCATGTAGAAGGATTTCCTGACTACTATGGCAATGTGATTATCAAAGGAGAGACTACTGTCCACCTGTGTTCCAAGGTCTCTTATCACACTTTCAGTGTTAAGTAGACTACCGTCTGTGTGGTAGTTCATAGGTACAGAGTTTTTACAAAAGGGATGACAATGCACTTTTTGGCATCGAGCTTGAGGCCATGGCTTTGACACCAGGCATTTGTCTCAGTGAGGCCATTTTATAGGATGTCCACATCGTTAGGAGTTTCCATTATGGCTCCTAGTTTGCAGTCATCTGTGAACTTCATTAGCCAAAGACCTTCTGTGTTAGCCTGTATTTTAGAGAAGTAGATACCAAACAGGAGAGGACCCAGGACTGAACCCTGTGGTACTCCACTTGTCACTGGTCTGAAGTCGGATTTGGATTCTGCTACTTTCACAATGTGGGTTCTGTCTGTGAGCCAGTTGGCAACCCATTTTGTGACATAGGGATTTATACCTAGTTTAGTGACTTTATATATAATTCCAGAGTGGGGAATGGTGTCAAAAGCCTTGGCGAGATCTAGATAGGCTGTATTAAACCACCTTACCCTTATCTACAGCTTTGGTGACCTCTTCAAAAAAGTCTGTCAGGTTTAGGAGAAATGATCTGCCTTTTACAAACCCAAAATGGGTGGGGTCCAGAGTTTGGAGATTACCAATGTCATTGTTTATAAGTTCCATGATGATACAGTCTATAGCCTTGCAGACTAGGCTTGTCAGGCTAATGGAGCGGTAGTTCCCGGGGTCTGTAGTGGCTCCCCCTTTGTGGAGTGGGATAACTGTTGCTGTGTGCCATTCAGTAGGCACAAAGCCTGAGGTGAGGGTATGATTGAACATAGTACTTAGGTGGGGTGCCAGTTTGTTCTGTAGTTCATGTAGAACGCAGCCTGGGATGTTGTCAGGTCCAATAGATGCTGTGTTCTTGGCTTTGGAGAGTGTGGTTTTTATCTGTGCAGCCAGGATTACAGGAACTATGCATTCTTCCAGTACAGAGATGGGCCATTTAGGGGATGAGAGGGGGGGGGGGTAAAGTTAGCACTGAACCTATCTGCCAGGATGTTGGCAATATCAGCTGGTTCTGTATATTTAGTGCCATTGTGTTGTAACTCAGAGCAGATTTGAGTGTTGCCATTGAGATTCTTGACATAGCTATAGAGTGCTTTGTGGTTGTCATTAGAATCAGTGGCGATTTTGTTTTCATAACTAGCTTTGGAGGATTTTCTGAGGGATCTCAGCTTCTTACTGAGGCTAACCAGGGAGTTCTTCCAATCATGGGATTTTACTCTTTTTTGCAACAGTTTCTTTCTTCTGTTGTAGAGTTTGTTTATGGCGGGGACCACCAGATTGGCTTCCTTTTTTTGGAGGATAGCATCTTGATTCTGTTATGGATTGCACAATCCATGCACTCATGTCAGTGCTTATAAAGTGCATTTGTGTAGGATTCATAGGGTGATTAGCTTGTGGTCGCAACTGACCAATGAGGAATTGACCTCTGTAATGACCAGGACTAGGATATTGCTGCCCATGGTGGGGGTGTGGATAAGATTATCCAAGGCTTTGGAATTTATGAATTCCAGAAAACATTGAGCAAAAGATTTGGTGCATGAGTAGCTTTCCCAGTTAATGGTGGGGTAGTTGAAATCGCCCATTATTAGGGTGTTAGGTTGTACCGTCATATTTTCCAGTGTATCAAGAAATGAGGAGTGGGAATCCTGGGTCATGGTAAGTGATCTGTAGCAAGCTACAATTTGGATTGCGGTCTTTCCCAGAGTTAGTGGCACTTGGAGAATCTTGGATGCATTATGCTGAACAGCTAGCCTGGAGGAGTGGATATCCTTAATGAATATGGACATGCCTCTGCCTTTAGTGTTTTAGTCCAGGTTAGGTGGCCAAAAGGTGTGGTATGAATTATAGCCTGGTAATGCAGGGGTGCTCTCTGGAGCCTTGAACCAGCTCTCTGTCACTGTACAGATGTCAGTGTTCTCCATTTTAAGGAGTGCCTCGAGTGAGTGCATTTTGGGGTTTAGACTTCTAGCATTAAGTAGCATTACCATCAGATTTTGCTTGCTTGTACCTGCTACAGTGGTGAATTTGTCATTTGAACCTTGCCTAAAAAAGGGAATATAGGGGTGGCAAGAGCCTTAGCTAGTATCCAGAATCCCAAGGGTGACAGGTGCAAGCCATCTTTGGCAAAGCATCATGGTCTGCCAGTCATGTCATCCCAGGTAACCAGATACTGGATCCCCTTAGAATGACACCAGAAGCCTAGCCAATTGTTGAAGTCAGTTATTTTGTCCTTGTACTGTGGTATCATTCTGGGTGATGGCAGGATGCTACTCAGGGCTAGGGTCATACATGCCTGGGCTACAAGATTCAGACATCTCCTCCATGTCTCCTTTCATGTAGTCCAGGGAGGTACGTCTCAGGTCATTTGCACCAACATGGACAATGACAGAGTCATATTTGTACTTGTTGTGGAGTGACCTCAGTGCGTGAGTTATGTGGTGGATCCTGGCACCTGACAGGCAGCTGACAGTAACTTTCTCCTTGTTTAGCCTGATGAGTAGAACATCAGTGTGCCTGACTATAGAGTCTCCTATGACTAGAGTGTTGGGTATGTTGTTATGACTTATGGGCTGTGGTTGAGTAGCACACTAAGTTTGTGGGCTATGTGTCATTTGGGTTGTGTTGGGGGGTGGAGATTGCTTACGTTTCTGCTTTGGAGGTCCCTGTTGCTTGGGAAGATTTTTATCGAGAGCCTCTGCAAATGCAGATGTGTGTTATGTGTTTCTATGTGTGTGTTTTGGAGGTGTAGGTTTTGAAGGACTATGTGATGAGTGTGGCGTGGTGCAAGTGTTTACCTTCTCATCTTGACTGTCTAGTCCAGTCTTGAATAAAGAGAGCTTTGCTTCCAGTTTGGCTATATAAGTGCATCTCTCACAGGGTGTAGTGTTGGTTGGTAGGAGGAGAGGGTTGTCTGTGTACATGAGATAATTGCTGCATTGCCCCAAGATGCCCAGATTCATCAGGTAGATAGAAGAAAACACCGGGAGCTGACCCTTAGACATGCTTGGATACGTGTTTATTTATTAAGTACTAAAATCTGTTTTCCTTTAGACAATTGAGGAAAGTTGAGTGCTGTAGTAATTTGTAGTTTATTTAGTGCTTACAACGAGTTCTGAACAAGTGCTGAGCTCAAAGAAACAGATTTGATTGCTAAAACTAAAAATTTACTAATTCTAAGGGAAAATTTGAAGAGCAGACTTTATGGCACCGGAAATAGTTTAACCCTAGTTTATTTTATATAAGAGATCAAAAGCCTGGTGAAACTTTTGCAGCATATATAACTTTTCCAGCTATGCAGCGATGCATAAAGTGTTTTTTTTTAGATAGACTACCTCGTGCTTACCAGTTCCCACTCGCACTGATAAGCTAGAAGGCTTCCATCCAACACAGAAAGGCTTGGGGGCTCAGAAACTTACAAAAAGTCCTGGATACAGCAAATCTGTATCTGGACTAGACTATTTACAGGAAAGGCAGGAAACAAGCTTAGAAAAAAAAACATTTTTTTTGCACTTCTGAGGATTCAGCTTGAGATTCATGCATTCTTTCCAGAACTTTCTTGAGGTTTCTATTATGTTTGACTTCATCATCTACTATAATAGCACATGGATAGCCAGAAAAAACTCTGTTCCATTGCACGCTGAAAGTCTTTACTGGCAGAATTTATTCCAATTGGCATTCTCAGATATTTGTACCTACCAAATGGCATACCAGATGTGATTAGCAATGAAGATTTTCGGTCAAGCAAAATTTGCCAAAATGAACTCTTTGCATCTAAGACAAAATAGTAGCATTTGGCATAATGGTAGCAACCTCTTTGACTGTGGGCATAGGATGATGAGGTCTTTTTAATGCTTTGTTCAAATCTCTTCGATCAATACATATTCTAATATCATATGTGCTTTCCTTATGAGCTACTCCCATGGAGAATACCCATTCAGTTGGTTCTTCTACTGGACAAATTACTCCTAGCTCCACCATTTTGTCTAGCTTAGCTTTGACTCTGTTCTGCATAGCTACTGGAATTTTTCATGCTGGTCTGATAACTGGGATTACCTCTGGGTCTAACTTCATGGAGTACACAACTAGGAGTTTGCCTAGTTTGTGAAAATATAAGCATACTCTGAAAAAATAGTTTGGGCAAAATTTGAGCTGTTCTCACTCAAGCTTACATGGTGGACTTCTTTATTAAATGAAAGTAGTCCCATTTTCAAACTGTCTCTGAGGCCTAATAATGACTGCATGTGTCTCTTAACTACATAAAACTGCAAGTTATAGGTGTTCTCACCATAGTAACATGAAAGCACTACATAGCCTTCAGCTTGAATTCTTTACCACCATAAGAAACAAGCTTCAGATTTTTTGTTAAATCAAGTTGTTGTGCAGCTTTTAGTCTAGCAAATATTTCTGCTGACATAACATTGCACTTTCAGCCAGTATCTACTTTGAGCTATATGGATCTCCCATTAATCTGAACAGTACAAAAGATTTCATTCTTTTCACGCAAGTCTACTGCACTGACTGTCTCACCAAGCATAAACACACCATCAACATAAAAAGTAGAGTTGCAGCTTTCTAATTGATCAACTTTCCTCTTTGTGTGCCATCTTTTAATAAAAGAACATGCCTTATTTGATTTATTAAACCTTTGAAATGATTCCACTTATTGCAAGAATGGCACCACTGACCAAAAGTAAAGCACTTTTCTCATTTGCTCTCATGATTTCCACCACAATTATGACAGTTGACTATGAGGCTTGGTAGTGTAGCAAGCCTCATTGGTTTATGGTTGGTATTAGAGCTGGAAGCAACCATGAACACTTTTTGCTTTACTGAGCATGTTCTGGGTTTTATAGAAACCATGCTTTTGGCCTGTATATCTTAACCTCATGCTGCATACTATCTACATTGGCTGCGGAAGGTACTAGAAAGCTTCCTTTCTTATTTGTAAGCATACTCGTGTGCTTTTCTGTAAGCTCATATATCTGAAAAATCTCAATGGCCTTATTCAATGTTAAATTACTGTCTCAAAGCAAAACCTTTCTCACTGTACCATTATTAATACCACACACAAGCCTGTCTTTATTCAACTAATCTCGCAAATTACCAAATCTGCACATTTTAGCCTTATGTCTTAAGTTGGTTATATATGCTTCAAAAGTTTCACCAGGCTTTTGATCTCTTGTATAAAATAAGTGTCTTTTCATTGTAACATTCTTTTTCAGGGTTACATATTTCTCTAAATTTACATTTTATGCATTCAGGAAAAGATAAAAACTCTCTCATCAAAGTAAATAGGCAACTAAGAGTGCTAATTAGGTCAAGCAAAGCTGCCTTTGAGGTTAAGTTATCTTCCCAGGTGAAAGATAACCATGAGGCCTTCTACAGCCATGTCAGACATCTCAAGGGCAGCACACAGCAATGAGCTGAACTGGTGGTTAATGGTGCTACATTCACTGAGCTTGGCAATATAGCAAACCTATTAGCAGACTAATTCAGTTCAAACTTTACACTACAAACCTCAGCCATCCCCCAATAATACCCTCAAACATAACTCCTCCAACTGTAACAATGGGGCATGTACTAGCTGCACTCACTAAATCCAAGAACATAGCTTCAGTGGGCCATGATAACATCCCAGGATGCCTACTGAATGGTCTAAAATATGACTTATTAGGACCCCTGGAGTCATTATTTAACTATAGTCTTAAAACAGGCTTTGTGATACATAAATGGAGGACTGTGATGGTCATCACCCTTCATAAGGCTGGACCTTCAACAGATGCTGGAAACTATAGATCCATTAGTTTGACTAGTCTTATTTGAAAAGCCATGGAAAGAATTATCATGGAAAATGTCAGCAAGGACATAGGAGACCTCCACTCACTGGTTGCATCCTAGTTTGGCTTTGCCAAAGGAAGGTCATGCTTACTGAATCTGGTGGACTTCATTGAAAAGGTCACTAAGTCAATGGATGAAGGGAAACTGTGCATACTACGTTCGTAGATTTTGCTGAGGCATTTGATACAATACCCCACTTGGGCATTGTCAGCAAACATACTGACTAGGTAAAAACCCCTTTTATAACACACTGGATAGCTCGCTGGCTCAGTGATAGGACCCCAGGATGATAGAATCAGTGAGGCCACCTCCACAAAGAGTCAGATCAATAGTGGAGTCCACAGAGCTCTGTGCTAGGCCCACTCCTCTTTGGCATCTACATTTCGGATGTCAAAACCAATGTCAAAGGTCTCTGGATAACCAAGTTCGCATATTGTTGAAAACTGGGAGCAGTCATTGAATTTCTACAAGACAAGAGCACCCTTCAAGAAGGTCTAATACAGACAAATGCATGGTGCCAAAGCCGTAGTTTAAAACTCAATACCAAGAAAGGCATCATTGTACCTTTTGGGAGGTATGCCACCCTGAGTAACTACGTCATCAATAAAATACCTTTATAAGTTGATTCACTTGTCAGGAATATGAGAATTCATGTAGTTAATAATCTAGCTTTTAACCAACATGTGGCCAAAATAGTAAGAAAGCCTTCTGTGTTGCTCAAATTATAAGCAAGAGCATGGCATCTAAGTCCAAAGAGGTCATCATACCACTGTATTTGACCCTTATCAGGCTCATCATAGAGTATAATGCCACCTTCGGTATGTACCTAAACAGACACATGCAGCAACTGTAATGTCCACAAAGGTTCCTTACAAATAGAATACAGGGAATAAACACAATGCCCTATGCTCATTGCTTCAAAGTTCTGTCTCTTTACTCTTTATCATACAGACTTCTGAGAGGTGATCTTTGCCTGGCATACAAGGCATCCCTGTACCCTGTTTTGATGAATCCTTTGCACATCTGCAAAACAAACAACATCAAAACTACTAGATTAAAAGACCTAAATTTTGCTTGCAACATAGACAGGACACATTGGAGAATCAGATATGCTTCCCAGAGAATTCCCATTCTCTGGAACAGGTTCACCATCCATGTGAAGCAGAGATCTTCCCTGTCCCTATTTAAGTGCAGCTGGGACCAATGGAAGGGTAATCAGAATTTCACCCCGGTCTGGCTCCTATGTCTTTGATGGATATAGGCAATCAGTAAATAACCCCTTATAAATCAAATATAAATCAAATTTGAGGGTTACATCTAAGGTTGCCACCCGTTCCGTGAGTGGGACACTCACAGGATAAGCCACCTTATCCCGTTGCCCAGTGTATCAAGTAGTGGGACCTGAAAAGTCCCGCTTTTGCGATCGCACTGAATTGCCGTGGAAAATTCGCAATTACTTCCAGCTTTTTCATGGCAATTCAGTTACATCACCAACCTGGACCTGCAGGCAAAGCTGCTGCCTGTTAGGACCGGGTGCTTTAATTCGTGTAGCAATTGGCTGCAATTCATGAAAGAGGTGGGGAGTGGGGCAGGAAAAGCCCTGCAAAGATCACGGCTGTAGGAGCACTTTGTTTTAAGCGCTTCTAAAGCCGTTATAAAAATGACCGAGATTTTTTTTTTTTTTTTTTTATAACAAGCGATCCAGCCAGCCAGCCAACCATCCTCCTCTATCCAGCCAGCCAGCCAGCCAGCCAGCCAGCCAGCCATCTTCTTCCGCAAGCCAACCAGCCATCCTTTTCCAGCCAGCCAGCCATCCTCCTCCTCCTCCATCCTGCCAGCCAGCCAGCCAGCCAGCCATCTTACTCCATCCATCCAGCCAGCCAGCCATCCTCCAGCCAGCCAGCCAGCCAGCCATCCTCCTGCTCCATCCAGCCAGCCAGCCATCCTCCTCCTCCAGCCAGCCAGCCAGCCAGCCAGCCAGCCAGCCAGCCAGCCATCCTCCTCCAGCCAGCCAGCCAGCCAGCCAGCCAGCCAGTCAGCCATCTTCCTCCTCCAACCCAGCCAGCCAGCCATCCTCCATCCAGCCAGCCAGCCAGCTATCCTCCATCCATCCATGCAGCCATCCATGCAGCCATCCATCCATCCTTTCATGCAGCCAGTCATCCATCCAGCCAGGCATCCATCCATCAAGCCATCCATCCAGCAGCTACTCCCACCAACCAGCTAGCCACTCCAGCAGTCATCCATCGTACCCATAACAGCATCTCCTTCACCACTCTGGTGGTGACGTCAAGGTAGAGGGTGTGGCCAGTGTCATGTTGGCCACACCCCCATGACCCACTTCGGCCTGCTTAAAAGGTGGCAACCCTAATTACATCTATGTTGCACGGCTAGGCTTTTAAGGGCCCTAGTGGTCATTAGGTTAATAGGGTCAAAGGTGTACATTAGGCTAAGTCAGTAGATGGGCACAGAATGGGTAGCTGAGGTTTTTCCCACACCCATGTAGGGATGTTTGTCCCCCCTCTATAGGAAATCCCCCTGGAAGAGACTGCAGGCATTAACTGCATGCTGTGGGTCTGCCTGAGACAGTGACAAGTTGTGATATGTGTAGTGTAGACTGAAATGCGTCTATTGTCATGAAAGCACTCATATGCTAATGCAAAAAGTGTAACATTCCCTAGCTTATGTCATTTGTTGATCTACCAGCAGCATATGGAAAAGAAAACAGCTGAGTATTTCTGGTTTAATAAAAAAATGGACCTGACTGGAAATATGGTACAGAAGAACAACACATGAAGACCAGTCATGATTCTGTGCTTGCTTACAAAACCTGAAAGAAAATAAACTAATGAGCACAAAGCCAGTTATGCCAAGAATGACAGCTTATGGGTACTCAACTGCCACTTCCAGCCTGGTTGACAAGATGATTTTACTGAAAGATATTCTTCTGCAAAAGATTGAAACACCTCAGACATGGGGATGCGAAATACGAAATACAAGCATGTAAAGAGGAATGAATGAATCACTGGAGTTGCTGGGATTGGGGGGGTACATAGCAATCAGTGAGGATGGCAGGAAAAAGTACATAAAAATAAAACAGGGACTCCATTCCCTCTTCTCTGAAATCTTTAATTAACAGCATACCCTTTCAAGTACTGCCTTATGTGAGAAAGCCAAATGTTATCACTTAGATTCCTAAACAGTTGCTGGCTGGACCACCTCCTCTTCCTCTTCTTCCCTTCTTCAACCCTGATCTCAATCTTTTCATCAGCTATCCATTTTTGAAACCTTTGCAATTCAGCTTTGTAATTTATGATGCATAACAAAGTCACTCTGAGATTATTTTGAAAGTGCATGTATATGTGTAGTCCCTGTAAACAGAGTCAGTGATATTCGTAATCTTTGTGTTGTGTAACTAGACCAAGTCTTTAGTAACTGCAGTTGCACTTGCTGGGTGCATTAACCAAGTCAGCAACTCTTGAAAAGGTAAATAAAATAAAGGACTATATCTATATTATTTGACTTCAAGTAATGCCATTGTGCTCTATAAAGCTTTGAAGAATGTTCTGTTAGAATGCTTTGGACTGACACATGCAGCTAGACATACTAATTTTACAGACAGGAATTTTTATTTATCAAATGGTTAGAGTAGCACCGCTGTTATAATAACTTGCTTTTCAGAGAAGATGATTACTATGTGGAATGGAAATCTCCTCACAAAGAGGCTACAGAAGCTGAAGTGAATAAGTACATGTGCATCAAAAAATATATATTTTGCAAGATTAAGCAATGAGTTTCACTGCATATTTGCTGTCTGCCAGATGCGTTTATATATGAAAATATATGTGTAAGTCAGGCTGAATTTTTAATTACCAGGAAAGGAACAGTTGTAATTAAACACTGTAAATGATATGCGCTACTTCTAATTGATTTATATTTTGTGCTGGAAGACAAGAAGGCCATGGGTTCTACTCCCACTCTTGCTGACACTGCAGGGCAGCATTATGGGGTACTGTACTTCTGGGTGTGTCATCCTTTAGATGAGATGATAAACTGAGGTCCCATCTGCATGAGCTGGTGGTAGCTCATGTGGATGTAAAGGATCCCATGGCATGTACTGAAAAGAGTTAGGGGAAGTTCCCCATTGCCTTGGCCAAATTTCCCTTAGTAGTAGAGATCCCATCTTTGGTTTCCCATGAAACGAGGACACTTGCCTAGTGGGGGCTAAACTGGTGAACAAGGGATACATCAGTGAAATGGTGTTTTATTTTATATTCTGTTTTAAGCCATTTTGTAATAAGAGATAATTTAAAACAAAAGTTTATAGCATAAATGCCTTCAGTCGCTTTTGTAATGATGTTCCAAATCTTGTAATGATGATCTAAATCAATACATTTTTTTACATTTTGCACTTTTTAATATTCTTTCTGAGAGTATACACTTTCAGTACTGCTGCAATTTAATTTTTAATGTTATTTTTTCTGTTCAAGGATGAATTCTCTTCTTTTACCATGGAAGAAATATACTTTACCCATGACTTTCAGTCAGTTTTCAGAAGAATATGAAAAAGTACAGATGTATAGAGTATGCATTTTCCATGTAATATGCCAATTACTGATAAAATCGATACTTTGCAGTCTTTTCTAGGTCGCTCATAAACATGTGCACAATTGATCCTTCCCACAGTGTTTAACAAAAAAAGAAAAAAACTCTGTAGCATGAAATCCAAAGTTCTGTTTTACTAACATTTATTATTTAATATTACTGTTGTTATTATTACTCCTCATAAGTACTATTACTACTTACTTTTCTGGCCTTACTCTCCAGTTATAATTGTCTTCAAAGCACTCATGCTTCTGCATGTTCCACTGCCCTCAAATGTATGATAGAACATTTTAGCAGAAGTCATAAACTTGTTCTTATTTTGAAAAAGTAATGTGACTGCAGGCAGTATTAAGAACACAACAAGGGAAATGCTCTCTGAAACTGTAAAGTATAACAGAGTATGTGAAGGAAAAACATGATGTCTTTTTTTCTTAAATAAAGAACTATTCACCACCATCACCTGAAAAAATAATAAACAGATACATTTATTTAAACATTTTTTGATCAAACAATAAAATATAACCCACCCCTTTTATAAAACATACAAAAATATTAATAATTTGGTTATTTTTAGCCATGCTTTTTAACCTCGGAAGCTCTAGTAATGAAAGCAAGTTTATCTTTTCTGGGCCTGAAGATTGCAATGTGTGATACCATTTGACTTTACATTCCACTCCAGTAGCACATCTGTGCAAGTTTCACTTGACGGTCTCTTTGGTACAGGTTAACAGATATTAAAAAAATATAATGTTCATTCTCATCTGTGTATGAATAAAGTATTGCTTACTCTGCACCTGCAAATACCTTAAAGATGTAGAAATCATGGGTCCAAAGATCTCTGTGTTTGCAACATAAAAAGTATAGCTTAAACAGCGGATAACATGCCCTTAGCTCTGAGATTTACAAGTCCCACAAAGATAATTCTAATAAATCAAATTCAGGAAGAGTGAAAGCTTCCTGTATGTAAATTGTGTATAAATAAGCACATATCATAGTCATAGAATTCAGAGGTACCACTCGATGAAATATTACTACAAGATTTTTACAGGCTAATTAACTTTTTAAACTTCAGCCCTTCCCTATATATGAACCAAAGGCTGTTGCCAAAAAGTTCTGCCATGCTGTTGTTGGGCCCCAGCAAAGGTCAGTTGAATCTAATCATACTTTCCACGGCTGAGTAGCATTACAGAAGGAGAATTTTATGAGTAAACAAAATGTCAGCTAACAAGCAGATAGCTCCTCCTCCTGGGAAATCTAATCATTATAATCATCCTTACAGCAGATGCCATCTTTGCAAGCTTCACATAAGGAGCTCTTGTGAGGCTTGGTCCTGTACACTTTGGAACAACCTGAATCAATGCCATCATCATGATAGTCTTCTCTATAACAGTTTTTCTTGATTTTGCTGAGTAATCCTAGCAGTATTTCTTCTACTTTGTCTTCTGAAAACCTTGGAATTTCATAGTGCTCCCCATTAGACTTGCAAGCATCACATACCTGACGAAAAGGGCGCATAATTACATGTCCTCGTTCCATTTTTTCCCGTAGTCTGTAGTGAAAAATGACCAGTACACGAGCTGAATGCCATTGACGATTGCATCTTGAGCAACAAAAACTTCAGAAAGAGAATATTATAATACATTATTAAATAAAAATGTAGAAATAATGAATATAAGTAGATAAAGACTGAATCCTATTTGATCTCCACAAGGAGCAATTTTAATTTCTAAAAGTGTGTTTTTCTAATATACTCCAGATTTACACAGTTAAAACTGTCATACAGCAAACATATACTGTAAATCAGACCAGCCATTTGAAGTAACATTAATTTTACAATACAGTGCCATACAGTAAATTTGCAGCATGTGCTGCATTAAACATACTTGCATTTGTTCTTATTTGAATTGTGACAAACATATTTTAGTCTTTCTGAGCATCAAGGCAATAACACACAGCATTAATATTTAGTATGTATAGCTGGGACATCAGAGTCCCTCAGATAAAAGTGTTCAGTAACACAACTCAGAATCATGGTAGGTCACAGAGACAGGTGAGCACCTAAGTTGCTACTGATACTAGGGGCATTTTCTCTTGTTTTATTCATGTATCTATCTTTAAGTGATGAAAATGCTGCTGCCACTGCTATGATCCCACTAATCAAAATGGCTGCAACAACCTTTGGGTGAGATGACTTTGTACTTGTTCTTACCAGTGATTTATGCAACCTGTGAAAACAGCCTTTGGGTCTTTCTTGTAGGTTGTTTAGAACATGATGGGTATAGTAAGAAGCAGATGCCTGGAAATTTTGAACTAGGAAGTGGATGTGGCAGCCATGATATAAACAGCAGTGGGTGTCCATAGTTGTTGTCATCATGATGGTCAGCAAGGCAATGTTATGATCAGTTAGAATGATGTGGATTATATAGGTTAAGTATTTATTTTATTTCTTGGCAAGCAACAAGACATCAGGGACAGTGCAAGTGGTTTTGTAGGACTAATTTGTTTCTGTGTGAAACACACTGGAATACTTTCTTGATGTTGGTTTCTCTATGTCTGTGAAACAGAGTTGAAATAAATTACTGCAGAGATTATTTTATTATATTTAATTACAATCACACATCTAAAGGGACCACAGCCAGCAAAGTGGCCATAATTTCTGGGAATTGGCGGAGGGTATATGGGGATGAAGATGACTTACTCTTCTGCCATTTTTTCTCAAGTTTTACACTTATTATTCTGACTTTGCAGGACAAAAATATATTTATGAGAAGCAAGCTGAAATTATTTATTATGTTACTGTTTGTGTGAAATAACACTGAAATGCATTTCTGTGATCATTGTTTTTGTCACAACTGGACATCTGAGGGGTGCATAATTAAGAAAGAGGCTACAACTGCTGGGCATAGGGGCTGACTGTGGATGAATGTAACTGACAGTGTTGTCATTTGATTACGCTATGTGGATAAAGACATTAGACCAAATTGCCCAAATCAGGTAGGATGTTAGACTGCAAAAGACTGGTGACAAATGGCAAAGATAGCTTTCCAGAATTTTGCAAGTGAGAACTTGGAACAGCTCTTCACCTGATGATTTGAGGGACCTCGCTAAAACATAGGGAACCAGAAGTTTGGTAATGTAGGCAGGGTATATCTTGTGTAGGGAACAGGCAGTATGATGAAGGATGTTAAAAATAGACCTGGCCATCAATGGCAAACATTGGAGGCCCTATGGCAGTGGAACAATGGAATATCACTGGGGACTTCCATTTTGACATATTGCTGTAGACTTCCGCACACTCTGTATCCATGTCATATTAACAGTTAAAAGCTCATGGCAAAGGAAACTGAAATATATTCCAGGTGAGAAGATATCAGTGCATGTATCACTGCTAAAAGGTCTGATGAAGGAATGGGGTTCGAAATTCAAGCAATGTTTTTAAATAATGACTACATGTCTTGATAACATCAAAAATGCAATCATTCAGTGTCAGCTTCCCATCAAGAGTCTTGCCCAGATCAGTTATTTTTCATGGCATACAGGGAAAGAGGTCTGACTGTGTTCCAGCTGACTCAGACCTGATTATTGGTCCCAGTTTTGGTGGAGCTGACTAAGGATGGGAGAAGAACAGATGGACTGGGCTTGCTCACTTCTCTCAGGGTGGAAGAGGAAGAGCACAAGTTCAGGAATGTGTGTTCCACCAATGTGATCTTTGGAGATCAGATGGTGGTATATGGCTGAAAGTAGGAGAGATGTCTGCAGGTTTAGGATACTTACAGAATTCAGTCACAATCCTGTGCAATGTCCAATGCATGACCAACCTATGAGGCATCACTTGGCAAGTATAGGTATAAAGTAAACAGGTTCATAGGTTCATAGGTTGGTACTAGGCTATCGGCCCTAGGGCCTATACAAGCCTAGCCATAACAAGTCCCTAGCTATTTCTTCCCACAATATTTACTTCCCTGGACCCTGTCTAGCAGGGCAACTGACGTGATACCTGGGTTGAATTTCCTATCTCCCATCCAATCATCAAGGTTCCTTTTGAAGAGGGCCAAAGAGGCGCGCTGCTTGACATGTATGGTCAATCTATTCCAGAGTCTGGGGAGTCTCTGAGTCAGGAACCTATCTCTCCATCATGTTTTATTTATTGTGATGACATGTTTTAGATCCCTGGAGGGTGTGGCTCTGAGGGAGTGGGATTTCTTTAAGTGTAGCATGTCCATTAGCTCTGGGTTTGACATGGCCTTGTATGTTAAGCAGAGATCACATCTGAGTAGACAATATGCGACACAGTATAGCTGGAGTTTTTTTAGATGGTCATCATAGGCCATCAGCTTTAGGCCTGTGATTTTTTTAATGAAGTATTTCTACAGCCTTTCCAGTTGTTGCAGATGTCTTGAGAGGTACATACCAAATGGGGTGTTGTATTCTATAATGGTTCTAATAAGAGATGAGTACAGTGGGACAATGATCTCCTTTTTTCTGGATGAAAAGCCCTTAGTGATGAGGTGTGCCACAGATAAGGATTTCCTGACTATTGTGGCGATGTGGTTATCGAAAGTGAGACCACTGTCCACCTGTGTCCCTAAGTCCCTTATCACACTTTCAGTGTTTAGTGTACTGCCACCTACGTGGTAATTCATGGGTACATGTTTTTTCCCAAAGGGGATAACTATACATTTCTTGGCTTTGAGCTTGAGCCCATGGCTCTGGTATCAAGCATCTATTTCTGTAAGGGCATTTTGTAGAATAGCCACATCATTTGGGGATTCAATAATGGCTCCCAGTTTGCAGTCATCTGTGAATTTTGTTACCCAGAGTCCCTTAGTATTGGCCTGCACTTCAGAGAAGTAGATTCCAAACAAGAGCGGTTCCAGGACTGAACCCTGAGGTACTCCACTTGTCACATCTCTGGAGCTGGATTTGGAGTTGGCTACTTTTACAGTGTGTGCTCTGTCAGTAAGCCAGTTGGCCACCCATCAAGTGATGTAGGGATTAATACCCAGCTTAGTAAGTTTATCTATGATTCCAGAGTGGAGGATGGTGTTGAAGGCCTTGGCAAAGTGCAGATCGAGTGTGTGGACCACCTTACCCTCGTCCATAGTTCTGGAGACTGATTAAAAGAAGTCAATCAGGTTCAGAAGACAAGATCGGCCATTCACAAACCCAAACTAGGTGGGGTCCAGTCTTTGAAAATTGCCAATGTCTTTGTTTATAAGTTCCATTATAATAAGCTCCATGGCCTTGCATATCAGACTTGTCAGACTGATGAGGCGGTAGTTCCCAGGATCCAAGGTGGATCCCCCCTTTGTGGAGTGGGATAACTGTAGCTGTGCACCACTCAGTGGGCATGAAGCCTGAGGTGAGGCTATGATTAAACATGACATTTAGGTGAGGTTCCAGTTCATTTTTGTAGTTCATGTAGTACACAGCCTGGGATGTCATCTGGTCCCATGGATGCTGTATTCCTAGCTTTGGAGAGTGCATTTTTTACTTGTGTGGCCATTATTACCGGAATTTTGCAATCTTTCAGTATTCAGATGGGCCTTTTAGGGGGGTAAGAGAGGGGTGAAGTTGGCACTGAATTGATCTGCCAGGATATTGGCAATATCCTTGGGATCAGTATATTTAATGCCATTCTGTTGTAGCTCAGAGGAGATCTAAGCATTGCCATTTAGATTCTTAACATAGCTATGGAATGCCTTGTGGTTGTCTTTGGAATCTTTGGCAATTTTATTTTCATAACTACCTTTGGAGGATTTTATGAGGGATCTCAGCTTCTTACTGAGGCTGGTAAGGGAGGTTTTTGCATCCTGGGATTTTCTTCTTTTCTGCAACAGTTTCTTCCTTTTGTTGTAAAGTTTGTTTATGGCAGGGGACCACTAGATTGGCTTCCTTTTTTTGAAGGAGAGTGTCTTGGTTCTATTTGTGATGGCACAATTCATGCACGAGTGGATGTGCTCATACAGTGTCTTAGTGTAGGATTCAGCAATCGAGCATTCAGTTCCCATCTGCATGGGTGCCATGAAGTTTGCCACTTCTGACTTGAGTAGCATGAAGTTGGCTTTGGTGAAGTTTTTTGTGGAGGTTTCCTTACTGGGGGGTGGAGGAGGGATGTGGATGTCAAAGGTGATTAGCTTATGGTCAGACTTGAACAACGAGGGGGTGGCCATAGGTGTGGAGCATCAATTTCCCATGCTGGTAATGACCAGGTCTAGGATATTAGAACCCCTGGTGGGACTATGGATTAGTTGATCCAGGGCATTGGAATTTATGAATTCCAAGAACCATTGGGCAAAGGTGTTGGTACACGAGTAGTTTTCCCACTTAATGGCAAGGTAGTTGAAATCACCCAGTATTAGAGTGTTTGGTTGTATCTTAATATTTTCCAGTATGTTTAGAAAGGTGTAGTGAGAATCTTGAGGCATGGTGGGGGGTCCGTATCAAGCTACAATTTGGATTGCAGCCTTACCTAGTGTTAGTTGCACCTGAAGTATTTCAGAAACATTGTGTTGGGCAATTAGCCTGGTGGTGTGAATATCCTTGGTGAATATGGACACTCCTCCACCTTTAGTGTTTCGGTCCTGGTTTGGTGGCCAAAAAGTGGGGTAAGAGTTGTAGCCTAGTATTGAAGGGGTGCACTCTGGAGCCTTGAACCAGGTCTCATTTACTGCACAGATACTGATGTTCTCCATTTTTAGGTGTGCCTCGAGAGAGTGCATTATGAGGTTTAGACTTCTAGCAATGAGTAGAATTACCTTCAGATTTTGCATGTTTTACCTGTTACGGTGGTGGTTTTGTCCTTTGAACTTTGTCTAAAAAAGGCACTATGGCACTTAGCCAGTAACCTGAATCCCAGGGGTGACAGGTGCTGACCATCTCTAGCAAAGCACCGTGGTCTGTCGATCATGTCATCCCAGGCAGACAGATACTGGATCCCCTTTGAATGACATCAGAAGCTGAGCTAATTGCTGAAGTCAGTCATTTTGTCCTTATACTGTGGTAACATTCTGTGTAAAGGCAGAATGCTATTCAGGGCTAGGGTGATACCTGCCTGGGCCACATGATCCGAGAACTCTTCCATGTCTCTTTTCATGTAGGCCAGGGAGGTACGTCTCAAGTCATTCACTCCAACATGGACAATGACAGAGTCATATTTGTACTTGCTGTGGAGTGACTTGAGTGCATGCGTTATGTGGCGGATCCTGGCATCTGACAGGCAGCTGACTGTAATTTTCTCCTTGTTCAGCCTGATGAGTGGGACATCAGTGTGCCTGACTATAGATTCACCTATGACTAATGTGGTGGGTTTGTTGTCTTGCCTTAGGGGCTGTTGTTGGGTGGCACACTGGTGTTGTGAGCTATGTGACACTTTGGCTGTGATTGGTGCTTGTTTGCATTTCAGCTTCAGAGGTCCTTCTTGTTTGGGTAGCGTACTGTTAAGGGCCTCTGCATATGAGAGTTTAGTGTTGCTATGTGAGGGTGTTGGTGGTGTGGGTTTAGAAGGGCTATGTGTTGCTGGAGGTGTAGTGTGGGTGTTAACCTTCTCCCCTTGACTGTCTAGCACAATCTTGGGTGGAGAGAGCTTTGCTTCCAGTTTGGCTATATAAGTGCATCTCTCGCAGGTTGTAGTGTTGGGTGATAGGAGGAGAGGGTTGTCTGTGTACATGAGGCAATTGCTGCATTGCCCCAGTATGCCCAGATTCACCAGGTGGACAGGAGAAATCACTGGAAGCTGATCATTGGACATGCCTGGTTTGGTGCTTTTTTTGTAAAGTACAAGAGCTGTTTTCCCTTACCTTAGCAAGGTACTTTGCAATTATAGGCTGTTTAGTGCCTACAATTAATGTCTCCTTATTAACAAGGATAGCTGAGTGCTTGTATCAGTTTAAGGCTTCCTAGTGCTTTCCAGCAGGTTTTAGAGCAAGTACTAGTCACAGGGATGCTTAAAGGTAAGATGAAATAAAATGGCTCATCCTAAACACTGTGGTGTGCACTAGAGGAGTTAGATGTGAAAGTAGGTAACTTATGTTTTATGTGTCTAAAAAGTTAAGTTTTAGTGGAGAGTCATTATGTTTAAAACAGAAAAATAGATTGAAAGAGGTGGTCACTTTTGTATTCTGGTAAAATGGACTACAGTAAGATGGCCAATAAATTTAAATAATTGAAGGGGAGTGATTTCACAAAATGATAACGTTGCGCTTACTCACACAAGCCAGGAAAAACAGAGAGGAAATGAGATAATTGGTCAAATTAACATAAGGGGAGGGCAACTAGAAAGACAGTGGTGTTTGAGAACACAGCAGTAAATGGGTTGGAGGGTGGGAGGAACATTCTGCCTGACTCACAAGAGACAGAGCTGTGGTCTCTTTTCAAGTTTTAATATGCAGTAAAAGCAGTATACAAGTAAAACACAAAGGAAAGAAAGCAAATCACAGTATTCAAAATAGAAAAAGGCAACAAAGTAATATAAAATACAACAAATAAAAAGCAAACTAACCTTCCCCTCACATGAAAGTGTAGCAGAGTCTAGATGAGCCTTACTAGTAAAGCTCTGAAATGCTTTATTTTACACCTTAAATAGAAGGTTTAGTTCCTAGCTCCACCCACTCAGTTCACAGATGATTAACCTTAACTGACCTGTTCTATCTTATGTGTGAGTTCTTAATTGATCTGTTCTGATTTCTGCCTGACTCACAAGAGACAGAGCTGTTGTCTCTTTTCAAGTTTATTATGGAGTTAAAAGCAGAATACAAGTAAAACACAAGGTAAAGAAAACAAATCACGGTATCAAAATAGAAAAAGGCAATAAAGTAAGACAAAATACAACAAATAAAAAGCAAACTAACCTTCCCCTCACAGCAAAGTGTAGCAGAGTCTGGGTGAGCCTTTCTAGTAACGCTCTAAAATGTTTTATTTTACTCCCTAAATACAACGTTTAGTTCCTAGCTCCAAACCTTCAGTTCACAGATGATTAACCTTAACTGACCTGTTCTATCTTATGTGTGAGTCCTTAATTGATCTCTTCTGATTTATGCCTGACTCACAAGAGACATGGCTGTGATCTCTTTTCAAGTTTTAAAATGCAGTTAAAAGCAGAATACAAGTAAAACCCAAGGTAAAGAAAACAAATCACAGTATTCATAATAAAAAAAGGCAATAAAGTAATAAAAAATGCAAGAAATAAAAAGGAAACTAACCTTCCCCTCACAGCAAAGTGTAGCAGAGTCTGGGTGAGCCTTTCTAGTAAAGCTCTGAAATGTTTTATTTTACACCTTAAAAAGAAGGTTTACTTCCTAGCGCCACCCCCTCAGTTCACAGATGATTAACCTTGACTGACCCATTCTATCTTATGTCTGAGTCCTTAATTGATTAGTTCTGATTCCTGCCTGACTCACAAGAGACAGAGTTGTGGTCTCTTTTCAAGTTTTAATATGGAGTTAAAAGCAGAATACAAGTAAAACACAAGGTAAAGAAAACAAATCACAGTATTCAAAATAGAAAAAGGCAATAAAGTAATACAAAATACAACAAATAAAAAGCAAACTAACGTTCCCCTCACAACAAAGTGTAGCAGAGTCTGGGTGAGCCTTTCTAGTAAAGCTCTGAAATGCTTTATTTTACCCCTTAAATAGAAGGTTTAGTTCCTAGCTCCATCACCTCAGTTCACAGATGATTAACCTTAACTGACCCATTCTATCTTAGGTTCATAGGTAGGCACTAGGCTATCAGCCCAGGGGCTTATGTAAGCCTAGCCAACAAGTTCCCCGGCTTACGCCACCAAAGAAAGTTATTTTCATGTGCCACTGTCGAGCACAGACACAGAAGTGATCCCCAGTGTGTATTTCCTATTTCCCATCCACTCATCAAGATTTTTCTTAAAGAGTGCTTATGAAGAACTTTGCTTGACATAGATGGGTAGCCTGTTCCAGAGTATGGGAAGTCTCTGGGACAGGAATCTATCCCTCCAGCATGTCCTGTTTATTGTGGTGACAAGGCTTAGGTCCCTAGAGCGTACAGCTCGGAGGGATTGGGATTTTTTTAGGTGTAGCATGTCCAACAGCTCTGGGTTAGACATAGCTTTATATGTTAGGCAGAGATAACCTCAGAGTAGGCGATATGCTATGGAGTAAAGCTGGAATTTTTTTGAGACGGTCAGTGTAGGGCATTTGTTTGAGGCCAGTAATCCTCTTTGTGAGGTACTTCTGTGGCCATTCCACCTGCTGCAGATGTCTTGTGAGGTACATTCCAAAAGGGGCATTGTACTCTATAATGGGTGTAATGAGTGTCGAGTAGAGGGGAACAATGACCTCTTTTTTCCTGGATGAGAACCCTTTTATGATGAGGTGTGCCATGTAGAAGGACTTCCTGACTACTGTGGCAATGTGACTATCAAAGGAGAGACTACTGTCCACCTGGGTCCGAAGGTCTCTTATCATAGTAGATTGCTGCCTATGTGGTAATTCATGGGTACAGAGTTTTTACCAAAGGGGATGACACTGCACTTTTTGGCACTGAACTTGAGGCCATGGCTCTGACACCAGGCATCTGTCTCAGCGAGGCCCTTCTGTAGGATGTCCACATCATTTGGGGACTTGACTATGGCTCTTAGTTTGCAGTCATCTGTGAACTTCATTAGCCAGAGGCCTTCTGTGTTAGCCTGTACTTCAGAGAAGTAGATACCAAACAGGAGAGGTCCCAGGATGGAACCCAGTGGTACTCCACTTGTCACTGCTTTGAGGTCAGATTTGGAGTCTGCAACTTTTACAGTGTGAGTTCTTCAGTGAGCCAGTTGGCAACCCATCTTGTGACGTAGGGATTTATACCTAGTTTAGTCAGTTTAGCTATAATTCCAGAATGGGGGATGGTGTTGAAAGCCTTGGCGAGGTCAAGATAGGCTGTGTGAACCACCTTACCCTCATCTACGGCTTTGGTGACAGCCTCAAAGAAGTTGATCAGGTTCAGGAGGCATGATCTGCCTTTCACAAACCCAAACTGGGTGGGATCCAGAGTTTGGAGGTTACCAATGTCTTTGTTTATGAGTTCCATGATGATACATTCCATGACCTTGCAGACCAGGCTCATCAGGCTAATAGGTCAATAATTCCCGGGATCAGTGGTGGCTCCCCCTTTGTGGAATGGGATAACTGTTGCTGTGCACCATTCAGTGGGCACAAAGCCTGATGTGAGGCTATTATTGAACATGGTGCTTAAGTGGGGAGCCAGTTCTTTCTGACGTTCGTGTAAAACGCAGCCTGGGATGTTGGCCCGTCCCATGGATGCTGTGTTTTTGGCTTTAGAGAGTGCAGCTTTTGCCTGCGTAGTTGTGATTACAGGGACTCTGCATTCTTCCTGTATAGATATGGGCCCTTTAGGGGGTGTGAGGGGGGTAAAGTTAGCACTGAACCTATCTGCCAGGATGTTGGCAATATCAGTTGGCTCTGTAATTTTTGATGCCTTTGTGCTGTAACTCAGAGCAGATCTGGGTGTTGCCATCGAGATTCTTGAGATAGCTATAGAATGCTTTGTGGCTGTCCTTGGAGTTAGTGGTGATTTTGTTTTCGTAGCTAGCTTTGGAGGATCTTATAAGGGATCTCAGCTTCTTACTGAGGCTGACCAGGGAGCTCCTCCATTCATGGGATTTTACTCTCTTTTGCAACAGTTTCTTCCTTCTGTTGTACAGTTTGTTTATGGCAGGGGACCACCAGATTGGCTTCCTTTTTTTGGAGGATAGCATCTTGGTTCTGTTTGGAATAGCACGATCCATGCACTCGTGTAAGTGCTTATAGAGTGCATTTGTGTAGGATTCAGCAGTTGTGATTGTACTGTCCATCTGCATGGGTGTCATGAAGTTCACTACTTCTGTCTTAAGAAGCATGATGTTGGCTTTGGAGAAATGTTTTACCATGGTTTCCTTAATGGGGGGTGGGGGCGGGATGTGGATATCAAAGGTGATTAGCTTATGGTTGGATCAGACCAACGAGGAGTTGACTTCAGGTGTGGAACACCAGTCACTCATGTTCTCAATGACTAGGTCTAGGATATTGTTGCCCCTGGTGGGGGTGTGGATAAGTTGATCCAGGGCATTGGAGTTTATGAATTCCAGAAAGCGTTGAGCTAAGGAGTTGGTACATGAATAATTTTCCCAGTTAATGGTGGGGTAGTTGAAGTCGCCCATTATCAGGGTGTTTGGTTGAACACTATATTTTCCAGTACATCAAGAAAAGTGGAGTGGGAATCCTGGGGCATGGTGGGGGATCTGTAGCAAGCTACAATTTAGATTGCAGTTTTGCCCAGAGTTAGTTGCACTTGGATAACCTCGGATGCATTAGGCTGAGCAACTAGCCTGGAGGTGTGGATATCCTTAATGAATATGGACACACCTCCTCCTACACACCTCCTCCGTTGGTGTTTCGGTCCAGGTTCCATGGCCGAAAGCTGTGGTATGAGTTATACCTGGTAGTGCAGGGATGCTCTCTGGAGCCTTGAACCAGGTCTCAGTCACTGCACAGATATCGATGTTCTCCATTTTAAGGAGTGCCTCGAGTGAGTGCATTTTGAGATTTAGACTTCTAGCATTGAGTAGCATTACCCTCAGTTTTTGCTTGCCTGTTCCTGTTACGGTGATGAATTTGTTATTTGAACCTTGCCTAAAAAAGGCACTATAGGGGCAGCAAGAGCCTTAGCCAGTATCCAGAATCCCAGGGGCAACAGGTGCAGGCCATCTGTGGCAAAGCATCATGGTCTGTCGACCATGTCATCCCAAGCAGATAGATAGTGGATCCCCTTAGAATGACACCAAATGCTTAGCCAATTGTTGAAGTCAATCATTTTGTCCTTGTACTGCAATATCATTCTGGGACTGCGGTGGTGGTGCTGCGGTAGCATTGTCACCTCACAGTTAGACGTTGCCCGTTCGATTCTCAGTTAGAGCGTCTTCTGTGTGGCAACATGCGTGAATGGGCGTTCCTTCGTTGAAGGTTGTGCGTTAGGCCCGGCAAGCCAGCACGTAAAACTCTACTGCCAATCATTAGTGGACCAGAGTTCCACTGTGGTGACCCCTAACCGGGAAAAGCCGAAAGACACAAACTGCAATATCATTCGGGGCAATGGCAGAATGCTACTCAGGGCTAGGGTCATACCTGCCTGGGCTACAAGATTGGAGAGCTCTTCCATGTCTCTTTTCATGTAGTCCAGGGAGGTACATCTCAGGTCATTCACACCAACATGGACAATGACAGAGTCATATTTGTACTTGTTGTGGAGTGACTTGAGTGCGTGGGTTATGTGGCAGATCCTGGCACCCAACAGGCAGCTGACAGTAACCTTCTCCTTGTTTAGCCTGGTGAGTGGGACATCAGTGTGCCTGACTATAGAGTCACCTATGACTAGTGTGTTGAGTACATTGTTTTGCCTTATTGGCTGTGGTTGAGTGGCACACTGAGTCTGTGGGCTATGTGTCATTTGGGTTGTGTTGTGGGATGGAGGTTGCTTGCGATTCTTCTTTAGAGGTCTCTGTTGCTTAGACAGATTATTATTGAGAGCCTCCGCGAATGTTTTTGTTTTACTATGTGTGGATTTTGGTGGTGTAGATTTAGTGAGACTATGTGATGAGTGTGGTGTGGTGCAAATGTTTACCTTCTCCTCATGGCTGTCAAGTTCAGTCTTGGTTGGAGAGAGCTTTACCTCCAGTTTGGCTTGATAAGTGCATCTCTCACAGGTTGTAGTGTTGGATGGTAGGAGGAGAGGGCTGTCTGTGTACATGAGGCAATTTCTACATTGCCTCAAGATGCCCAGATTAATCAGATAGACAGGAGAGAACACTGGGAGCTGGCCCTTGGATATGCCTGAATAAAAAAACTATTTTCCTCTAGATAAGTGAGGAAAGTGAGTACAAGAGCTGTTTTTCTCTAAACAAGTGAGTAAGTACAAAAACTGTTTTCCTCTAGGTAATGAGGAAGATTGAGTGCTATAGTAATTAGTAGCTTATTTAGTGCTTACAAGTTCTGCACAAGTGCTGAGCATGAATAAGCTAATTTAAGTGCTAAAACTAAGAATCTGTATCTGCACTAGACGAGTTACACTACAGAAACAAGTGCAAATGCAGGCTTTCAAATCAGAAAGTTGAGAGAGATGGAAGAGATTGCCCAAACGGCCAATAACTACAGTTTCTGGGCCAGAACCACTCCTTATGTGGTAGATAGGTTACCTAGTGCTTAACACTCCCACTGATAAGGCTTCCCTCCAACACAGAAAGGCTTGGGGGGCTCAGAAGCTTACGTACAGTCCTGGATACAGCAAATCTATATATGGAACACTAGCTACAGGAAAGGTAGGAAACAGGCTTAAAGTTTTTTTTTTTTCTTTTTACAGAAAAGTATCAAAAACAGTAGTAAAAACAATTCACATGCAGTGCAAGCTAGCACACTTGTGTATGTAGCAATATTAGACCAAACATAGTTTAAAAATTGCAATTAAGTTAAAAAGGACTAAAAGCAAGTGCAGAAAGAGTTTATTAGGTAGAATGTGGTAAAGAGATGGGACTGGGGGAGTGTCCCAGATCAAATCTACAGTGGGGCGGGCAACTGCAAAAGCCACCAAATTTAAACAACAAACCAAAAATAGGGTGGGTGGGACAAAACAGTTTCAACAGAGATCTAAGCAACAACTAACAGTACAAACTCTAAAACCAAAAAAAATATACTCAGCTCTGTATATTTGCAGATCAGTCTCTCAGAACAGTGAGACAACAGTTTCAACATAGATCTAAGCAGCAATTAACAAACTCTATAGCCAAAAAAATATACTCAGCTCTGTATATTTGCAGATAGTCTGGAAGGTAGTCTCTCAGAACACAGGTTCCAGCAATTAAATGCAAGCTGTTACTAACAGGTCAAATTTTATGCAAGTGATCCTTAAGTTAGATAACACACAAGCTGTAAAAGCCATTTATACCAACTGAAGACACTGCAGAACATGGGGGGGGGGACAGTTTCAACAGAGATCTAAGCAACAACTAACAGTACAAACTCTAAAACCAAAAAATATACTCAGCTCTTTATATTTGCAGATCAGTCTCTCAGAAATGGGAGACAACAGTTTCAAAAGAGATCTAAGCAAAAAATAACAAACTCTATAACCAAAAAAAATATACTCTGCTCTGTATATTTGCAGATAGTCTGGAAAACAGTCTCTCAGAACACAGGTTCCAGCAATTAAATTCAGGCTGTTACTAACAGGTCAAATTTTATGCAAGTGATGTGTGAGTCCTTAATTGATCTGTTCTGACTTCTGCCTGACTCACAAGAGACAGAGCTGTTGTCTCTTTTCAAGTTTTAATATGCAGTTAAAAGCAGAATACAAGTAAAACACAAGGTAAGGAAAACAAATCACAGTATTCAAAATAGAAAAATACAATAAATAAAAAGCAAACTAACCTTCCCCTCACAGCAAAGTGTAGCAGAGTCTGGGTGAGCCTTTCTAGTAAGGCTCTGAAATGTTTTATTTTACCCCTTAAATAGAAGGTTTGGCTCCTAGCTCTACCCTCTCAGTTCACAGATGATTAACCTTAACTTATCTGGTCTATCTTATGTTTGATTCCTTAAATGATTTGTTCTGATATCTGCCTGACTCACAAGAGACAGAGCTGTGGTCTCGAAAAGAGACCAAGTTTTAATATGCAGTTAAAAGCAGAATACAAATAAAAAACAAGGTAAAGAAAACAAATCACAGTATTCAAAATAGGAAAAGGCAATAAAGTATTACAAAATACAACAAATAAAAAACAAACTAACCTTCCTCTCACAGCAAAGTGCAGCAAGGTCTGGGTGAGCCTTTCTAGTAAAGCTCAATCTCTCTACACAGATAGCACCTCACTCAGCATGATCATGCTGTGCATGTAGCACAGTGAATGATTATAGTGCTCTCAATCTTAGATTGTAATGAATGTGTCAGAAGAGTGCTGAGGAGTTCACATGTCAGAGAGGAGCTACAGCAAAATAAATAAATAAATGAAAACCACTTTCACATCATAAACCTAAGAAACAAATTCCAATGTGTTACCCATGGAAATAATAAGAGAGAAAGTAGGGGAAGGTGTAATGGATGAACAGTGACACATATCTGCCTCACTTTAATCTTAGCTGGGTATAACTTGAGCCACCTTTAAATCATCTATAAAATAATAAGCTCCAAGCATTTATCATGAGCTGTAAAATCTGACACAAGACACAGGTGTAGAAGAGATGCAATATAAGACTGACAAGCAACACATTTATCTTCAGTAAGCTCCCTAGCATACATACATGCATATGTACATACATTAATACATTGGCTGAAAACAATCTTAAGAGCAGTTCTCTAACCTACACATCATATATAAATAAATATTAAATAGTGGAGTTTATTTCTGAGGTCTATGATACACACTTACTGTGAAAAAAGTGGTGCCATTATCAAACTCTCAGTTCCCCTAACTGGTTTATGACTAGTGTCCACAGTAGCAAGGAAGTCAAAGGACTTTCACTATATAACTGCAATTTAATGAAAGGTTGACTAGTAGTAAGTGTGGACTTGCTGTGAGAACATCCAATTTGTGAAAATTAACTAGACATTTTTTAAGGTTCTTGTAGCAGCGAGCTAGAAAACTAAGACAGCCGGAGTTAGATATTTTTCTATATGTATCATATCTATATTTACTGTACTTTATTTAAATTTCTCTGTGCGCCAACCTATGTATATTTTATTCTATATTTGTGCTACTTCATCATTTAAGAAAAATCCATTTTTAATTATCTTTAAGCTACTGGGGATGGTATTTATTTATTACAAATATTTTTCTGCACTGCTGCTTAGATAACAAGACATTACCCATTTACACTAAGAAATAACAAACTGTAAGGGCCACGTCTTTGAGACTGCTTTGGCCGACTACCTGTAAAACGGATATGTGGTACAATCAGAGCATGCAGTTAATTGGAAGTCTCTGACTGTGAAAAATAATTCTCTGTGTTAAAAACAGTTACTGTGGATACAGGGACACTGGGAAACATTGGTTCACAGAGAGAGCAGTGTGGCTCTGCAAGTGAACTGTGTGAAGTCTAATTTAGGTGCTGAGGTTGGAGACCCACACCCAGGACAGTAGCACATTTCTCTCTATGTTCTTAGTGCCAAGGATGTATTTTGCAGATTTATTGAAACAGATGGGGGTAACAGCATCTCCTTCACCTTTAATGGTTTCCATTACCACAAGTCCATCACAGTAGGTATGATTAAAAATTGAGGCAACAGCATTTATAAATGCTCAATATATTTCTGCATGTAATCTCAGGAAAGCAGACCTACTTCTTACTGAACTGTCTGTATTTTGACAGCATAATTTCAGTTCCATAGTTTGTTCAGGAGTTCCTCAGAAATGTATATTAGGTAATTATCTGTCTGTCTCGCCATCTATCTTACTTGTTTGTTTATTTTATCTTATTTAGCATTTAGTTTTATATTTAATGTCTAGGTTAGAGAATTTATTTTCAGCAAAGAAACAGGCCAGAGACACAGAAATATTACATACACACAAAAATAGCTTGCACAGTGTTCAGGATAATAGTATTAAATATAAGTTTACAAATTTTACAACATGCTATAGTAAGACACAGTAAATGATGCAGGGAAGTGTTGCATTTACACTGTATGTGTTTATGATTAAAACACACACTTGTGAGACAGAAGGCAGAATTAAGTAGGAGTAGAAGAAGAGAGAGATTATATTAGAAGAGAGAGAGAGGTAGAACTATGCAGAAAGAGACAGGAAAATGCAGGGGGTAGAAGCATACTGAGCAGCTAGTGTGTTGGTTCACATAGGGAAGTAAATCCATATGGAGAAAGGTTGATATGAATGCAGGTAATTAAGCAGTTGCCATAATGTTTTAGGGCACTGAGTTCCAGACAGCAGGTGCAAGTATTAAAAATGTTCTTTATTAGACTTAGGATGGGTTTCATTTTTCAAGCTCCGTAGCATGCAGCATGCACTTGCTCTGGAAATGCCCATTAACAGCTATGCACAAATTCATAGCAATTTATACATCAGCACCGCTATACAGTACAGAGAAAACAAATTTATTGCAAAAGAAATATGCTAATGACCTATACTGACATGCAACTGAAACATGGTAATATGGCCCTAATGATATGCAAATGTATGAGAGATTAATAAAGTCATGATTCAAAGATGTATACTGGGGAAATTACACAGCACTGTTTGTCTGAGTATAAAAGGATAAAGTATGCAAAATTAGTGGAGTTGCAAACATTAAGAATGCTATGAGTAGTAACATCAGTTGTGAAGCAATATACATTACCAATGAGTGCTATGGCTTGTCACTGGTATATACAAGGTGCTGTTAAGTTCCAGTGGAAATTATACCACAGACATAGGTTCATAGGTTCATAGGAGGTTACTAGGCTATTGGGCCTAGGGTCTTTATAAGCCTAACCATGTTATACCTTTGTTCCCTTAGTGACCACATTGTATGGTGTATATTTGCACCACTAGTCTATGATAAACAGCAACTTCCCTTATCCAAAAGGGACACAGGTGACACCCCTGGGGTAAATTTATGGTCTCCCTTCCATTCGTCTAAGTTACACTTAAATAGGGTCATTAAGAAGCTCTGTTTTACATGAATTGGGAGTTTGTTCTAGAGGAATGTCAGGGGAAGAATATCTGTCTCTCCAGCATGTCCTGTTAATGTTGCAGGCTAGGTTAAGATCCCTAGAGTGAGTGAATCGTGTCCCATTTAACTTGCAGATGTGTAGCATTTCCATTAGGGCCGGATCCAAATATGCTCTGTAGGCCAATCACAAGTCACCTCTCAGAAGCCTGTAAGATGCAGAGTACAGTGACATGTACTTCAGTCTGTCCATGTGGGCCATGTGCTGCAGGCCATGAATTTTCTTGGTGAGAAACCTCTGAGGTCTCCTTAGCTGCTACAGGTGTCTTGTGAGGTACATACAAAAGGGAACATTGTACTCTATTAGTGGTCTGATGAAAGATGAGTACAAGGGAGTTATAACATCCTTAGCTCTGGATGCGATGCCCTTACTTATGAGATGTGCAACATAGAAGGCCTTCCTTAGTACTGTGGACACATGGTGATCAAAGTTAAGATTGCTATCAACCTGTGTTTCCCTCACCAAAGGGTTTGAGCTAAGGGTAGTACTGTTAATACTGTAATTTGCAGGGACTTCCTTTTTGCTGAAAGGGATGATAATGCATTTATTTGTGTTTAGTTTAAGTTCATGGCTTTGGTACTAATCATTTGTCTGTGTAAGCCCTTTTTGCAGTATGCCAACATCATCGGGGGACCCAATGACTGCACCCATTTTACAGTCATCAGTGAACTTGGTAAGCCACAGGCCATCTATTTTCACCTGGACTTCTGAAAAATCGATTCCAAACAGTAGGGGGCCCAGCACAATCCTTGTGGTACACCACTGGCAACTGGTCTGCTTTTAGAGGTGGAATCCTCAACTTTTACTGTGTGTGTTCTGGCAGTGCGATAGTTGGCTACCCATCTAGTGACATATTGGTTAATTTGCAGCTGGATGATTTTCTTAATGATGCCTGAGTGCGTGTTTGTGTCAAAAGCCTTGGCTAAATCAAGATATGCTATATGTACTGTTTTGCCTTCATTCAGGGCTTTGATGAAATTCTCAGAGGAGTCTACAAGTTTAATAAGCATGCTCTACACTTAATGAAGCCGAACTGGATGAGGTCAAGAATTTGAAGGTCACTTATGTCTTTCTTGATAAGGTCCATGATGATTCTCTCCATGGCCTTGCAGATAAGGCTAAGTAAGCTTATAGGTCTATAGTTCCCAGGGTTGGTTGATGGACTCTCTTGTGCAAGAGAATTACTGTTGCTGTTTGCTGGGACAAAGCCAGTACTTAGACTGTGATTGAGGAGAGTGCCAAGTGGTTCCACTAAGTCCTGTTTTAGGCAGCCTGGGATGTTATCCAGTCCCATAGAGGCTGTGTTTTTGGCCATGGAAAGTGCAGTGATGACCTGCTCTTTGGACATACTAGGTAGAGGACTGGTGACAGGTATGCTTTGGAGTATGTCTGGTGGGGACAGGGGGGTGACGTTTGCACCAAATCTGTTTGCTCACATGTTGGCGTTGTCCTCAGCGTCTGTATGAGTGGTACCATCCATTACTAGTCCAGCACAAGGCTGGGCCTTCCCTTTTAGATTTTTGATGTAGCTAAAGAATGCCTTGTGATTATCCTTAACTACTGATGCTAGTTTAGCTTGTAATTTTCTTTAGAGCACTCTGCAAGATATCTAATCAGCTTGTTCAAGCTGTGGAGGGAGTCCTTCCTCTTTTGAGTCAGTTCCTTCTTGTTCTTAGACATTAGTTTGTTCCTCTTGTTGTATAATATATTTATGCTTGATGTCCACCATGGTGGCTTGTTTTTTTTGTGAGGACCTTGTTTTGATATGTCCAGGTACAGTGAGGTCTATACATTTGTATAGGTGTTTATACAGGGCATTTGTGTACACCTTGGTATAGGAGTCATCACTGACAATGGTAGCAGGTGGGTTTACACTATTTATGCCATTGCTCACGAGGCAGTAGTTTGCTTTGGAGAAAATTTTCATCCTTTTTGCCCTTGGGGGGGAGGGGGGTCAGATATGATGGTTGCTTTGAATAAGACTGATTTATGATCAGATCTTACCATGGAGGGCAACACCCAGAGAGTAGTGCAGAGACCCCCTATGTTGCTGAGTACTAAGTCTAGGACATTTGAGCCCCTTGAAGGGGTGCAGACTATCTGTTCCAGAACATTTGTATTAACAAAGTCCAGGGACATTAGAGTAAGCATGTTTGTGCTCATATATGACTCCCAATCAATGGAAGAATAGTTGAAATCACCCATGACCAAGGTGTTTGACTCTATGGTGAGTGACTCAAGTAGGTTCAAGTAGGCACAATTGCTCTAAGGTTCATGGTGGGGGACCTATAGCTAGCAATGATATGGAAGTAGGATTTGCCTACAGTTAGTTGGACTTGGAGTAGCTGTAGGGAGTCATGCTGTTTGACCAGTCTTGAGATGTAGCTGTCTTTAATGAAGATGAATACTTCTCCATCTTTGGTTCTTTCATGCTCGTTTTGAGGTCTGAATGTGTGGAAGGCATTGTAGCCTTGCATGGCTGGGGTGCTCTCTGCACCTTGAACCATACGTCTGTGACTGCACAGACATCGGCATCTTCCAAGGTAAGGAGTGCTTCCAGTGAGTGCAGCTTCTGATTTAGATCCTAGAATTAAGCAGCACAACCTTCAGTTTGTCTCTAGTGAATTTTTTACACTGAGAATTTTGTTTTTATCACATTGCCTAAAAGAGGCACTATGGGGAGACAAGTACCTTTACCAATAGCCAAAAAGCTAAGAGGTGACAGATGTATCTGACCTCTTGCAAAACAGCATGATCTGTTGTCCATATATTCCCAGGCTGACAGATACTGGATCTGCCTGGATTGACACCAGAAGCTAAGCCACTTGTTGAAGTCAATCATTTTTTGTTTATATTGAGGCATCTTCCTGGGAGAATGGAGAATGCTGCTTAGGGCTAGATATATACCTGCCTGGGATACATAATCTGAGAGCTCAGTCATGTCTCTCTTCATATAGTCCAGTGAGGTATGTCTCAAGTCATTCACTCCAACATGAACTATTACAGAGTCATAACAGTACTTGTTGAGAGACTTGAGTGCGTGCATGATCTGATGGATCATGGCACCTGACAGGCAGCTGACCGTGACCTTCTCCTTGTCCAACCCGTCTCACTATGGAATCGCCTATGACCAAGACATTTGGTTTTAAGGTGTTTTGCCTTAATGGCTTATTAGCTGAGACACTGTTGTGTGTATTATTATGTGTAGTGGATTCTGTTGGGTTTGCAGTTTGTGCAGTAGGTTTGTGCTTGTGAGGTCTCTGATCTTTAGGTAGTCTTCTGGTGAGTACCTCAGCATATATGGGTTTAGGTGTTGTGAGCTTATGTGCAAGAAGTGAGGTGTGCAGACAACCTGTTTGTTATCTGGTTTGTTGTTATGTGAGACAATTGATTCCAAATTCATAGCACAGACACATCTCTCAGATGTTGTATTTGTTTGTTTTAGGAGTAACTGGTTGTCCATATACATGAGGCAATTGCTACATTGCCTCAGATGCTCATGTCAGTCGGACTGGCTGGAAAATTGGTGGGAAACTGTCCTTCCATTATGGCAGGTATATACTGTAGTAACTAGTTGGAAGTAGACTAGATGAACCAGGCTTTGATGTAAGACTAAAACAAAATCTATTCTATGGAGGGCTAGGGGCAGAAAACTGCATCAGTGCTTCGCAATGCATGACTGAGTTGCTCGCAGGGTAGCAGTGCAATCGCTCAGCAGCTCAGGTAAACTGAACACAAACCTTTACAAACACAACTCTTAAATACAAGCAAAGTTAACCAATTATAAACAAAGTAACCAAAGGGAAAGCCCAAGACTGAGCCTTATTCCAGCAATCGCCAACTCAGATGGGTCCTTGGCTCCACACTTCTGCCACAAGGGTGCAGGACGGCCTTCTTAATGTAAGATGGCTGGTTTTAGTGCTCAAATGATACCAAACAGTCCAGATTTAACACGCCTGAATCTAGCCTATGCTCATATACAATGCAGAAGTACTAGAAATTCAAAATTCAGAAAATCACAGTCACAACAGCAAAAAAAAACAGTTTAAATAAAGCAGCAATTCAGTAGAATACTTCCACAGGAGTGTAGACCAGAAACTTTCCTACTGTGAAATAACTGGTCTGGAACCCAAGTGCTTAAACCAGAACAAAGACATGTAGAATAGCAGGCACAATAAGCCTTCACCAACAAATCCCATGTTAGAAAGGTATAGGCTACACTCTCCTGCCATAAGAGTCTAGACCACAAACCTTCCTGATGTAAAATAACTGGTTTGGAGACCAAATGGGTAAACCAGAACTAAGACACTTTCAAAATAACAGACACAATATGCCTTATACCACCAACACCCAGCTTAGAAGGGTATAGACTATCCTCCCCTGCCACAAGAGTTTAGACCGTAAATCATCCAAATGTAAAATACCTGATTTGGAACCCAAGTGCTTAAACCAGAGCAAAGAAACTTAGAATAACAGGCACAATAAGCCTTCACCAGCAATTTCCAGCTTAGAAGGGTGTAGTATACACTCTACTGTCTCAAGAGCCTAAACCATAAACATTCTTAATGTAAAATAGCTGGCCTGAAGGCCAAGCACTTAAACTATAACTAAGACACTTTTAGAATAACAGACACAATACACTTTCAACCAGCATTTTCCAACTTAGAAGGATGCACGCTACCTCTCCTGCCACAAGAGTGTAGACTACAAACCTTCTTAATGTAAATCAACTGGCCTGAAGCACAAGTGCTTAAACCAAAACTAAGAGATTTAGAATAACAGTTACAATTTAATCAGGCTACTAACCAGCAGTAATAAATGCAGCACAATAAATGCAGTTGAATACTTTTAGGAACAAGTAGCAAAACAAAATAATAACATCTCTGATCATAAGAAAGTCTTGATCAATTTAGAGTAGATTATGACATATAATGGACTTGACAGACATGTGCCAACTACATTTGTGTAGAACAAGTATGCATATTTATTTCTCTTCTAGCTACTGGGAACTCCCATTAATCATCTGGGATAGAAACACATTTTCTGATGCATTCTGAGGGTTGAACAGCAGCAACCAGCAACTGCACAATACCCTCCCCTATTCACAAACACATACACATACACATACACACACACACATACACACACACACACACACACACACACACACACACACACACACACACACACACACACACACACACACACACACAGCAACAGTCACAGAACAAGGCAATGTAGGTGAGATGGTGACATATAGTCCAGAATTATGGTTCCTGACAAGCATACAATGACAGAGATGTGTCACAAAGAAGAAACATGATGCATGCACTGTCAATATCAGACTATGCTGCTCAGTGCATGGTCTGGCCACACATTAGACATATATCTCACAAAAAGAACCATAGTATGGGTCATAGTCATCATCATATGCACAGATGGATAGGGATAATAACTTATGATTGCCAATGCACAAACTGGGTGGGAGAAGTATTTGAGAAGAGGCTTGACATGATGCTATTCTGTGTCATGCACTATTTCATCATGTGATGTAGTGGTAATATCACTATGCAAGCATGACAGGGGGCCAGCCCACTAGCTTCTTGTTGTAGGACTTATGGTTGCTCCTGGCAGTATTTCTGAGATACTCTGGGGCAGTGATCTACCTGTTGAGGTGCTCTGTTAATGCAAGGTATGTGTCACCTCCCACAAGGGGGGCAGAGTATTATAAACGTTTAGATGCAGGCAAGAACTGTGTTCCCTATGATGGTGCCCTACACTGCTACCATGGATATGTACCCTACCATGAACTAGGACAGCACTGCCAGACAAGGTAGTGATGGTGATGGCACTGACAATAATCTGCATGAAGATGGAGATGTAAGTGGTGTGAGTGATACAGATGTCAGCAGGGTTCCCTATTGAAATGCAGAGACTCAAAAGGCCGAGTCCCAAAAAGCCACAAAAAAGACAAAAAATCCAAGAGAAGAATAAATATAAAGCAATATCAAGCTTCACACCTTTCCCATAAACTTCTGTTTTTGTAGACGGCAAATTTCCTGCCCCTCACAATGTGAGAGCAAGCCTCCTGAACCCTCAGAACTTATACATAACAACTCCAAGATCACTATACTGCAGAAAAAGGGAGTATTCTAAGAAATGGTAATCTTGAACTTACTAAGTATAAGTCTGGATTTTTGACAATTCAGTCTCCACATTATGGGACTTGCTCATGTAGGTCCCAGTATTTCAAATTATTACCCCTGATGAGACCTATCAGTACTGTGTTCCTACATTCCATGTTCATATGGAGCTGTCCCCTGAGCTGGGAGGCAGGTTCATAAAGCCCAGGCAACACATTATTCAGCTCCATGATGGACTGAGTTTCAGCAATTCGAGTATTCCTGATTGCCCAGAATATCTGACAGTTGGTACCAAATGTAGCCAACATTGCAGGGGCCATTTGTCACAAGGGATGGCACTGGTAACCCCTGGAAAGCTTCATTGTGATGGCTATAGCCACATCAGATACAGTCTACCCCTCTCTTGCTGCAGCCATAAAAGGAGCAGTGATGTTTCTCTCAGTCACAAGCCATCTCTCCCCCACCGAGGACAGAGAGCATTTAGCATTATCAAAAGTGCCAGCGTGAGTATGAACATCATCATGTTGATTCAGTCACCATAATAGTGCTGCAGCCTATGAATATGCAACAACAGACAAACTGCAATGAGCATGGATATCTGTGTTACAACTGTCTGTGTCCCCATGGCATGCACGCAGGATGTATCAATGCAAGGCATACCATGTAACCATAACTATCTCTGCTGATGTCCTTACATGGCTGAATGCCTGATATCTGTACAACAAAAGGGAAGCAACTTATATGGTGGTCAGCCTAAAGTGAATATGTGCAATGCTGCTTTACAGAGTACAGCTGCACTGAAAACTAAACTGGTTGACCATCCAGTGAAACATGTGGGGGAATGGATCTGTCCTGATGTCAATGTCCTCTACTACAGGAATAATTCTACCATGGATATTACTTTGCAGGGGACCCCACAAGTATCTCTGTATCTGTTAGACTGCTGCTCCTGGAAATGAGCACAAAGCACAGATGCTCCATGATCACTGCAAACCACACCACATTTATTCAGAACAAGTACATAAGCACTTTCATCTGTAACTGTTAGACATCTTCAGATAACAGACAGAAAGGGATACACTGCTATTTAAAGCTCTGGAAATCACACAACACTTTTGTGCCAAAAAAATTAACTCAACCATTTAACTAAAATTATTATAAAAGGAACAATACAGCAATTTTTATAACAGTAACAAACAACAAAACCTTGTGAGAATATTGCACATAAATGTATAATAATTTATTTTAAAGCTTATTTTCAAAAACTTCTAACATTGGTAAGCTTTTAATTTCAGAAAGCAAGTAATGCTGCACTTGTGTGACCCCCCCCCCCCCCCCCCATGGCCAGACTGTCTCTTACAATGGAATGTGGCTTTACTTTACCCCATCATAACATATAAGCAACCTGCTTATGACACAGTTGTACTATGAGATTGTGAACCCCCCCCCCCCATAGCACAGAGATTGTGAATCATCTGCCACACCTGCTCCCTCAGTATCCACTTTCTCCAGTAGGTGTGCTAAGAGCCAATAGCAGGACATCATTTTCAGCAGGGCTGAAACTGTCAAGCTTGTGTTGTACACTTCGTCCTCCAGATATATAAACACTTGTGAGCCCTTGACATAGAACTATAGACTTTAGAATTCCAGGACAGATTAAATGACAGCTATAAAGAGGCAAGCTAGTTATACAAATGAATATTCAAATGGGTAACTATGCAGGTGTGCCATAACACAGCCATAGTGACAGATGCAAGAATATATACTGCATGCACACTTGGCATTGGTTGACATGTGTACTCTTTGCAGGGTTTAAATCTTGCATTAGGACCTGCAGATATGTACAGGTTAAGGCATTCAACCCTGCTGGCAGCAGTACAGGACACCTACAGAAATATCAGTGATACAGTGCTACTTTGTTAAAGTACTGGAGGAGGGATACAAGTGTGACAGTTCTGGAGGAGGGATACAAGTGTGAAGCCATAGGAAATATTTCCCGAATAGTTTAGGCCATCATGTAGAAAACACAGACCATACCGTTACCATAAGTAGTGACAAGCATGGCTGGGCACAAGTCGCCCTGACATTATGGAATACCTACACAGGCAGTAAGTACTTATTTCATTTTGTTAATTGTTTGAGATGCCTAGTTGGCAGATCCCTTTTCAGCAATGGTCAGGGCCATTACATCATAAACACATACAAACAAAGCAAATACCACAATAGATTATCATTATACAGTGTTGAAGTACAATTAGCATAAATGGCACTATGAAATTGCATACTAGTATATTTGAAAGATGCTTGTAATCCTATACATTGTGCAACAATTTTAAGTTTGTCATACATAACATGATGATATTGCCAGACATGTTATGTAAATCCCACATGAGTGTCGCACTTCCTTAGTATGGCAGAAATAAACAGCTTACCACAAATAGGCAGCGTATACCTTTTCTGATATGTACTGCGGTGGTGGTGCTGCGGTAGCGTTGTCACCTCACAGTAAGACACTGTCCTGTTCGATTCTCAGCTAGAGCATCTTCTGTGTGGAGACATGCATGAATGGGCGTACCTTCGTTGAAGGTTGTGCGTCAGGGCTGGCAACTCGGCACGTAAAACTCTACTGCCAATCATTAGCAGACCAGAGTAATGCTGTGGCGACCCCTATCCAGGAAAAGCCGAAAGACACAACAACCTTTTTCTGATATGCCTGTACATCTAGACACTGCTGCTATTCAGAAAATGCAGTATAAGTTCCACAGTGTGTGTGATGGAACAGGTGGCATGTCTCTAAAACAATGTAAATTTATACCAGCTACTATGATACATAACAAAGTAGGTCAGGAGTTGTCCTCTGTGATGGACACTAGCAGGACATGGGAACATTTCAGGCATTGTTATGAACACCTGCAACACCAGAAAGTTAATAATCACCATGCGTGATGGGAAGTGGAGGTTAGGTAACATCTTCCTGAATTGTATTGTATGCTTATTTTGTTCTTTTTTTTTATTTTATTGTGTGAAGCTATGCCATACCAAAGATTTCACCACCTTCTTGCCTGTAACTATTGGCATTCCACAAGAAGCTGTACTAGGCCCTATAACCTCTACACTGCTACAAAAAATGCTACCCTAGTTCAATATACTGATGACTCGATCCTATTTTGCTCTGCCAAATCTTGCTCTGAGCTCCAAGACCTTACACGGCAATCCCTTTTATCCATTGAAACATGACCAAATAATTGACACCTACTAGTAAACCCTCCTAAACACAAAATTACTGCTCTTAATCTCAAGACACATCTCTACCAAAAAACACTATTCACTATTGCCTCTGCCAACAACACTATGATACCACACAAAATTATTGGGTGTAATCCTAGAAAGCCAGTTGAAACTTGACCACCATGTATCACAAGTGGTTTAAATAAATCATCAAAAAATAATTGCATTGTACAATGTAAAAACCTTTCTTGCTGACATAGCTAGAAGATGTGCAGTCTCTTTCATACTGCCATCGCTCCTCTATGCTGCCCCAATCTTCACCAACTTTCAAGTCTCACAACTGTCCAAACCTGAACAATGATATAAAAAAATAGCCAAATTTGCAGTTATCTATAACAATAAAACACACCAATGCCTGTCACTCAGAGAATTAAATTGGTTATAACTACCATGTAACCTAGCTTTCTCTCAGCAAACTTCTATACCCCAAAATATTGCCCAGTCCTTAACAACTTAATACGACACTATTCCCCCAATAAAATGTTATGTTCTAGAGAATAATCACTAATCACTATAACCAAATCATCTAATACTGCAGGTAGCTCTTTATATTCAAATAGTGTAGCAAAACTGTGGGATCACATCTCACTACAATTGAAACCTATTCAGAATGCAATCTCATTTAAAACAAAACCAAAAATTCACCTATCAAATCAATGGATCTGCTCCTGTATATCTCCAGTATAAATGCCACTGTAATCTTCAGCTTGCCATATTGTCAAACCATCTCTCTCTGCATTCAGAATCCTATGCCTCACAACCAGTCTTCACCAATACCCAAATAGTTTTGCTAGCATTTCCTAGCCATATACATAGTTTTGTGACACTGCATACCCCCACTTCTAACTATTGGTGTCGCACAAGGATCTGTACTAGGCCCTATAACCTCTACACTGATACAAAAAATGCTGCCCTCGTTCAATATGCTGATGACTAACCTTTATGATAGCCATATTTATAGCTATCTATGAACCTGCTTTATACAAAAACTCTTATCTACAATATCAACATTTTCTGCCCTACCTAATTCCTTCCCATACCTCCATTTTTTTGAATTCCCAATCACTAATCACTTGATCTAGTACCTATTTGTCAAACCCACTAATATGCCTTTTCAAATGCTCAATGTTCAATATCTACAATGTATAAGTATATTTTATACTGCAATCGTTTGCCTTTATTTTATGTAAATGTAATCTCATTAGCAAATGAATGTGGAATTGTTAACCATATTTAATGTATTTTCATGTACATTATTGAATGTCTTTTTAAAAATATTTGTAATATGTTGGTACTTTCTCCCTGACCCTATGCTAAAAAGACGTTTTTGGTTAAACCTGTCAGATAAACTTGATAAACAAAAGCAAAATAAAAAAAAAAATCCCATGATGCCTGAATACTCAGTGGTGAGTCCCTGTGTATAACTGAGCCATTTTTTGGATATACAAGCCGGTTGCAGCTCACAAAGCTAATGGGACATGAATATGTGGCTGTGACATGTATAGTTGTTCTTGCAGCTTAAATTACCCTTGTTGCAGTTCTCTGATGTGCTCTTTCTCTTTTAAATTGAGCAGAGCAAGGGCTGTAGAGGCTAGTGGCCAGTCACAATTAGTACTCCCAAATGCTGAATTGCAGGATTGCAAGCTCATAGGAAATATAAGGCAATTGTGTCAAAAGGCCATTTACGCTTTCCCAATATTGACACTCTGCCTGCTCCCCTCTTCTCAATAAATGCAGCACAAGTTAGTTCAGGCTTAAACATAAGAAGGATGCTGGGGTATTACTTTGTACTGGATAATAAATTTGATTCTTCAACATGTTTTATTATGTGCTGGTGGACACTTAAACCACTACTTCTGGTATCAGTGGAGTACTTTGAGTTTCAAATGTAAAGGAGATCAAGGAAGATGGGGCTCTTGATGCAGACGTCAAAACATATGGGCCAACACTAAGGGACTCTGGCTAACAAAGTTCGCAGATGACTGCAAACTGGGAGCCATTATTGAATCCGCAAATGATGTAGATACTCTACAAAAGGACCTTACACAAACAAATGCTTGGTGCCAGGGTCATGGGCTCAAGCTCATTGCCAAGAACTGTATAGTTATCCCCTTTGGGAAAAAACATGTACCCGTGAATTACCACATAGGTGGCAGTACACTAAACACTGAAAGTGTGATAAGAGACTTAGGAACACAGGTGGACAGTGGTCTCACCTTCGATAACCACATCACCACAATAGTCAGGAAATCCTTCTATGTGGCACACCTCATTGATAAGGGCTTTTCATCCAGAAAAAAGGAGGTCATTGTCCCACTGTGCTCATCCCTCATTAGACCCATTATAGAATACAGCGCCCTGTTTGGTATGTACCTCTCAAGACATCTGCAACAACTGGAAAGGCTGCAGAAATACCTCACTAAAAGAATCACAGGCCTAAATCAGATGCCATATGCTGACCGCCTTAAAAAACTCCAGCTATACTCTGTCGCATATCGTCTACTCAGAGGCAAGCTCTGCTTAACATACAAGGCCATGTCAAACCCATAGCTGATGGACATGCTAAACTTAAGGAAATCCCATTCCCTCAGAGCCACACAACCCAGGGATCTAAACCTTGTCACTACAATAAACAAAACATGCTGGAGACATAGGTTCCTGACCCAGATACTCCCCAGACTCTGGAATAGACTGCCCATACATGTCAAGCAGAGCGCCTCTTTGGCCCTCTTCAAAAGGAACCTTGATGATTGGATGGGAGAAAGAAAATTCACCCCGGGGATCACATCAGTCACCTTGCTAGACAAGGGTCCAGGGAAGTAAATAGTGTGGGAAGAAATAGCCAGGGAATTTTTATGGCTAGGCTTGTATAGGCCCTAGATAGTCTAGTAACAACCTATGAACCTATACATCACCCCACAACAGACTATATCACAATGAGTAAAGGAATAGTGATTTGAGCATTTTGGGGTTGCTCAGGAACTTTAGGCCAGCGATCATCTTGGTTAGGAACCTCTGGAACCTCTCCAGTTACTTAATATGTCTAAAAAGCATATTCTGAATTTGGGCATTTTACTCCATGATTAGTCTAATAATGGCTGCATACAGATGGATGATAACTTATTTTGATCTGGATGAAAAACCTTTATATTTTATTTGTGCTAAGAAGAATTTTCTTACTACTTTTGCAACCTGGTGGACAAAGGACCCAGATTTCAAGATCTCTAACTAGGTTATCATTTTGGAGTGAGTTATTGGCTATAGTGTACTTTGTAATACTTGAACAAAAAGAATTACAATGGCAAATGAAATTACAAGCGGATACATGGCCAGGTATAAATGAAAGAAGTACAATAACACCAATATTAAAATTGATGGCATTAAACAGAAAGAAAATTAAGGATTAAATAATGTATTTTGAGTATTATTTGTGGACATCTTTTTACATAATTTATACATTTAAAAATAAACTCATTTAAGAATCAATTTATACATTTGATATTTAATTTAAATAATAAAAGATATTGGACATAAACTGATTTTTTATAAAACATTTTTTATAACTTTTGTAAACATTTTTTTATTAATATTGATTAATATATATTTATTTAATAAGATGGAGTTTTTTTAGATGTGCATGAATATAAATGGAAATTATGAACATTTTTAATGTACATAATAATAATAATAAATAATAAAGAATAATACTTTTTAATATTAATATTTATTGTTTAATTTTTATTAATAATATATAATTTATTAAGTAATTTAATAATGTTGTTAATATACATATATATATGTTCACTTATTTTAATTGATATTTATATTCTCAGATAGGCTGATACCATTCTTAAGCTAATTTTATTAAGATTATTTTTAACTAATTTTAAATTTTATTTAAATTAAGGTGAAAGGTTATAATATTTTCTGTTAATAATGTTGAAATTTTAATAAAAATTAACTATGGAAAATATTTTATAATATTTAATATAATAGCTAGTACATTAATCTAAGACCCTTTAATTCCATAAGTTTGTAATCAGTTGTTCCCTATATTAGTAAATTCTTGTATAAGTATAAATTCTGGTATTCACGCAAGATGTGAATTTGCAACCATATGATCATTAAGGAAAGTTAAAATATTTTCCAACAGTCATTTTAGTATCAATAGGCATGCGTGTATTGCATGAGTCATGTGAGTGGGATTTTTTGAAAAAAGAAAGTTATAAAAGGAAGTGATGCAATTAAACTGACTGTCTGATGAAGTTTAAAACTTTTTAAATGAAAGCGCTTATCTTGATCATTATTTTTAAAGTTTGTATGTCCGAAGCAGTTTGATCGTTACTTTTTAAAGTTTGTACATCTAAAGTTCGTTGTTTATAATAAATTTATATCTAATCTGGTTGGTGGCTTTTCGCTTTTGGCAATTCAGTGGATAGTGTACTTTTAGACAGAGTTGTTTATCAAATAAAACAATACTATATTTTGTCACATTGAATTTTATCCCCTTTTCTATACACCACTTGTTTATGAGAGGTAGTTTCTGCTATATTGAATGGGTACCAGATGGAGTTTTTGCAATAATGTCCTTTCTCAAATGTCCTGATTTCAGGTCTAAAGCTCAAAGTAGATGTCCTAGGGCAAACCACTAGTTACAGTCACCCTTTCCAGTGAGGCGCCTGCCTCTTCAGCTAGTTAGCTATCTGTCTCACCATGTAGGGATCTACTTGTAAGGCATTTTTCTTATCAATAATGAGAGCACAGAGTAGGTGTAGTGCTGAATGTTTTGGCTAGATCTACATACACTGAATGAACACAATGACTACTGTCTGCAGCCTATGTGACCTTATTGAAGAGCTTAACTAAACTGCCAAGTCTTCTAATATCATAGTTTTATGTCAGATATGTGTTCACAGCTTTTCAAATCAAAATCATCAGGCTGATGGGTGTATACATGAATGAATACATGATATTCATTTATCAGAAAAGTTCCACTGGTCCAGAGTGTGACCATTTCCTGATGGAGCCCTGGGTTGAAATGCTTTATAATCAAACACTAATATATGTCCTACATCACAAAAGTATCATGTTACATGCAGATTTCTGCAAGTCAGTATGCAGACTTTGATTACCCTCTTCAGTTTTCCACATGATCATACACCATCTGCGCATTTCTCTTTATAACGATACACCACATCACTACTCATCATGTGTATCTAATTATGATTTTTGTTTTCCCCATTTCTTTTCTTATATTTAAATAAACCACTCTGGGCATTGGCGAATGCTTCGATGACATGTATTACAAAGAAAGGCTGTTTAATACAAGGGTAAGTTCCCTCAAGCAGATAATATCTGAAACTGAATGGAAAGACTAGGGAAATACTGACTTGCTCAGAAAAAATGCATTACTGAATCCCTTTTCTGCCTCCAGAATGATTTGTAGTCTGCCTGTAATATATAGCTGTTTAAACTGTCTTCAAAAATGCCCACTCTTACAACTTACATTAGCAATCTAATAACAGCCCTTACATGCCCATACACCTTTACCCACAGACATTACCTTCATGCATTTTGTCTTTCACATTGATATGTTCAAGATTGACCACATGTTTAGGTGAGGTGCAGCAGTCATGTGACGGGACTGGAGCTGTTACACCTTTCCTGAACATAGTAGGTGAGTTTGGACAGTGTAAGTACAATAACATCGGGGAAGATTGAAAAGTGTGGGAGTGCAGATTACAGTTCCGGGCAGTCATTGAGAGGGGGTATTTATGTTTAAAGAGCAAGTTAGGGAATGGGTGGGGAATTTAGAGTAAGGTGTCAACTGGGGATTCCAGAGTTTGGGAGCAGAAGGGGAGTTTTAGGTTTCAGGAGCAGGGATGAGTTTAAGTTTAATGAGTCGGTGTATGACATTAGAGTTACAATGTTAGTGTAGATTTTAGGTTTAGAGAATGACTGGGGAATTGAAGGCTAAGGTCCAGGTGGGAGTTTTAGGGTCAGAGTTAGGGCTCTGGTAGGGCTATGTATTTCAGTGGGGTCAGATGGTAGGAGGCTAGGTAATTAGTAGGAAAACACTAACAAAAGTTAGGACACTTGTCACTTAGCAAGTGGGATTCTGCAAGTGAGTCAAAAGCTACTAGCACTAGAATGCAAGCACTTGTAGGAGACCCAATTATTTGTTTATAAACATAAGAATTTGTCTCTCCTGCCAATTTGTTGGCATTAACTATTATATTACACTGTTATAAAATGCATTTATGATGTACATTGTTATTACAGCAAATGAGAAAAGTTCATTTTTGCTATAACATCAAACAGTAGCAGTTGCAACTGCAACTAAATTATACATGAGCTGGCCAGTGTTTCCAGGTAACTCATTAACTATTGTTTCCTTTACACAAATTTTTACCAACAAATAATAAACAACAGAAAAAAACAGATTATCATTCTGTGTTAAGTAATTTATTGATTTATTTATTGACATATTACATATGTGCTAGTCTCCACATTCACTGTGACCTAGTAAACCCACAAGACCTTTATTTATTTCAGAATATACTGAATCATAGATGATGAAGTGCAATGGCTTTGTTCCCATTCCCTGAAGTGTATTACTGAAGTAATCTTAAAGATATCTTAAAGATCATCTTGTATTATCATGTATCATCATATATCATCTTAAAGATATGTAAACAATGTAGAAAACTGGAACTGCCCGAAAAAAAAACAAAAAAAAAAAACAGGTTTACTGCATACTCACCTAGCATATGCACATTTACTGGAAATCTTCCAGCCTTCTTTTCTCTTCTCACTGCTCAGTGTGTTAGTGATTTTGTAGTTGAAATTTAGAAACCACCTGTCATTATAGTCCAGTTCTTCATCAATCAGGTAATTGAAGGTATCAATCCAGACATTACCAGTGGAAGTCCTATGACCTTCAGAACAAGGACAGCTAATTAAACCTTCCATGGGTGTGGCAATAACTTACTCCATTTATGTAAAAAAACAAATGTCTTTTTCCTCATTCTTTATAAAGCTTCTTTTGTTTATAATAATGTAAATTTTGTACATAAAAACAGTTTTAACTACCAAAACATTCAAGTAAAATATACAAACCTATGTAAATGTTATAATATATTGTATCATCATCCTGTTACATGTAAAATAATCAGCCGATTGTTTCCCTGAAAATTATACTAAATGACATAAACTGCTGTGCTTACATACAATAACATGATTTTATTATTGAAACATCTCCTGCCAGCTCTCTGTTATCTCAAACTGCATTTTGTCTTTTACTTAATGCATCTTTCATGGTGCTAATATATATACACATATTTAGAAATGCTTTTTGTAATCCTTGTGACACTTAAAAATATTTCATGACCTTTTTACTTGGAACTCCACTGTATATGGATATTACCCACTTGGGCTTTCCCAGTCAGCAACACAAAATAAAATAAAATGCTAAATAAAATAAATGCTATAAATCCTTTAAGATGCAGCACACAATGAATTATATTAAGAGATACAGCACAAATATTTTATATGACTCTTATGCTCTTATTAAAACATATGGCTGATCTAGAAAGTATCAGACAATTTCTAAGCTTTGTTATTTTCCCTAGTGACAAACTGTTCATAAGGATATTATAATAAGAGTGCCCCCATTTAATTGTCTGACATACCTGAACTCATTGTGGACGTCTTCACTTCTGGAAAGTCATATACTTTATAAGCCTTTACTTCCTCATTCTTTGCTTTAAATACACAGCAACTAACAAGTACAATTACTTAGGCTGCTTAGGAAAACGCACAGACCAATCAGGATTTATTTATCCTGTTAGCTTTTGGTTCATGTTTAAAAATTTTGGAAACTGAAACTGAAACTAGCTCACTGCCACAGCATTTAAAATAATGATTTCTCTTCAAGGAAAACATTGTTAACTGGCTTCTTTATTGAAACTAAAAAAGTATGACTACTGCTCCTGAATTTCATGTAGTGTTTAACAGTCAGTTCAAAACCATGCAAAAAATGAACAAAAATACACTAGCAATCATCCACCCCATGTATTTCGTAACGTAGTCAAAGGACAATGTATACGTGTGGCGAGGATGTCGTCTAACAAATGTATCTTGGAATCTGAACTCAGAACTATCAAGGACATGTTCATTAGGAGAGCCTATCCTGAGATGATGGTTAATGAAGTTATTAACTATGTTCACAAAGAGTGGGGCAGCAAATACACCCCCCTATTAGGTTCATACCAACCAACCACAAACGAGGATACACCTAGTATATCCTTGGGTAGGGTATGTGTACTTATGTATTCCCCTAGCACATACATCATCCAAGAAATTTTGGAAAGGCACTGGAAAACATTGACGGTCATGGATAAGGACCACATTTTGGGTAATAAACCGAGATGCGTTTTTAAAACAGCCCCCAACATGAAGAGGCTATTGGAAAGAGGCAGTTATACCAAACTAAATGCAGACACACACAAAGGCACTGTGAAATGTGGCAACTGTAAACAATGCAAATATATTAATTTGAGTAAGATCATAAAACTAGATGATATATGTCACACTACTATTAGATGCAAAAGGGGAAACTGTAAAACTAAACAGGTTGTTTATTTGGCTATCTGCATCTTATGCAATGCCCATTATATAGGCAAAACAGAGAGACAGCTGAATAGGCGCATTTACGAACACCAGTACAAAATAGGGAAGCGTGACACTAAAAACGCATTATACAGGCATATATTAGAAAAAGGAGAAGATCACAGTTTTTTATTTTCCATTATCGAGCAGGTGGATATTACTCCATTTGGAGGAGATTGGAAAATGAAGTTGGCATCATGTGAAAGCAAATGGCAAATTATAACTGACTCTACGAGACCACCTGGCCTCAATGATTTCATCAGTATAAAACCTTTTTTAGCATTGGAATAATCTTTTAGCAGTATGTTCAAAGAGTCACTATTTACATTCTATTTTGCATACATTATGATTTTTGTTATGCATTTTAATGCCATTTTATTGTTAGTATGCACCCTTAGGGAGAGTATTAGTTTTGTTATGTTTCACATATTTGTATACAGTTTTTTAGTATCTTGCCAATTTTTAGTATTTATTCATATGTATGCATCCCATAGGTACATCAGGGACACTGAAGTGTTTGAGTGTAAGATTGTGCTAACACTTATTTAAGTACTATGTATTTTTAAATTTTTTGGCGGTTTTTTACTATTTAATTGATTAATTAGTGTGATGGTAGTGTGTATATATACCATTCCTTTGGCTATATTATCTGTTCTGATGAAGGCTGGGGTACAGCCGAAAGCGCTCAACTTGGATACAATAAACTTCTGAACTTGGCTACTATAAACCATTTTTGGATTTGTACATCTATTGCTGGTGATTATCGTCCTTTCGCACAAGCAGGGTTCTTTACTCTTCCATCGTACAGTTCCTGTGTAGCTTTGTTTTATTTTCGTGGTGAGTTCGTGCTGATGGATGAGGACATGCAACCTACTGCTTCATCGTCGAAGGACGTTATACTTGAACTGAGGTCTGATTTAACAGCACTTCAAGGTGAGGTGCACAAGCTTTTGACACTATTCAGCGAATTGGTTTCAAAAAACGAGAAACCCAAGGAGGTAATTGAGTTAGGAGACTCTACGGAGATTGTACAAGCACATATGGTACACACCACATCGGAGGACGAAGCTGACGTCAGTAATGCTTGCAAAGTTCACACTACGCAGGCGCGGACAATTGGGCAGAGACTGCTAGAGTGCAACGAGGTTAGTACACCCGACTGTGGCTTTCCCAAAGTTTTACTAGATACTGATGTGGTTTTTGAGAATCCACCAGCTATGCACCACATTGGGGAATCTTTGGCAGTCAGTCGAGCGGACAAGTTTCGAGCATTAGATCTAGCCCATACTGAGGAAGACTATCTTCTTAGTGAACGTCACAAATTTTCCGAACAGGACTGCACGTTTGACTATAGTTTGTGTAGAAAACGGTTGGACAACCACTATGGTGGAGCTCGTCCGAAAATCAATAAAAACATTAGCAGTCGAATAATGACCGTTCCGGAAAACAAAGGTACTGTGCATAATATATTGGGACGTGATCCCAACAGCCGTTCTAGTTTAAATTGTCATGAAAAAATAGACTCTGTTCAGCATGCCGGTAGCAAAGTTTCAAAGGGCAACACATGCAACAGAGAAGATTTGTTTGAACAGTTTCTATGTGATGATAATGATTACTTTGTTAATGATATGAGAGCCACTAATGGGCACAATCGTCAGATGGACAATAATTTTGCATCTTTGAGAGAGTGTATATTAGATTATGGTAAAAAACTTACAGCATACAAGAACACCAAAATTGATCGTAGTTATTTAACTAAATGTATCACACTCCAGATTGTGCCTAAAGGCATCCGGTTTTTTAAATTACCGTTAGGGATCATATATACATCAGTTGTTGAAAAAGATTTCAACAAGTTATTTGAGGGATTCGGACAGGATTATATGAAACTCTTAATCAAACATTTGGATGCCAAATTGAGTAAGTTAGCTGACCAATTAGAATGTATTAATTTTACCATCACACAGCATAACGATTTTGAAGGTATGAGGGATTTGTACGCGAAGCAGTTTCATTATGCAGAGAACTCTGTGCAGAACATTGTGGTTAGGAAAGATAAGAAATTACAACGTGACCTAGAGGCCTACAAAATAGATAGGGCCTACATTTGGCCAAGACACAAGGATACTGATTCACACAAAAGGTTTCCATCCAGGAGAAATGAACTGAAAAAATCCCATAGGGAAGAAAATTTTCAGGGGGGGAGATACTACCCAGCCTGGAGGGACACCAAACAATGGCATTAAAACCGAATGGGTCGAACAACATGACACAAGTTGAACAATTCTTGATGAATACCATTAGTCCCACGACCACGCAGGATGTGAACCCAACAGAAAAACATGGTAATGATTCTTTTCCCAGAATCATTACACATGATGGCTTTAAGGTTTTTAACTACACGACCATGGAGATTAACAACACATGTGCTCAACTGCTTAGTAAAGGTATGAAATTCATACCCATAAGGGGTTGGAATGCATTAGACAGCATCAAGGAGATAAAGAAATATTGTAGGAAGCTGAACCTGGCTTTACAATTTGACAAAAATTCCGATTCAAACACCAAGGTCACAGGTATAGCAGGGACCGCTCTTACGAAAAAAAGTACTTACATCCCAACCTCCAACCCTCATGTACACAATTTTGAGCACCTTGTATGTAATGACATTTATTGGACATACAACAAGACGGTACACAACAATAACATTGAATTTGACAATCTTACTAGCATGGAAAGGAAATGTCTATCTGACCTCACTACGAATAAGGATATCAGGGTTATGAAACCTGATAAGGGAGGGGGGGGGTCGTGATTTTTTCCACTGAAGATTACGACCATGAGATATACAACATTCTCCACAACTCAGGGAATTATGAGAATATATCTTTGAATCAGGTCAATATTGGACATAAGCGTATCAACCTCATTCTAGAGGAATATCTGATAGACAACAGGATCAACAACGAGACCTATTCCTTCTTGAAAGTAGATCATCCAGTACTAGCTAAGATGGTGGGCATCCCCAAGATACACAAATCCATCAAACAACCTCCCTTTCGTCCCACTGTGTCAGGTTCAAGGTCCAAAACTTTCAAAGTAGGACAACTGATCGATGGATGGCTTAAGAAGATATATGACAATATCCCTCATATCATCAAGGACTCCTGGAGGTTTTTGGGGGCCATCACCAATGACCTATGGGACACCAATTTGATCTATTTGACCATAGATGTGGTCGACCTTTTTTCTAGCATCCCCAGGACTGAAGGTTTGGAATACTTCGAAAGAAGTCTCACGAAGTTCACAGATTTCTCTTGGGAGAAGATCAGTCTTATTTGCGACATGATGTCACTTGTGTTGGACTACAATTACATCCTACATCAAGGGGAGTATTTCAGGCAGACCAGGGGAGTGGCGATGGGAGCAGCGTGTGCTCCCATCTTCGCGAACCTGGTTATGGCGGAATGGGAATCGGAGCATGTATTCAAAAGTTTGTACTACAAAGACATAGCTCTATACGTCAGATACCTAGATGACATTTTCATTCTGTGGAAAGCATCAGAAGATAAACTGCAGGAATTTATGATACATCTCAACCACACCGTGGAATTTTTACAATTTACACACGAGTACAGTTACAAAGAAATTTCATATCTAGACATACTTTTGAGCAACAATGATAGTGGGTTTACGTCTAGAATTTACAGAAAACCAACATTTTCAAATGACTACGTTCATTTCAGTAGCAATCATCCACCCCATGTATTTCGTAACGTAGTCAAAGGACAATGTATACGTGTGGCGAGGATGTCGTCTAACAAATGTATCTTGGAATCTGAACTCAGAACTATCAAGGACATGTTCATTAGGAGAGCCTATCCTGAGATGATGGTTAATGAAGTTATTAACTATGTTCACAAAGAATGGGGCAGCAAATACACCCCCCTATTAGGTTCATACCAACCAACCACAAACGAGGATACACCTAGTATATCCTTGGGTAGGGTATGTGTACTTATGTATTCCCCTAGCACATACATCATCCAAGAAATTTTGGAAAGGCACTGGAAAACATTGACGGTCATGGATAAGGACCACATTTTGGGTAATAAACCGAGATGCATTTTTAAAACAGCCCCCAACATGAAGAGGCTATTGGAAAGAGGCAGTTATACCAAACTAAATGCAGACACACACAAAGGCACTGTGAAATGTGGCAACTGTAAACAATGCAAATATATTAATTTGAGTAAGATCATAAAACTAGATGATATATGTCACACTACTATTAGATGCAAAAGGGGTCAACTGTAAAACTAAACAGGTTGTTTATTTGGCTATCTGCATCTTATGCAATGCCCATTATATAGGCAAAACAGAGAGACAGCTGAATAGGCGCATTCTGAACACCAGTACAAAATAGGGAAGCGTGACACTAAAAACGCATTATACAGGCATATATTAGAAAAAGGAGAAGATCACAGTTTTTTATTTTCCATTATCGAGCAGGTGGATATTACTCCATTTGGAGGAGATTGGAAAATGAAGTTGGCATCATGTGAAAGCAAATGGCAAATTATAACTGACTCTACGAGACCACCTGGCCTCAATGATTCCATCAGTATAAAACCTTTTCTAGCATTGGAATAATCTTTTAGCAGTATGTTCAAAGAGTCACTATTTACATTCTATTTTGCATACATTATGATTTTTGTTATGCATTTTAATGCCATTTTATTGTTAGTATGCACCCTTAGGGAGAGTATTAGTTTTGTTATGTTTCACATATTTGTATACAGTTTTTTAGTATCTTGCCAATTTTTAGTATTTATTCATATGTATGCATCCCATAGGTACATCAGGGACACTGAAGTGTTTGAGTGTAAGATTGTGCTAACACTTATTTAAGTACTATGTATTTTTAATTTTTTTGGCGGTTTTTTACTATTTAATTGATTAATTAGTGTGATGGTAGTGTGTATATATACCATTCCTTTGGCTATATTATCTGTTCTGATGAAGGCTGGGGTACAGCCGAAAGCGCTCAACTTGGATACAATAAACTTCTGAACTTGGCTACTATAAACCATTTTTGGATTTGTACATCTATTGCTGGTGATTATCGTCCTTTCGCATGAGCAGGGTTCTTTACTCTTCCATCGTACAGTTCCTGTGTAGCTTTGTTTTATTTTCGTGGTGAGCTTTTGGTTCATGTTTAAAAATTTTGGAAACTGAAACTGAAACTAGCTCACTGCCACATCATTTAAAATAATGATGTCTCTTCAAGGAAAACATTGTTAACTGGCTTCTTTATTGAAACTAAAAAAGTATGACTACTGCTCCTGAATTTCATGTAGTGTTTAACAGTCAGTTCAAAACCATGCAAAAAATGAACAAAAATACACTTGCTGTATAATCACTTCTGAATGACCACCTTTAAAGATGAAACACCAACTTTAGCATTGCACTGTAAGAATTAAGCTGTTTGTGACAGATCCCAAAGCCTATGATGCAATCAACAACATAATGAGGCCCTTGATGTGGGTTTTATTTACAAATGCAATAGTTTGGTTTACTCTGTGAGATGTGCAGATACATATTTTTGAAACTGCTTTCTGCTGATTTTTGACAAATTACATAAAATAAATAATTTGCACAAATCTACAAATACCACTATGTAATAGTCCATAATATATAATATGGTGTATAACTTTAAGATGATTCACCTAGCGGAAGTTATTTGCATGGGGTAAGATTACAGGTCATGTCACTGTATGTTATTTATTTAGTGTCCTAACATGATAGTACAGTTCCAAGTGTTAATATTGTCTAGGGGTAGAATGACTTTCATTTCTGCCCGGGACTACAAACATTGCTTATTGTGGCTATTGCACAGCTGAGTTGCAAAAATTCCTGAAGTAAAATATTAATTCAGACTTTATCATGAAATTTTACATTATGTCAAGTTTAACTAACACTAAAGTTCAACAACATTGTCACCATTTCGGTAGGTATAATGGTCACTGTTTTCTATTCTTAGAGTTTTTAGTGCGAGTCCAGGAATAGTGAGACTGAATGACTGAAAATACAGAATTGCATGTACTTACTAAGTCTGAGACTGCTCTTTCTTGAAGTATTTGCTTTTCTCAGAGGCAAGTTGATCATGACGTTTGTATGTATAAATGTTCAGGGGGTGTGGGGACCTTCCCCTCACATTGGATGGGTGGAAAAATCAATTTTTTGTTAAGCACTTCAGACATTGTTAAGATCAGTTCTCAAGGTACGGATTAAAAGGGGACAGGGACAGCTGCCAAAGAACAGCAGCAGAAGGTGAGACAGTTTTAAAAGCTCTTAGATTCTTTGCTCTGTCCGACTTACAAACAAATGTCTAACAGATTTTAAAGCATTCCATTCTTTTGAGTGATACTTTATTTCTGCCTTTTTTCTATTTGGAAGCGATAAGAGTTGCTTTCACGGGCTTTAAAATCCAGTAAAATGCTTTGTTCCACTACACTTTTTTCAGTAACTGGTGGTACATGGAGTAGGTAAAACCCCATGCACCACAAAGAATTATGATTGGGTCTCACAGATCATTACCAAATTATTGTGCATTCACAAAATAGATGCCAATAGTTACCTCTCAAGCTTCACTCTTGTGATGAATTGCTTGGCATCCTATGTTTTGAACATGTAATTATTTGGTTATAATTGGAGTCCCAATTACAATCCTGCATATCAGAGGAACATAACAAGTTGTGCTATTTTCTGAGCTATTACACTCTGATCCCCTGTTACAGCATGCATAGAATCCACCATAGGACACCACTAAGAAATGGTAAAAGCTTTAACATTTGCAAAACACTTAATGTTACCATACAAAAAGGAAAAGTTAATTGTTTAGCAGCTTTTAAAAATATCAGTACATCAAAAGTAGTCTTACCCCTGGATTCGGCAAGCTCTGCCGGGAGTGCCTGAATAGTGCAAGAGCTGCTGCATGCAATATGGCCGCCGAGCAATCCAGGAATGAGCCTCCGAGACGTGCACAAGCGTGCCTACACTATTCTCACATGGACACCACTGCTATATGCTAATTACCTCATTTCCTGGTGAAAACCATGCAACTGAGGTGAATTAGTGATCCAGAAAGCAGGCAGGCATCTGTGCAGCAATAGTGTAACCTGCAGAAATGTATTCAGTTACTAACCGACTACATTTCTGCAAATTATAAAATGGAGACACTGCGGTGGTGGTGCTGCGGTAAGGTTGTCGGCTCACAGTAAGATGTTGTCCTGTTCGATTCTTAGCTAGAGCATCTTCTGTGTGTAGACATGCATGAATGGACGTACCTTCGTTGAAGGTTGTGCGTCAGGGCAGGCAACTCGGCACGAATCATTAGCGGACCAGAGTTCCGCTGTGGCAACCCCTAACCGGGAAAAGCTGAAAGGCACAACAACAACATAAAATGGAGACATGACGGCTCGAAAGAAAGCATGTATTCAATGTAGTAGGCATGTCAATGACCAAATATATGGCCATTGGCATGAAAAGTAGTTGCAAATTTATAAAAAAAACAAGTTTTTTTTTTTTTTGGCCGATCTCGGCTGTTTAAGCATAGGGCAGCAGTAGGCAAATGAGATCATCCCAAAAATAAGAAAAAAGGGGGAAATAAGCTTTTAAACCCAAATCAGCATTTTGCTATAATAGTCAATGGCATGCATAAAACGACAATAGCAGGGAGTAGTTGTTGCTAAGAGGGAAGGCTCAGTGTGAGTGTGGTAACTATGAATTAGCATTCTGGTTTATGCAAATGAGGGGATTGATACTGAATCACATATTTCCTGTCATTGTTAGCTTGCACCCAACCATGTAGGTGCAGCAACACAACTGTATAAGTCTAAGAGGTGGATGACCTCATAAGGGGGAGTTTCATGCATGCTGTAAGCTTATTGAAGCTGTGTGGTCTGTGTTTGCCCTTAGCTAAAAAATCTAAGGAACGGGGTGTGTCTGAGGCTGCCTAGCAATGTTTACATTGCCTAAACAGGTGTGCGCACCATACACCAGGTTTTAAACAAAAAAAAAAAAAAAAAAAAAAAACAGGAAATAGCAGCTCTGTTCACATCTGAGCACTGAGTATGCACAGTATAAACAGCAGTAGGAAGGCAATCAAGGAGAACTAGCATAGCAGATAGGTGAAATGTGTCAGAATCAGACAATTACATAGGCAACAGCCCAGCACACTAATATAAAGTATGCAAATACCTCTCAGTCTGGTTTTTCCCACAAACTCTACACCACCGAGGCACACAGATGGGGAAATTTTACCTGACAAAACTAACAAAATGTTAGGAGCTGCTGTCACTCTCATACATCAATATGTGCAAGAAGCTGAGGGTGGTGAGGATGTGAATGCTGATGACCATCCCACAGTGTGGAGGAGAATAGTGTACAGACTCAGGGTAACCTACCAGGGGCTACATGAGCTGGAGATAGTGGAGTGCTATTAGGTGGACAGGGACATTTTACAGCAAATTGTTGAGCTGTGCCGGCCCAGCCTCACAAACAGAACCAACAGAGGGGAACCCATCCCAGTGGATACCAAGGTTTGTGTAGGCTTAAGAATACTAGCCACAGGTACTTTCCAAAGGGCAACTGGGGATACCATGGGGCTCTCACAGGCTTCAGCATCCTGGATACTCCACCAGTTCCCGGATGCCATGTCAGCACATGCCGGTGAGCACATATATTTCCTCAACACCCGTGAGGCATTGACCAGCAATATGCGTCTCTTCCACCAAATAGCAGAATACCCTGAGGTAGTGGGTTCTATAGACTGCACACCCATACACATCAAAGCACCACCCAGTGAGCAGGGTAGGGTCTACATAAACCGAAAGGGCTTCCCCTCCATCAACTGTCAGGTCATGTGTGATGCCCAGGGCATTATCTTGAATGTGTGTGCTGGCAGCCCTGGAAGCTATCATGTTTCCCACATATGACACAGCTGTACCAGTCATTTGCCAGTGGGGACATCCCATATGGCCACCTAGTGGCATATGCTGGCTACGCACTGGAGCTGTGGCTGATGACACCCCTCAGAAATGCACATACACCTGAACAAGAACTCCATAATGAGGCACACACACAAACCAGAATCATAATAAACCACGTGTTTGGGATGCTCAAGTCACGGTTCCGCTGCTTGGACATATCCAGTGGAGCCTTGAGTACTCTCCAGCTACATGTACACAAATGTTCATAGTATGTGCCATGCTATAAAATATGATCCTGTGGAAACAGTTTCAGCAGAAACCGCATGGGACAAGGCCACACAGCCCCCCCCCCACCATTGCCAAGGCCATCACAGGCACAGAGTGACTCAGAGGAGGAACTACCTAAGCCTGCCCATGTAGGCAGAAGGAGGCATGCCCAGTATGCCCAGGCATTGGAAAAAAGGCAATGCATAGCACATACACTGACATGGTAGTGACCTAGGGAATGACACTTCTCTCTAACTCGCACATACAGTAAAAGGGATGGCAAACATGACACTACCTCTGCTTTACCATGTACAGGGAGTGTTCTATGTGCATCCCACATAGTCAGCCCTCCAGCACTGTCCTCAATACTGGCCCAGCCACAAGGTACATCACTCTTCCTATTATTTATGGAATGGAGTAGTATGTTCTGATAGCTGCATCTGTGATATGGACGTGAGCATGCAGGGAATTGGGTGGCTGAGTGGGATGGCAGCAGATAGTGGACACCTATATGAGCAGCATGAAATCCATATCAAATACTGTTGTCAACATACTAGGCAGTACTAGACAAGGTGACAAATCCAACTGCAGTACATGTGGTGGCCCAAATGTGTGTCCATAGGACACACACATGCATGTCAGTGAGGCTCACATACCCACCACTACCCTCAGCCAGCAGGAAAGGTGTAGATGACCATAAAGAAAGGCTGAGCTAAGGCCTCCAATTGATGGCAATGATGAACAGCCCCCCTCCAGACCTATACAGACAGACTACAACAGGTCTGGCAGTTGTATGTTAGTTTTGAAGGGTAAGAAGTCTGAAACTGAAATGTAGGTCAATAAAACCTAAGATCTGTACTCTACTGATATGCCTCCAGTCTGCATGATAGGTTTGAATACAAAATGAAATGGAAGCCAACAGAGTACCTGAAATACCAGTACAGTCATAGCAAATGTTTAAAGTTGTCAGGTGTGCCTTCCCCACAATCCTATGTAGAAATGCAGTGCCATGTAAGTGTGAGGTGTAATAACAGTGGAGCACAGATTTCCCGAGCTGGCTCAATGTAAAGGATAGATTGTTGCATATGTATAATATGCAGGGGTCTGTGTGTTAGGTTATTGTGTGTTCAATATTGTCTGGAAGTGGTCAGCATGTAGGCATGAAGGGTTGTATCTCGGTGACCTGTGGACAGTACAGTGGTGGACAGGGCCATGTTCCGACAACTGCAGTGCCAACCACAATGCTCCTCAGCAATACCCATGTCAGCAATCATCCATACTCACTGTCCAGATGTCAATATCTGTCACTGTCTGAAAGATGGACATGCCATGAATGTGGGCCCTGACATACACACAGTACTCAGGTGGAAGTACCATAGACAAAGTGCATAAAATGTAACTGTCAACTGCACACAACTTTGCAATTGTACATACAGGTTAGCAGCACATTAGTTGTCCGTGTAGTATGGAATACTGATGTAGTCTGGCCAATCACTGGCAGACCACAAAAGGCACAGTTATGAAGTAATGAAAGACTGCCTATGTCCCCGCACAAGGCAGCATAAGGGGAATGTCACAGGTGTATCTATGAGTCCGCTGCAAGTAGCTTCCATATCACACATGCACTCAGCTCATCCCACCATCAGTCACAGGTTTATCACAGGTTATATCCTTGCTGTTGGAAATGGGTACAATATGACCCCACTTCTGTATGGGAATACACACAGAATGCAGCATGTTGAAGAGGTGTCCTAGGCAGGTGTGTCCTTAGCTGTAAGCAGCACCCTGCCTGCATCCAGACCAATGGATCAATATGGACAGGGACTATTGCCATTAACACCTCACACACTTACCCTGTCACCACAGGGGAATACACTGGCTCACAGCCTGGGAATGTAGGAGTGACAGAATGCACTGGCCTGCTACAGATGGCCTGCATCACTACCAAATGGCCTACAGTCCTCTGCCAAATGCCTGTGCCTCACCCTTAGTGCCAATGTATGGTATCTCATGGGGTCTCAACTAAAATTTTAACACAGTCAACAGAACACAAATGCAAGGCAATTTTGACAAATCCCAGTAGCATGCTCCCCATGTCCTACTGCATGAACTGTGGACCAATCCATAAATACCGCTGAGATGAGGGGCCAGCTATAGGGATACTTCTCAGATATCGCTCGCATAATTTTAGGAAGAGGATAGAATAACAGAGTGGGATGGTGTAGAAGCATGGACGTCATAGAGTGTGTGAAGTCTGAAGCTGTGATGTGTGCCCATATTACCCCTGCCTACAAACCCAGTAATGGGTGGCTACAAACCTGCTCGTAAGCCACAATGTGAAGGGGAACTGACCAGTTATATGAGCCCTGCCTCTGGGTAACCTGGGTGAATCTGTACAGCTGAGAGGTATGGCCACAGCAGGATATGGCCATTCTGTTAAGTCGATATATGTACAAGAAGGCGATCCTCAGCAACCATAGTATCAAGGTGCTGGACCATTTACACAACCCATCAGCTGTCTGCAGCTACCCCTCCAGAATGGCATGAGTGTGCAATACTTTGTAGGCTGCAGACCACAATACTAGACTCAGCTTCATTCATCTTGTATTTCCCAGGAAATAACTGTGAGCAAATAATTATATTTGGCAGTAGCTGATAACATAATATATCACAATGTAAAACAGTACATATGTCTGAATATCTCTGCTAACACCAACCATGTAACACAAGCAGCACAGAAAACAGTAGTTACAGTATCCACCTATCTGTCGTCCATTGTGACTCCATATTGTCAACCTATCTACAGATATCCTGCAGAAACAGGTTGCTAGCTGTAGGTGTAGAACACCAAACCATGGATTGGATTACAACATATCTGGAATGGATTCACACACTCAGTACAAAAGGTCATACTGGGCATGCTCCCATACTTAGAGAAATGAAGCCCATGTCTGACAACACAGTGGAGTATACATATCTGTCATTCGCAGATATCTGTGCACACACACACACCAAATTGTACACCATTTATGCTTCACACACACATGAGATAGGAATACTCACACATATCTAACGCCAACAGACTATAATATGTCAAACATACACACACAGAGATGTGAGGAAGAGAGAGAGAGAGGCAGACAGTGACAGAGAGAATTCCGTTATGAAGCCTGTCCCACCCACTACACATCCAACTAGCAGATATCACATAATGCACTGATGTCAATCACTGCAGACATTGGTAGCCATCAGCCCTATAGCATCTGTGGTGCCTGTGATAACTGTGTAACACAATATTACAAATCAGTATTCATGTAGAATTTGTATACTCAGTCCTGTCAAATGTAAAGTTGTGTGTGACTGAGTGTGTGTGTGTGTTTCCGGAGGAATGATTTATGGCCCATTCATGCACACACTGCACTTCCCATTGCCCATGTTAGCACTTCTGCTGATGTCAGTCACCTTGAAATAACCCTTTGGCCAAGTCTCAGCTCCATAAGCTACGTAGCACTCACAATAAGTGTGTGTGTGTGTGTGTGTGTGTGTGTGTGTGTGTGTGTGTGTGTGTGTGTGTGTGTGTGTGTGTGTGTGTGTGTGTGTGTGTGTGTGTGTGTGTGTGTGTGTGTGTGTGTGTGTGTGTGTGTGTGTGGGAGTGTATTGATTAATGATTTTGAGGTCATTCACACTCATTACACCTCCAATTGCCCTACTTTAGCATGCCTGCTGATGTCAGTCACCTTGAAATAACCCTTTGGGCCAAGTCTCAGTCCTATAAGCTATGTGGAGCTCATGATAAATGTGTAATACTGTAGTGCAGCAAACTAGTTAGGTAAGAGTTTTAATCCCACACAGAACAACTGTTAAACTGTGTGTGTGGAGGTGAATGCTTTTGAGGCCATTCACACTCACTACACCTCCCATTGCCCTACTTTAGCATGCCTGCTGATGTCAGTTACCTTGAAATAACCCTTTGGCCAAGTGTCAGCCCTATAAGCTATGTGGTGCTTGCAATAACTGTCTAATACTGTAGTGTAGAAAACTAGTTAGGTAGGAGTTCAAATCCTGGTCCTGGCATCAGTGATAATGTGTTTGTGTGAGAGAGTGTGTGTGTGTTTTTGTTGATACCTGATTTTGTGGACATTCACACTTACTACACTTCCCTTACCCCTCCTTTAGCACTGCTGCTGATGTCACTCACCTTTAAAGATACCTTTGGACAGATCTCCAGCATATAAGCTCTGTGGCTCTTGCAATAACTGTGTAATACCATAGTGTAGCAAACTAGTTAGGTAGGAGTTTTTATCCTGGTCCTGATAGCAATGACAGTGTGTGTGTCTTTGTTGATACCTGATTTTGTGGACATTCACACTTACTACACTTCCCTTACACGTTCTTTAGCACTGCTGCTGATGTCACTCACCTTCGAAGATACCCTTAGACAATTCTCCAACGTATAAGCTCCGTGGTGCTTACAATAAATGCATAACACTGTAATAGCAATACATAGCTAGGTAGGGGTTCGAAACTCAGTACTGGAAAGTGTGTGTGTGTGTGTGTGTGTGTGTGTGTGTGTGTGTGTGTGTGTGTGTGTGTGTGTGTGTGTGTGTGTGTCATCAGTATCCATTGGGGTGATTGTGTAATAACAGGATCCATTACAATGTTGGTTTTGCTACATTATTATATTGAGTACCTATATGTCCCAATGTCCACATTACAAGGCCAACAGTTGTCAAACATTGTAGAGGTTGTTGTAGACAATCCACAGCCATAAATGTCTACTGCCATGTGCAATGATTATGTGATAGTATGGATTTGTGAACAATATAGGCAACTATTATGATACCCAGAGACCACTCTCTACCCACGGATCATACACAAACACGCTTGGCTCTTTCTCTCTTAGATTCATTGTTTCTCTGTCTCTCTCTCTCTCTCTCTCTCTCTCTCTCTCTCTCTCTCTCTCTCTCTCTCTCTCTCCCTCTCTGGTAGATGTGGAAAAATACATATACTTTGCATAGGCAACAGCTTGACTTTTGTAGGTAATGCTCATGATTAGCTGATGGCCTGTGCACAAACTGAAGTTCCCCACTTGCTAATTGTATGTGGAACAGCTGTGGTATCATTCTTATAGATAATTGCATGGAAACACACTCCTATAACTAAGCACTTCATGTGGGTGTTGGCCCTTTTCCTTCACTGTGAGCAGGACTTCATGTGGGTGTCTTACAAACAGCTTCACAGAGGGTAGTTGGAAATACCTCTTAAAACAAACACTGTGGAGACAGACCAACAAACTGATGGGGGATGTTCCAGACATGGGGACAGAATGTAAATATTGCTGTTCTACATTTGAAGTAATGTTGGCTTAACAGGGTTTGTGTGGATATGGCTGTTCTGCATGATTTAAAGTCTGGCATGGCAGTGTTATGTGGTTGAGAAAACTTTCACCTGTAGGGCTATCTGCAGACTGGCCAGAGTTTTGAGTCTTACATGTGGTGTGTTACTCACCCATTTCCTGTCTTTATAAATGCAGCAACATACTCTGATGATTGCAGTCAGTAAATGGTAACATCACTGTGAGTTACTGACTTCATATCCCTCAGAAGAGATATGTCACAACAAACCCTGTTACACCAGCAATTTTCATCTGTTTATAACAGCAATATGTCAATATTGGCCCTGTGTTTGTGCCTCTATCCCCCAAGTCTGTCAGCCTTTGTCCATATATCATCCACTAAGAGGTGGCTATGTACAGTATATCATTGTTTACTGACATCATTGCTGATATCAAGCCAGTGATATATCAGACTGCCAGACATGTTATGTATATGAGGCCTTATGTTTGAGGACAAAACCTGGACATTCCGTTGTAGTCTGTACAGTAGTGAGGTCTGTGTACTTATGGTGATTGTTGACAGAGTGTTAGTATTGTATAGCAGTGTATTGTGAATATGTTATTTGGCCTGTGTACAGACTGGGGTAGATGTCAGTGTTCTTGGTCCTGTTCTGTCTTATGTGGCATGCTGCTCCAGTTTCTGGTACCCTATCAGCTTATGTTTGTAGGGCCAGACTGAGACATGTCCCATACCACAGTCAGGCATCAGACTACACTGTGAATTTGCCCAGTATATATAGGGTTAGTGTATGACTGGCAAATGTGATGATGGGCTTTGTTCACACAGTCCATATACTGTACTATTAAATAGGCTTACCATAATGTGACTGTCACTGTGTTGATATTGGTTGTGGGTATGCACTTTCACACTGGTGTCTGTTACTCCATGCTGTTACATGTCTGTAGTGCCTGCTGTATTTGCAATTACATGTGTATTCCCCCATAGGTAAATTAGGTTAGTGCTGTGGCATTCTGCCTGTAATTTAGACAGCTCTGTGTGTATATCCTAGTGGGATGTCATATCCAGACATTTGTCAGATGTACTGTTGCTGGCCACCATACATGTTGTGTATTTCTGAAAAAGCAGTGGGATGCATTGAAGATGTATGTCACTAACTACTGAAAAGTATGTGGGCTTGGGACCTCTGCTCCTCCAGTTAATGTGTGTTAGGACAGGGAGGAGGGTGTGAATGCATCAACTGTGTGAGCTTATCTATTCCATTATTTGTGTGATATACCCATTTTCATGGCTTTAAACATCCCCTTTGTCAGGCTTGGTCCACATTTCTTGCACTAAGGAGTTCTGTGTATACCTCTCGACTGACCAGATTGTTTCAGACTGTCCATGTTTATTGCTCATATTTCTGCTGTATTCCACAGGATCATTATTGTGATTTGTGTGGTACTTCACTATGAGGATTTTATGATGTCTGTCAATAACTGATGGTGTACATGTCAGTTTCAGAAGAGCCTTCCTTCACAATATGTATGTTGACACAACCCCTGTTACATGTAGCAACATTCTATATTAATAACTGCAATACTTACATTACGTTCCCTTGAACTAAAAGGTTGAGAGTTATGGTGCTGAGGTATGACTCCACTACATGTTATGGACATATGTTTGAGACATTTTTACAGTTCGGAGAGCTTAATGGTTAAGTGTTGTGATTATAGTCTAGAGGGTCCTGGGATCAAGACCTGCAAGGGCTGTTTATTTTTTTGCTAGGCAGAACAAGGACTGTTGGATACAGAGTGGTTAAGGCAGTTTTGAGCAGCTTTAAGTGGGTTTGTGCTGGTTTGCCTGACAGTAAGTGGTGCTAACGTACGTTTAAATGTATATGCGCTTACACTGTGTAGGCTTTGCTTACCAGTGCTCAAACCTGCTTAGCATTTACATTTAATGAACGGTTACACCTGCTAAGCATAGCCTAGCCTTGGTAACCACTGATCACATTCCAGACTGATAAAATGTAATTAATTTTAATTTTAATTAATTTTAATTCCCTGTACATAAAATGTTTCTATGTGCTGTCATTACAGTAGCAAGGGGTGTGAGTATACTATATGGGACACCCGGCTATACATGGGTAGTACCACAATCTGTTCTCTTTGGATTTGTTTCATACATGGGTAGTATCTCAAGTTATATGCAGTCACAATTGCAAGTTACACCAACTACAGTGCACTGGTTGATAGAAATAGTTTAACTCCAAAAGTAAAAAGCGTTGACAGACACAGCACAAAGGTAAAACCAGGATTTATTCCAGACACGAATCACTCCAAAATTCCACCACAAGTGAGCGCTTTCATCTCCTAACATCGGAGATTTCTTCAGACTGGTGGTGAAGCAAAAGCAATGCACTTATATATCATTCTAAAATCAATTAAAACATCAATTGAAACGTAATTAACCCATAAATTGAAATTAGTTAATTAAAAAGACAAGAATGCTAAAGCTAATGCTTAAGCCCCTTTCTTTTTAGATACATAATGAATTCTTCTCTATTGTTTAGTCCAGGGTAAAAACATGCATTTAATCTGACTTGCCAGCAGTATTCAAGCCAACCCAACTCTTCTTCAATGTTAATACTTATAACTTTGGGATGAATTGCATCAATAACTAAGCATTTAAAATTATTTTTGCATTTGCTATCTATATAATGTTTAGCCATTGCATTTTTTGCATCCCCTCTACCTATTGCATAGTGATGCTCATATATCCTTCTATATAATTCTCTACTTGTTCTACCAATATAGAAGCACATGCATTCTAAACATACTAATAAATAAACTACATTTTTGGACTTACAAGTAAATTTGCTCGGAACCTTAACTATAGTTTTTCCTAATAATATTTCATTACTTTCTGTGTATAAAAATTGACAATAATTACAATTGAAACATTTAGACATGCCTTTTCTTTCTTCCATTACCTTACATTTATTTAACTTAGTTTGAAAAAAATCTTTAAAATTCTTAGCTCTCTTCTGCCCAAATCTGGGTTCATCTCCTAGTTTCTGTAGGAGATCCTTATTACCTTTGAAGATGGCCCAATTATTTCTAATGAGGTTCTTGATCTCATAAGAATCAATGCTATTTTGTACTGATAAAGCTGTCCTGAAGTCCATACTATGTTCTGTATAATAAGACTTATCTTTATAGCCATCTGCTGTCACTTGGGCCCAAGTTTTATTTTGATTGTCAACTCTTTGATATACTTCAATAATCTGCTTATTCTCATTCGCTTTATGTTGTATTTCATTAGTTTTATTCCTAAAATTATCTTTGGTTTTGGCTTTAACTACTTGTTCGTTTGCATGTTGTATTATTTCCCCTGCCATTATTATAATAAACAACAACAGCAAAAAAACTGGGGGGGGGGGGGCAGAAAAGTTCCAAAGAAGAACTGGAATTACTATCAAAAACAGTGGAAGACATAAATAATGTGAATTTCAAAATTGTTAATCTGTGTGAGAAAAATATCTCCTATGAAGAATGTTGTGTGCTGAGCAAAGGATGGAATTTTGCCCCTGCACAAAGGGCTGACAAACTTACTATGATTAATGAATTAAGAGACTATGTTAGAAAGTTAAATTTCAGACTTATTTTCGGAAGTCAGAAATTCAATAGCTATGATTTTTATAAACCAAGCTGCTATAATCCACCTCTGTGTAAAGAATTAGAAATGTTCTTGAATGTTTGCGAAATGCAATTGTTAGAAATGTTAGATAATGATTCTAAATTTAAATATTACAATTTAACAAAAGGAGAAAAAGAGTGTTTTGATGCCCTATTAAAAGATGAAAACATCTTAATTTTTAAAGCAGATAAAGGAGGGGCAATGGTTTTAATGGGAAGACAAGATTATGAAACTAAAATGAAGGAATTATTATCAGATTTTAGTTTCTATAAACCAGTTAATATGAATGAGGTTAGAGAAGGGTTCTCCTTGATAGATTCTTGTATAACAGAGTGGTTTTATGCTGGAAGAATTGATGACAAGATAAAGTGGAACATTACCAATAATAACCCTAAAATTAGCAGAATTTTTGGTATACCAAAAATCCACAAAAATATTGACTGCCCTCCATTAAGACCAATAGTTGTTAGTAAGAACAGCAAGACTGAGGGTATGTCTATTTTTGTGGACAAACACCTACAAAAAGTAGTACCAAATGGTATAACATACATAAAGGACAGCTATGATTGTATAAAGAAACTAAATGAATTACAAGTCTCTGTTACAGATATATTAGTAACTCTTGATATAAATTCTCTTTATACTATGATCCCTAACAAAGAAGGGATGGAAATGGTCAGAATGGGATTGTTGCAATCCAAAGCATTTTCTACAAATACTGTAAGTTTGCTCATGGAAATGATAGATTTAGTTTTATCATATAACTTTTTAGAATTTTATGATGAATTGCTTGTACAAGTCAATGGGGTGGCTATGGGTGCAGCCTTAGCACCCAGTTATGCCAATTTATTTATGCAAGGATGGGAGATGGCCAATATTTTTGGAAGTATTTTTGCAAAGAATGTCACAAAAATGCTGAGATTTATTGATGACATTCTTATAATTTGGAACGGTTCTGTGGAAGAACTAGAAGCATTCTTAAATTATATTAATAATATCTGTTCATATATCAAATTTACTCATACTTATATTAAAGAAAAAATAAATTTTTTGGATCTTACTATTTATAAGAAGGATGGTAGATTAGTTTCAAAGATTTATAAAAAAGAGTGCCAAAATAATATGTACTTACATTACTCAAGTTTACATCCTAAGAAGACAAAATGGAATATTGTTAAAGGCCAGATCAATAGAATTAGTAGTCTAACAAATGATGAAGACATTTTTTATAAAGAAGCAAATAGTTTTTGTAAAAAGATGAGTAATAGAGGATATCCTGAACATATGTTAAATAAAATTATGAATGAAGAAGTTCTTAAAAGAAACAATGTGATGATAGATGAAGCCCATAAGGAACACAGTATGGACTTCAGGACAGCTTTAGCAGTACAAAATAGCATTGATTCTTATGAGATCAAGAACATCATTAGAAATAATTGGGCCATCTTCAAAGGTAATAAGGATCTCCTACAGAAACTAGGAGATGAACCCAGATTTGTGCAGAAGAGAGCTAAGAATTTTAAAGATTTTTTTCAAACTAAGTTAAATAAATGTAAGGTAATGGATGAAAGAAAAGGCATGTTTAAATGTTTCAATTTTAATTATTGTCAATTTTTATACACAGAAAGTAATGAAATATTATTAGGAAAAACTATAGTTAAGGTTCTAAAATGTAGTTTATTTATTAGTATGTTTAGAATGCATGTGCTTCTATATTGGTAGAACAAGTAGAGAATTATATAGAAGGGTATATGAGCATCACTATGCAATAGGTAGAGGGGATGCAAAAAATGCAATGGCTAAACATTATATAGATAGCAAATGCAAAAATAATTTTAAATGCTTAGTTATTGATGCAATTCATCCCGAAGTTATAAATATTAACATTGAAGAAGAGTTGGGTTGGCTTGAATACTGCTGGCAAGTCAGATTAAATGCATGTTTTTACCCTGGACTAAACAATAGAGAAGAATTCATTATGTATCTAAAAAGAAAGGGGCTTAAGCATTAGCTTTAGTATTCTTGTCTTTTTAATTAACTAATTTCAATTTATGAGTTAATTATGTTTCAAATGATGCTTTAATTGATTTTAGAATGATATATAAGTGCATTGCTTTTGCTTCACCACCAGTCTGAAGAAATCTCCAATGTTAGGAGATGAAAGCGCTCACTTGTGGTGGAATTTTGGAGTGATTCGTGTCTGGAATAAATCCTGGTTTTACCTTTGTGCTGTGTCTGTCAATGCTTTTTACTTTTGGAGTTTGTTTTGCGATTTAGCGTTCTTTTTGGCTGCTTTTGTGGATTGGAGAAATAGTTTAACACATATGGTATCATTAAGTTAGTACTTTTAATAGTGCTTTTTCAAATAAGAGTAGATTGCAGATTGTGGTACTGGAACCAAACACCCCTGCATGCTAAGTTCGACTCTGAGTACTGAGTATTTTGTTCTACGTGTTTGAGCTGTATGTTCATATGTATCTCCTATTGGATATTGATCTGATATGTTGATATTAACTGTAGACTACTATGGTCTTGACATGTTATTGGGGACTGCTGTCATGTAGTAATGGCATACCTTTCTGTTTCAGATGTGTATCTTTCAGTGCATTCATCCTAATGCATAACCTGTTGGCTATCTACTTTCTGTCTATCCTATGTACAGATGTGCAGATGTCAGGTACTGCTACAGCCATACCACTATGTAGGTGTTCACATTGTATTGTGCTGTGGGCCTGGACACTGCTGCTAGTTCAGACTAATGGGACATTCCTTAATGTGTGCCTTGCCCCATTCCCTTACCTGTGTAAGGGACCTTACAGAGGTGGTGGCCTACAGAGTCACATACAGTGAGTGGCAATATGTCACAGAACAGGACATGTGGAGACAGCCAACCAACATTGGGGACATATCCCCAGATGGGTACATATCCCTTCACCTAAAACTCATTTCACCTAAACTCATTTCACCAAGACCAAATCACCTAAAGTTCATTTCACCTAAAACTCATTTCACCTAAAACGCATTTCACTGATAAGTAGTACAATAAGGCAAGTCAAAGGTATATGTCCTTTTCCCCACTGTAGTGTGATCCTGGTGTTTGTATATATAATTAGGTGGGTGTGGGGGGTGCAGCCCTGAACATTGGGGGTGAGGGGAAAAGCCCCCCACTTACTTTGGTTTTATGGTGTTTGGTTTTGTTTTACATTATTTGGTAAAAGCCAACTAGGTGGGGGGCTATGCCCCCACACCCCCCATGTGGGTGGCTGCACCCCCCACACCTCTTTTACTATATATACTAACACCAGGATCGCACTACAGTGGGGAAAAGGACATATACCATTGACTTGCTTTAGAGTACTACTTGTCAGTAAAATGAGTTTTAGGTGAAATGAGTTTTAGGTGAAGTGATAAGTACTCCCCCAGATTTGAGAACAGATTCTATGTCATCAGTTCTCTTATACATATGATGGATTGATAGCTTGACAGGGTTTGTGTGGAAATGCATTTACAGTGTGATGTCATGACTCACAGTGATATGTCTCTGACATACCTCTCCACTGGCACACTGTCCACAGACTGGCCACATATATGCCTGTCATGTTTTGTGTGCTCACCACACAGTTGTTGTCCTTGGCATATCAGTTGTGGACTCTGGGGAATGCAGTCAGTAATTATTCACATCTGTTGGTATTACCAACATCATATTCCTCATCAAGGATGTTACAAAAACCCATTGACATCTGCAACTGTCTCAATGTATGACAGCAGTATGTCCAATCTACCCCTGTGTTTGTGCCTCTGTCCCCACCTAGTGATATAGGGGTTGATGATGAGCTTAGAGAGTGGGGAATGTTATGAAAAGCTTTAGCAAGATCAATGCAGGCTGTAGGTGTCACCTTGCCTTCATCCACAGCTATGGTGACTGATGGCAAGAGGGTGACCAAGTTGAATAAGCAGGTATAACCTACCTTTCATAAATGTAATCTGTGTGGGATCCTGAATCTGCAGATTCCCATACCCATGTTTATTAGGTGCATGATGATGCATTCCATAGCTTCACATAACAGACTTGTCAGGCAGTTGGAGACGTATTTCCCAGGGTCTGTAGTTACACCTCATTTGTGTGGAAGGGTGACTATAGCAGTGCACAATTCAGTAGGGACAAAGCCTGAGGTGAGGCTGTGCTGTAACAGGGCACACAGGTAAGGTGCCAGGTCACTCTACAGTTCATGTAGAACACAGCCAGGGATATTCTCAGGTCCCATAGAGGCTGTATTCTTGGCCTTGGACAGTGGTGTTGTAACCTGTGCTGCAGTAATACTGGGTGCCTGGAGGTGTACTGGTATTGTGATTGGTCCTTTGCACCCAAGATACCAGCCAGTATATTGACATTATTTGTTGGCTCAGTCTGGGAGGGACCATTGTATAGTTGCTCAGAACAATTCTTGGTATTGCCATGGAGATTCTTTACATAACTGTATGAGGCCTTGTGGTTGTCTTTACTATGTGCTCCAAGTCTGTTCTCACAGCTAACTTTGTGGTATTTGATGAGTGATCTCAACTATTCATTGAGGCTGATAAGGGTTTATTTCCTCTAGCGTATTCCACATCAGTTCCCTCCTTCTGTTGTACAGTTTCTTTAAGGCAGGGGACCACCATATCAGCTTCCTTTTATTGGAGGTGAGGGTCCTGGTTGTATTGGGTAAGGCGGTATCCATGAATTTGTGTATGTGTTCATAGTGTATTTTTGTTTGGTTCAGCTGTCATGCAACCAGTCTCCATTTGCATGGCTGCCATGAGGTTAGCCACCTCTGCTTATATGAGGCCATAATTAGCTTTGAAAAAGCTTTTCATGGTGATTATCTGTACAGTGAGGGTAGGATGACTGTGGATTTCCAAAGGTGATTAATTTGTGTTCAGATATAACAAGGAGGTGTCAACTACTGGTGTAGAGCAACAGTCGCCCATGTTAGGAAGGACCAGGTTGATGTGATGGCCATGTGCATAGGTACATGAGTAGCTTTCTCATTTATTGGTGGGGTAGTTGAAGTCCACCAGTATTAGAGTGTTAGGCTGGGCATTAATATTCTCCAGGGTGTTTATGGACATGGAGTGTGAGTCTTGGGAAATGTATGGGGACCTATCACAGGCTACAACCTGAACGACTGTCTTACCCAATGTCAACTACGCCTGCAGGATCTGTAATGCATAATGTTGGTCTACCTCTTTTGAGGTGTATGCATCCTTTATGAATATGAAAATACCACCAACTTTGCAACTTTAGTCCACGTTCTGTAGCCACATGTTGTGGAATTATGTATAAGCTGGTACTGCAGGGGTGCTTCCTGCTGCCTTTATCCAGGTCTCTGTTACAGCACAGATGTCATTGTTCCCCATTTTAAGGAATACTTCCAGTGAGTGAGTTTCCAGATGTAGAATTCCCATGTGCAGCAGCATGACCCTCTGATTGCCATGTCTTTGTAGCTGTCATATATTTATGTATACATATTTTTATATATATATATCTATATACACACACATATATAAGTTCCCAACAAATCTCCAGCACTCAGTAAGCAAAAAAATAATGATCAGCTGCGGAAAAGAGAAGTTTATTCAAGCACAGTTTGCACCTTTCTATATATATATATGTATGTATGCATATATGTGGATATGAATGTGGATATATATCTCTCTATGTATATATGTATCATGTATATATTTGTCCACATATATGCATCTCCATACATATATACATGTATATATAGACTATCTGACTGATTTTACAGACTCCTTTCCCTGCTGTTGGATGCCTGTACTAACTGATATGTTTGGGCTGTCATCACTATTTTGTAGGTCTCAGATACTGTAATGATACATTGCATTGGTCATAGTTTACAAGGCCCTGGGTCCAGGACTTGGCAGGCCTTATTATGTTGTTGCAAGGCAGAACAGTTCAGCTGTGAAGGATGGGATAAGGACTATAATTACAAGAGATCCCTAGTTTGTGCCCCTTCATCCTCATTTACACTGCCTTTGGTCAGATGTTTTGCAGTGAAAGGTTCAGAGTGTGGATCCAATGTCTGAATGCACTATATATATATATATATATATATATATATATATATATATATATATATATATATATATATATATATATACACACACACACACACACACACACACACACACATACACACACACACACACACACACATATATATATATATATATATATATATATATATATATATACATATAGATATATATACATATACTTATACATATATAAATACAATTTCCCTACTGTTGAATGACTGCATGATATTTTTGAGAAAATATCAGACATATCTACAGCTCAGATGGCTTAGTGGTAAATTGCTATGGTGTGCATGATCCTGGGTTCAAGACTCACAAGGGCTGATTATTTTGTTGATGGGCAGAACAAGGGCTGTTGGATACAGAGTGATGAAGGAACTTTTAAGCAGTTGTAAGTGGGTTTGCGCAGGTTTGCCCAGCAGTAAGCAATGCTAACTTCCGATTAAAAATGCTTACAGACAGTTAGTCTTAAAAGTGCTTAACCTGTGTAGGCATTGCTTAGCATTGTACAAACAGGCTTAATCCTGCTTACTACTGCTTAAAAGAGCTTACTCTCACTTACCCCCATTCTAATTTCTTTAAAAGAAAAGAAAAAAGTGGTGATAGGAAAGTGGTGAAAAAGGCAGCATGCAGAGGGAAAAACAATAGGGAAAGTAGCTAGGAATATGCAGGATGGGTGTAGGGAAAGTCCATACCTGTCCATTTCTTCTATAGCAACAGCTGTGCATATATACTGAACCTGAGAGAGGGGTGAGGAAAACAATAATGTGGTGTGAAGCCAATTAGACCAGATTACATGTGCCCATTGGACATGTCTGAGAAATGGACAGCTATGTATGGAGCAAATTTTTTGGTGCGACAGATTGCCCTTGTTTTTTTTTTTTTTTTTTTTAAGGTGAGAGTGGGATGTTGGAGAATGATAGTAGATATATTTGAGGAGGTAGGTTGGGTAAGAAGACAGACAATACAGCATAAAAGGGTGGTATATGACACATGTGGGGGTAAACATCTTGGACGGGGAGGGGTGTTTGGTAATCGGAAGCCCATGAGCCCCAAAATGGAAACAGTGGGACTGAGGAACCCACCCATGGGCAGGCACCACTGCACCTTCATGGCCCCAAAGGTGGCTCTGCTGGGGGCTGAGTGGGGGGGCAGGCTGACCCTCTAATTGCACCATGCGGCCCTCAAGCTGGTGTAGCAGATCTCCAAACTACTTTCAGAGCTCATGACGCACAAATCCTCGGACCTGGCTTTGTGTGACGATATTCTGTCTGTGCCCACTCCCGTGGGGGCAAGCCCCATCCCCTGAGGCAGTTCCACCCAAAGGTGGTGCAGAACAAGCAGATGAGGAGGTCCCAGGTTGGGTCCCAGATGGGGCCCAGTGCCACAGCCAGATGAGGTGGGAGAGGTGGGTCTGCTGGGACCAGCCTTCCCAAACGTGCTATGGTGTTGCAGCTTTAGAACATATGTGGGTTAGTAATAGTCAACACAATCCAGGATTAGTTACAACACAATGCATAGATTTTCCCTTAACCCAAAACAACATATTTGGAACAGTTGCATAGCAAATAGAACACATGCATATATGGAACCAGAGTGGCCATTACAATGGTATGCAGGTTACATTGATAGCAACGGCTACCAATAATAGTATTTCAACATGGAACATTAATAGAAACACATTTCAATATTTGTTGGAGAATAGGACATATGTCCCAATAGTGGGTTTGGTGTAAAACATGCCCATTGATTTGTGTGTTTGGATTATTGTTGCAGATATGGTGGTGGGGGGGAGAGAGATGTCAATTAACAACTTATATATTCTTGCATGACTTGCAACTTTAATGATCATTGCTCTAATCATTACTCTACAGGTACTATTACAATACCCTATGGCCTTGGTTTGGGCAGTGGTATGTTTGTACGCAGTATATACGTCAACCATCTTATAGCTACATTCTACTTCTCTTACCTGGTAGACCTGTGGGGGAAATGTTTGTTAACACTACCTGACTGTTCTTACACATATTCCCAGCTTCCTAGTTAAAATTATGCACATACCTCTCAACCTCTTAATGCAAGAAATCTAGTCAAAGCTTGACAAAATGGGGATACAAATAGGGACATATTTTAAATAGTGCTCTTATAAACTCTTAGAAAGTTGCTAGAGTAACTGGATTTATTTTAATATATATTTTCTGAAGGATTTGAAGTCTGAAACTCAAATGTATATTATTATTTAGTGACTACAATCCTGAGATAATTCCAGTGATTTGCCGGAAAAAAAAGGAACTGGCCAAAAATATGAGACAAAAATCTGGACATTCTGTGAAAATCTGTACAGTTGGGAGGTATGATTATGCATACAGCTTACTACCACTCCTGGGATTCGAACCATAGCTGTGTCTGGTAAAAAATCAACAATTTGTGTTTCATCAGAGTGAGCTATTTCGAAACTGCTGTCTTCTTCTTCAGTGTTTTCTAAGTCTCTCTTTGTTGTACAGTCTGACCTTGTAATTACAACATTCTTATACAGACATTCCTAGATATATTTTTTTATGTAGCACGGTGTGAGAAACAATGGTTGACACAAAAGTACTATTCAGATATCAGATCTTGGTGAATGCCACATGTGAGGTTATACAATACCAGAGTAAACACAACCAGTCCAGGATTTAGAACTTTATTGCCGGGCAGTTACACTTTTATTTAAATATGACCTATATGAGACTATTACTGTCATATTGTTTGGTTTATTCAGTACAAACCATACACATTTTTTATACTGCCAGGTGACATTTTACTCCTTTATATTTATTTGGCATGACTACTGCAAGCAGGATTGTTACTCACCATCCTCGCGATGCAGCCTTTGCAACCTGCTGGCATGGGCTTCCCGGTTCACAGCTCGCTTAGCTGCAGCTGTAGTGAAAATAGAGAAACATTTATGCATATCTATCCATTACATACACAGGCTGGACTTTGGTAAACAGTTACTGCTATGAATACTTACACACTGCTGGGACATCTCCCCTCTGTCATGCTTCTTGGACCCACTGTTCCAACAGCTCCCTCTTCCTCAGTTTCAAGTCAGCATAGTGGTGTCGGAGCTGCTCACCAGTCCAAGGGATACCAGTGGCACTGAGATAATGGGCGAGACTTTTCCCAGGCTTCCACTTTATATTTGGAGCCCTGGTAATGGTCCTGCAGCAGTCTCATGTCATGGTTTTTTACCAGGAGTCCTACCGTGACCTTGGCCTCCTGTATGCCCCAGTGCTGCACTCAAAAGCGTATGCCCTCTCCAACACCTGCCATACTGCCTACAGTGGAGAGCTATAACCAGTTATGAGCTGTATTCCCACCTGCGGGGTTTAAATATAGCTGATTTTCACCCTTTGCCATGATTAGGCAGTTTTGAAAATGCTGAGCTAAGCTAAGCTATGGGCAAACCTGCTTAGCTAAGGTTAGCAGTATTTAAAGGGGCAGGTTCAGCACTGCTTGCCAATGGGCAAATCCACTTAGCTGGGCTATTCATTGCTTATTATTCATATATACACAATGCTTACACCCAGTCAGCATAATTGTGCAATGCTTAGCATTACTTATGTTTTATTATATTGGTCTATCACCTGTATGGGATTGATTCATTATTCATTATATAATATAAATTTATTTGCCTTCCCTGACATCCCCCAATGTGCTGTAATTAATTTATTCTTGTGTGACTATACTGTATGGGGCATTTGTGTTTATATGGGGGTTTCACTACTTTATTACACTGATACCTCACATCTGGGCCTAATACACTACTCTGGTTGAGAAAAATAAGTTATTTCTGACATAAATATACAAATAAATTAAAATTGTTATGTTTACACATGCAAAATGGAAATGGCGTTGGTGAGGCTTAAACTGTGAATGACTACATGCAAGGCATATGCTCTAACCACTACACTATTGCACTTATTTGCATGCTGAATGTCTATTGCTTTTAAACTTATCCTGCAGTTTCAGCTGGGCTAAGAGTAGCTAAGCAATGGGCACAACCACGCAGCTACACTTAAACTTTATTGTATATACATACATATATATATATATATATATATATATATATATATATATATATATATGTATTTGTTGTTTTTTTTAATTTGTACTCTACAGAATATCAATGCTAATGCTGAACCTGTTATTCTATCAACTTCCTGGCTTTGTAGGGACGATTGTCCCTTATGGCTTTGTCCATATTTCTTACCCTGACAGGTTGGGGGATGTTACGAGCACTCCCACTTATTTTAAATTGCCGAATGGCAATTCTGGAGTGCAGAGGGGCATGTGTATCGTGAGAGCTCTGCTCTCAGACACACCCCCTATGCTTATACACAGAACCATGTCCGTTTTACAGAATGGCCACGCGCCTTCATACATATGCATGGCACACTGCTGTGCTGCATAGGAATGGTCCCTGCCATGCAGGAATAAGTTATTCCTGCATGGCTGCTTGCTGAATCTGGGGATTAGTTTCTATCTGCCATACATGTGTGAAAGCTGTAAAACACTTTGTTCTCCTTTACTTTTTTCTTGTACTTATACAATATCAGGGCGGTTACAGTTGAATGTACTGCAAAGAATTATAATTGGGCCACTCATCAGAAACATTTGCTAATGTGTTCTGAAAATTAATTCAGAGCTTTGCTCTTAAGGTGAATTTCTTGAATCCATTTCTCGGACATTAACAAAATGTTTATGATCAGTAGTTTGATCATAATCTGATGATGTTTTTTACGAAAAAGCAATTTTTAATTCATAGCGTTAATCATGCATTATTTGTTACTTTGTAGAGTGAATAAACATTTATCTTCGGCTCATTCTCCATTTGGATGTTTTCAGTGAATTGTGCTTTTGGTTATAGTTGCAATTTCTCATTGACATCAATCCTTGGTTAATATTTTGCATAACCCAGCAAACCAAAGGACAACAGCACCAGGTACAGAGGGGGAGCAGGAAATGGCAGAAATCAGATGAATGAGAAATGGGGTGAGTAGAAGGGAAAGTAATGGGTACTTCCCCTTGTTTTGCAGTTAAAAGAAGTTAAAAGAAAAGGCAGTGCTTCTTAGATGAGCCAGAAAAAAAGAGAAGCAACAGAACAAAGTAGATAAAGGAAGAAGGAAGGTGAAATGGAACAGATATGTAAAAAGGAAAAAGACTGGATCAAAATAATCAAACTTTTTTGTCCTGGAGAAGAGGGGGATTTTAGCAGCAGTTGCTGTCTCTCTGCATTTTAATAAGGATTTTGGATGCAGACTGAACTTAAATGAAAAACAGTGTCAATTCTACTATGGAACAAAGGTCAGTCTCACACAACACTGGTGGCTTACAGATAAAAGTGGTCAATATCTAAGTGAGTAAAGGTTATTCTTGTCATTGAATTGTTGCTTAGACTTAATAATTATGTTAAAATATGATCTAACATTGTTAAAGTGACCCTATTCAAATCAAGTAACAATATGTTAATAAGGGGTCTATATTATAATCTCAAAAGTTTAATAGTTCGAATGCATAAACATCGAACAGTATGCATCGAATTATTAAACAATTGAACCCCAATAAAAATATTTTAAACCCCCCAAAAAACTAATGAGTGTAGGCAGGGGGGACAAGCCCCCCTGCACACCCCACACCCCCCACTACTTAAATATACCAACTCCGAGATCGCGCTACAGTGTAGGAAAGGGAAATCTTCCCTTTCTGCACCATATTCCATTGAAGTGCGATCTCGGAGTTGGTATATTTAAGTAGCAGGGGGTGTAGGGGGGTGCAGGGGGGCTTGACCCTCTGCCTAAACACCCTTTACTTGTTTGTTTGTTTTTTTTTTATAGGGTCTACTAGAATTTCGATGGTTTAATGTTTCGATTACTAAAGTTCGAACTTTAGTGATTCAAAGCATTAAACCTTTGAGATTCTAATACATACCCATTAATAAGTGTGAGATCTCCATGCCAGGTGACTGTGAAATCAAGGATGGTTAACGTCATCTATTTCAGAGGTATAACAGTGGGGAACTTTAAAAAAAACAAGTATCCCCAAACAAAATGAAGGCAGGAGTGCATCCAAGCAGTATAAAGCTAAAGAGAAACGTTCTCATCACAATGGAGAGGGAAGAAAGGGACACAAGAACTGCATGGTGAGAGAGGGGGGGGGTGTAGCTAATGATAAAAAGATTATTAAAGAACAGGCGTATATGCTAAACAGTAAGGGAGATGTCTATACACAATGTGAATAATATTAGTAATAACTGAAACCAAGACTGGATAGGAAGGGAACACAAAAGATCAGCCCTATCAATCATCAGAATTGCTAAGGCCTGCTGGTGTGGTTAGGGCATGTTCCATTAACTACCTTCAACAAGCAGAGGTAACTACTCAAACAGAAAAGCAACTAGAGACATATACATGCATAGGTACAAAGGGTAAGAACAGAAGCTAGAAAAAAGTAAGGAAGAGTAGCAAGTGAGAAGCAGTGACATTAAACAAGTGCTGCATGAAAAAAAGGGGGGGGATATGTGGCACATAAAGGTTAAAGTATGATGGAAAGGAAATACAATTACAGAGAGAGAGAGAAAAGCTAAGTAGCAAAGAAGATAAGATCATTGGCAGAACATATAAGCAGTTGATGTAGAGGCTGTGGGAACAAACAAAGGACAGTCAAGTATAAGCGATCACAGTGAGATCACATAAAGGAAAGTTGAGAAGACTGGGTCCCTCAAGGAAAGATTACAAGATATAGGTCAGTGGAGAGATAAGAGTAACACAAATGAAGGGAACAATTAATGGGAAAAAAGGGAGGTACAAAAAGAAGGGAGAAGACAAACCAAAGAGACAGAAAGATCCAATGTATAAGAATGTACAATTTAAGATGCATCAGAGCAAAAGGAATGGAAATGTATGCTATACTGACTATAGCTGCTAAGATATGCAACTAAAAAGCATATATGTTCAATCTTAGCATGGAAGTACATCCACAAGTACTTTTATACACCATATGGCTTAGGCAGAATGTTTCCTACAACAGCTGAAAGCTACTGGAGGTGAACAGAAGAAAGGGAGACATGGAGTCATATCTTTGGTCTTCCATGAAAACGAGGGAGTTCTAGACAAATCAGCAGAGACTGGTAGGATATATCTGCCAGCAAGAAATAACTGTAACCAAGAAGCTTTACCTATTATGATATACAGATGAAGAACAGGAGGAAAAGAGGAACTTGGGTGGATTATTGATGACATTGTATGATAAGACAGTCGCTAAGAAACAGAAGCTGGAAACAGCACTAATGTAATTATTTATTATCTGGTAACCAGGAAGGTGGAATGGTGCAAAGATACCTTTCAGCCATGACCTGGGCTGAGTGGCAATAAACTTAAGTTATACAAATAAAATATGAAAGATTGTCAGGTCTGCATAGTTGAAAAGCTTCAGACAGTTTATATGTAGCTAATTTACTTATTTTTAATAATGTAGAGTATCATACATTTTTATGCATTTCAAATAAAGTAACAGGTTTACATTACGTTTTATCAAATTACATGGGATTGCATAACAGTTTGGGTCAAGAAAGTACTTTTTAAAGTTTTAAAACTGAATTTGTTTGAAAATAAAAACTCAGATGGAAGTGAGTTAAAACAAATGGAGATTACAGACATAAGCCTAGAGACTAAGTAGAGAAAATGGGGTTAAGAAGAGTTAAATTTCAAAGGCAAACATTTGGGGGACTGTAAGGATGTTTAGAATTTTAAGCCTTTTAGAGAGTTTAAAGGATTAACAACAGACTTTTCTGAAGAGGTGCTCAGAAAGGGAATTTTTAAGCTTAGAAAGAGTATCATGATGCCTTGTTTGTGCTGCTAGTTTGTACCAGAGAACAATTTGAGTAATTGGAGGAGGGACAAAGACAATAAAGTGAAAAGAAAGTAGGAGATAAGTATTCAAGAAGTTCGAAGATGCTCTGGACACTGCATAAAGGAGACGAACCATTTAAAGGATAACAGAGGACATATAAAATATCAAAGTGGGGAGTCCTCCTAAGGGGAGGGAGGAGGGCTTAGAATGAGTGTACATAGTTGCATTATGAAAATAATGAAGAGTACCAAAAGGGGGGAGGGTGACATCGGGATGATTAAACAGCTGTGTTAAATATAATGCAAGCAACGGTTGAATAACTAACTGCACAGTAAATCCAACAAAAGCTCATGTAGCTTTAACCCCTAGTTAATTCTCCAACAGTTGTCTAAATTCAACAGTTGAAATCTGCGAATAGTTCAAACAAACTACGGCTAACAGAATCATTTTTCTTTAGATTAATCCAATACAAAAATGCAACATAGAACATTAATACACAGAAGTTTAGCCCTTTTGTCCTGCATATTTTTGTGTTTTGCGTCCCTATTAAACAAGCCTTCCTTTTTTGTGAACAAAGATTTTTGTAATGAAGTCAACACCATCACAGATTAGGACCTAAAAATTGTAGCATTGGCATGTCATGGTACCCCACAAGGGGTGCCAACATCTTGGATCTGGTGCTTACCAATATAGTGCAATACTGTTCCTCCCTGATGAAATCTGATCACAAATTGGACTCATTCAAAGTAACTATCACACTTGACTCCCCCCCCCAAGTAGCAACAAAACTAAAAAAAAAACTTCTCCAAAGCAAATTATAACCTTTTATGGGATAGTATAAATAGTTTCACTGCACTTTCTTCCTCAGATGGAACTGACAGCTATGCCAAGCTCTACACCAATGCTTTCTAGGAACACCTGTATACCTGTATTGACTTGGCCATACCTGATAGGGCCAAAACGAGCTCCTCAAGGAAGAGCAAACCTGCCCGATGAACAACTGCCATTAACAGGCTTTACAATAAGAGGAAGAAATTGCTGTCTAAGAGTAAGAGGGAGCCTTCTTAAACGGGAAACACTCCTTCCTCACCTTAAACAAGCAAATAAGACTTCTTGTGAAGTCCTCCAAAGCAAACCATGAGTCCAGATTAGTTTCCTCAACAAAGAACAACCACAAGGCATTTTATAGTTATGTCTGCAACCTAGAAGGATAGGCCCAGATTTGTGATAAATTAGTAGTTAACGATACCACATATACTGAGCCTGTGGACACAGCTAACCTGTTGGCCAATATGTTCTGTGTAAACTTCACTCCTCTGTCCCCACCAAACATAACCAATGACATCCCTACCACCTTTCCCCTACCTTGTATCTCTAAAGAGCAGGTCATAAATGTCATCTCTAAGGCCAAAAACACAGCATCTATGGGACCTGATAACATCCCTGGCTGCATCCTACATGGGCTCCAACATGAATTAGCAACACCACTGGGTACTCTTTTCACTCATAGTCTAAGCACCAGCTTTGTGCCAGCTGAATGGAAAGCAGACACTGTTATTCCCTTGCACAAAGGTGGTGTGTCCACTGACTCCAGGAACTATAGACCTATTAGCCTGACTAGCCTTATCTCCAAGGACATGGAACAAATCACCATGGACCTTATAAACAAAGATATCTCCAAACACTTGACCCTACTCAGTTTGGATTTGTCAAAGGGAGATCATGCCTGTCAAACCTGGTGGACTTCTTCAAGACAATGACCAAAGCCCTGGACAAAAAGAAATCTGTGCATACAACCTACCTGGACTTAGTCAAGACATTAGACACTATATCCCATTCAGGTATCATTGACAAACTCACCCAACTAGGCACTAACCCTGATATCATTAGATGGGTCACTAAATGGCTCACTGATAGAACTCATATAGTCAAAATAAGGGAATCCACCTCCAAGAGCAGACCTATAACCAGTGGTGTTCCACAGGGATCAGTCCTGGGACCTCTGCTGTTTGGAATCTATTTCTCCAAAGTACAAGTAAAAACTAAAGGTCTGTGGCTGACAACGTTTGCTGATGACTGCAAACTGGGAGCAGTCAAAAGAATCTCCAAATGATGTCAACATCCTACAAGAGGGCCTTACACAAACAAATGATTGGTGCCAAAGTCAAGGCCTTAAATTCAATGCAAAAAAATGTTTTATCATTCCTTTCAGTAAAAACGATATTCCTGATAACTACCACATCAGTAGCAACAGTTTAAGTACACACTCAGTAGTGAGATACCTGAGCACATACAGCAACCTTACCATTGACCATCATGTCTCCACAGTGGTATGAAGGGCATTCTATATTGCTCATCTCATAAGTAAGGGCATTGCTTCCAGAAAAAAATAAGTTATAACCTCCCTGTTCTCTTCCCTCATCATGCCAATAATTAAGTACAATGCCCCTTTTGGTATGTACCTTTCCAAGCACCTGCAGCAATTGGAAAAACAAAAAGGTTCCTCTTTAGGAAAATTCAATTTCTTCAGCATCTGTCCTATGGGGATTATCTGAAATCATTGCCACTTTATTCTGTTTCATACAGACAGCTCAGAGGTGATCTCTGCCTTTCACACAAGGTAATCTCCGACCCTGCTTTACTGGAAATGCTGCATATCTGTAAGTCAAATGGTACATGGTTTACAAGCTCCAAAGACCGTAACCTAGTATGTGACATTAATAAAATCCACTGGAGGGACAGATTTGCCTCCCAGAGGTTACCAAACCTTTGGAACAGACTTCTACTTCATGGCAAGCAGAGCACCTCTTTGGACCTTTTCAAACACAGTCTGGACAGATGGATGGGTGAACATAAATTCACCCCAGGGGTTCCACCTGTGTCCCTCTTGGACAGAGGCAATAGGTGCTGATTGTGGAAATAAGGGTAAGAACTTGGCTAAGCTTGTAAGGGCCCTAGGGCCATTAACCTATTAACTTTCTATGATCCTATGATCTTATGATTATTTATTTATGCTTTCCATGCTAAAATAACTTCAGGCTCACTGCTATCTGGAATTTTCTAAGCATCCCTACACCCTACTGGGCTTACTCTGTCCTTACAACTCCAAGCCAGCCCCCTAGTTCCCTGGGCACCTATTTTTTTTTTTTTTCAAATGTTGTTCTACAAGAAAATTAAAAATATAAAGATATCTCTATCCAAACAAAAGCAAAAATACTGTAGCTGTATTACCAACTGGACTGTAGATCAAAACAAAAAAGCAATCGGTAAAAAGCAGAAACAACAGTCCCTCCACGATGATTAAATAGGCAAAATCTTGTCTTCAATAGTCTTTATTCGTAGGTAAAAAGATGAGCGCTTTCGCGTAGAAAACCTCTACGCTTCTTCAGATTCTTCTGAAGAAGCGTAGAGGTTTTCTACGCAAAAGCGCTCATCTTTTTACCTACGAATAAAGACTATTGAAGACAAGATTTTGCCTATTTAATCATCGTGGAGGGACTGTTGTTTCTGCTTTTTACCGATATCTCTATCCATGTAGACCTTGGGGATCAGACCACATCTCAACCTGGTTCATTTAACATTGTAAAACTTTAGTCCAAAAAGAAGATATCGCTGTAGCCCAAAGGTCTAAATCCAGAATAAAAAATGTGATATATAGAACAAACAGGATAGGACCACCATGATATAAAACATAAAACAGATATTTATTTCTTAAGAGAAAAGATAAGCGCTTTCGAGTGCTATTAAAACACGCTTCTTCAGATATCATAAACAATAAAAATGTTACCTATATATACATTTATTACATTATATACATTAGACTACGATCTCTAACCCTGAGGTTACCAACTGCTTTTTCCCCTAGAAAGGCTCTATATCTGATGCACTAGGTAAAACGGGTGCCCCTCGGCTTTTTCTACCATGTGGTGGTAAAGCTATTGGTGGCCAAGAGTTCTGCGAACTCCTCAACTACTGCGGGACCTTTCTAATCCCCATTCTCACTCTACTTTCACCACAGATTCCACTTTCCCGCCTTTAGAATGTAGCCTTCCCAGAGGAGACATCCGCTGCATATACTGCAGCCTACAATTGTAAACTTGCTCTTTGGCTCCAGTAATCGCCTTCAAAGTCCATTCTACAGACTTCCGAAGCCTGCTAGTCTACTTTTTACCCTAATTGGAACTCCTTTTGAAAGCCTCCCCAAAGGCGCTATTTCTACAAATGGGGTTCCAACTACTCCGGTGCCTACTTTTTTGATTACCTTTAGTGTAAGAACACACCATCAGGAGCTCAGAATGTTTTCCTTCCCAGCCTATGCTCCCCTTTAATCACATTCTGTCACATTGTAGCACTACATCGCTACCAATTGTTTTTTCCCAAAGTTCTTGACATTTTTCTCCTTTTACAGGCAAGCTATAGTGCCTTACCCTTCTGTTTTAAGCAACAACAAGTTTCAGTCTTCTACCTAACTATAACCCAATGTTTTCAGTCTCCTCTTTCAGTCTATAGTTATATAGTCTAACCTGCCATTGTACTGGGCATTTTATAGAGTCCTACCTTTTCTCTTGTTTAACCTTCAGCAGTCCAGCCATCTATTAAACAGCAAAAATATACATAATTGCCTGTACAACCAGCAGCAGTCTAGCCACTCTGTTTTAGGAATTTTTACTCATTCTTTCCTATGTAACGGCTTGCATATTTTATAGAGGTATACTACTTTTATTAACCTGTTACAAATGCATCTGTTTGCCTGACATTAATACTGTGTTACTATCCTGTTTGCCTGACATTTTAGTACTGTGTTACTTATTCCTGTAATTTTATATTTTGTTTGCCTGACATTAATACTGTGTTACTATTTTGCTTGTCTGACATTTAATACTGTGTCACTAGTTCTGTAATTTTTATCTGCTACATTGCATAACTTCATTTGACTCTATTGTACTGGATGATAACACAGAATATAAGGTTCTTCTCTGCTGCATTTCTCTCCCTGCCTGCTCTTACTTCTCCCTCAGTTAATTGTCCTCCTATAGCTTCACCTTCAATTTTCATAAACTGTCTTTCTCTCTATCTCTACCTCATAATTTCAACTCTCTCTCAAACTTACCCTTCTCGTTTTCCTCCTTATTCTATACTAACTTCTTCTATTCGATATTCCTCCTCTTCTCTCCCTACTTCTTACATTTGCCTCCTTTCGTCCCCAAATACTTAAATTTTGTTTTTTCCCCTCTCTCTCTCTACAGTACTCCACCCCTGAAGGTCCTACTCTACCTCCTGAATTTTACAGACCACCTCCTGCAAAAGCTCAGCCACCTCAACTGGACTTATTCTGCTTACTAACCTGGGCTCTCCTTTGAAAAGGAACAATCAGAGTGGAATCCCTAAAGAATCTTTCAGTGAATGTATGTAGCCTTATACCTATCTAAGCCTTCTTATTAGTTAGCTGGTCCCTCTGCGAGCGTGACACAGCAGCCTACCGCAGACCGAAAAACCCTCCCCTCTCAGTAATACTTACTGATCTCCGGCACCTTATCCCTCTTCCGTACCCCTCTAAAAACTTACCTTTCAGACCCTTTTGTTTTTCTCTCTACCTAAGCCTTTGTCCATTTGCTGTACGCTTTACTCCCTATCTTTTTCTGCCTGCCTTTTTCTCCTTCTCCACAAGGTGGCAGCACTATTCCACGCTTGCCTGCTCCTATTCCATTCTAATCTTTACTCCCATTTCTCCTCTAAACCCCTCGAAAGCCAAACCTCCCCTTATCTCACTCCACTTTCCCCACATTTATATTTTCTCTTTCCCCGAGTTGCTCAAACCCCCACTTACCTCCACCCAGTCTTTCTGTACTTCTAACAACTTACCTCAGTTCCAACCTGCAGTGGCTGATAATTTTTCAGCTGGACTCTTCTGCCCTGTTGCTCTATCCCACTCCGTTCGCCCTGTGGGCTCACTCTGCTCCCCTACCCTGCCCGCAGTTCCCACCCACCCCCAGTGCTCCTACATTTATTTGCCATCCCATAGTCCCTCCCACTTACATCACCCAAACCCCTCACAAGATCACTCCACCCACTTTCCCCACAACTACCTCCTCCACCACCAACCTTATCCTTTAAACATTCCTCCTTCCCACCCACCTGCCTTACCTAACTTCATCTAACTTACAAATTTCTATTTCACCTCCAGTCTAATTCTCATTCTATGATGCGTTCCATTCCTACTACTATCCCTTATCCTGCTATACTCCTACTCCTCATCCTTCTTCCTCTATACCATTCCACCTCTTATACCAACTTTTGCCTAAACCCTGCATATCTACCTCCACCACCACACCCTACAAATCATTACCACAATATCTCTGTCTCTTTAACTCCATTCCACTCCTCCTTTCTATTAAAATTTAAACTCTTCCTCATCCCTAATAAATACTACAAACCTAAACCCTCCCCCTTCCATTCTTTCCCTAACAAACTAAAACCCAATAAACTTACTCACCTTCTCTCTTTCCTCAGCCTAGCAGGCAATATTCATCCTAACCCTGGACCTAACATGCTTCAAACAAATAACCATAACTTCAACAACAAACCAAATTGAAAAGACCTCAAATTTCTCACCATCAATGCCCAAAGCTTAACCAATAAAATCACCCTCTTTCATGCTTGGCTAAACCATAATTCACCTGATATTGTAGCTATCTCTGAAACTTGCTTAAAACCACACATAACCGACACTGAATTCCTTCCCCCCGGTTTTCAATCCCTCCGATCTGACCACACAAACAAAAGAGGTGGTGGTGTAGCTCTAATCTACGCTAATCACTTATCCATCACTCCCTTCCCAAATTTTATCCTTCCTTTCATAACGCCGAACTAGTAATCGGCATTTTAAAACTAAATGACCATAAAAATATCTGCATTATCTCCCTTTACATTCCACCTGGCAACAACACCAATACCCTGGAAGACATCCTCTCCTTGTCCTCCTCAAATATTAAACATGAAACTTACATTATGGAAGACGTAAATATTAACTGGCAAAAAATCAGTGACCAAAATCCCACCTTATCTATCAATCTTTTCAATTGCACACAACTTATTAACTCTACTACTAGGCCCAACAAAACCATCCTCACAGGCTCCATCCTAGACTGGATCCTGGTGTCTCATCCAAAGAAAACCACAACATCTGGTGTCATTTCAGACCCTCTAGGAGACCACCTCCCTGCCTTCACTCATAGAACAACACCCTCTTCCTCCTTCTCCCATAAACTCTTACACACTCGCAACTTAACCAACTTTAACCCCTCCACCTTCTCTGATTCCCTCAAAATCACTAACTGGAACCCACTAAAAACCCTACCCCTAGACGAAGCCATTCATTTCTTCAACTCTAAATTCCTTACTGTCCTAAACTCCTTAGCTCCAATCTGTACTAAAAGAGTCAAAGCCAAGACTGCCCCTTGGCTTACTAAAGAAACCAAGAAAATTATGCGACAAAGAGATAAATCCTGGAAAAACTATCTCCATCATAAAACAACCTGAACACTTACTTAAATACAAACAGTTACAAAACCTAGCCAAAAAACATGTCATAAGAGATAAAAAGTCTCACTACAACCATTTACAAATAAATCATGCAAAAAACCCCAAACAATTCTTGAACTCTATTAACTCTCTTCTAAAGCCTGGTACAACAAATAACCCTTGCCCTGATACCAGCAAATCTGACCAAGAAATTGCCAATCTATTCAACTCCTTCTTTACCTCTTCTATTGCTGAACTAACCAAAACCTTCCCCAACAAAATCCCCCAACCCCCTTCCCAAGTCTCCACATCCTCTCCTCCCTCATCCCCTATCTTTGAACTCAAACCCGTACCCACCCACTTTATAAAAAAACTTCTCTTAAAACTCAAACCTTGCACCAATGCACCTGACAACATCCCCTCCTCCTTCTTAAAAATTGCCTCCGACAGTATTGCTCTCCCTATTAGCATCCTGATAAATAGATCTCTTCTTGAGTCTTATGTACCCAAACTATGGTGCTCTGCTTTCATTCTCCCACTCCACAAAGGTGGCAAGAATTGTAATTTCTCCAACTTCCACCCCATAGCCATCCTCTCTCCTATCTCAAAAATTCTTGAAAAATGCATCCGCCTGCAGCTCATGCCATTCCAAACTGAACACTAGCTACTCTCTCCCACCCAACACGGTTTCCGCCCTGGGCATAACACTAACACAGCCCTTCTCTCCTTCTTACACTCTGTCAACTCAGCTCGAGACACAGGTAACTTAGTTTCATCTGTTCTCTTAGATCTATCTAGAGCTTTTGATACCATCTCCCACTCCCATCTACTAAACCATCTATCTAACCTCAACATCTCCCCAGAAACTCTATCCTGGTTTTCTAGCTATCTTTCTGACAGGTCCCAAGCAGTGAAATGTGGCCAAGCCTCCTCCACCTTCCTTCCTACACCCACAGGAGTTCCCTAAGGCTCTATACTTGGCCCTCTCCTATTTAACATCTTTGTAAATGATTTCTACAAAGCTATTCCCAATATCAATATTGTCCAATACGCAGACAACTCTACTTTGATCTGCTTTGCCTCCAGCTTTAGAGAACTCCAATCTCTAACTCAAACCGCTTTCACAACCACGGAAAAATGGATGCACGAAAATCACCTCTCACTTACACTAACAGAACTAAGATTCTTCTTTTCACCCACTCAAAATCCAACACCACCGAAAATAATTCATTTCAAATTTCTTGCCTTAACAACTCCAACATTAACACCGTTCCCTCCGCTAAACTCCTAGGTGTGACAGTCAATGAACACTTAAAATTCAATACCCATATCCAACTTAACATAAAAAAAAACATATAAAACTCGGCCTGCTATACAGAAATAATCAGTTCCTCTCCCCCTCTACTCGTCATACCATAGCCACTACATATCTCCTCCCATCTCTTCTATATGGTGCCCCTCTGCTTATAAATCTATCTTATACCCTACCCTCTAAACTGGAAGTATGCTACAATAAAATTTCAAAATTTGCCTCCAAGACAAACTCCCTCTCTCATCACTGCACATCACTACAAACTCTAAATTGGCTTGAACTCCCAAATCAACTAGACTACCTCCAAATTGTCTCAGCCCACAAGTTAATCTTTCAACCCACCCTCTGCCCCACACTATCCAATATTCTTCAACCTTACTCCCCCACAGACCCCTTAGATCTTCTAACCAAAACCTTATTTCCATCCACAAACCCAAACGCCCAGCAGGTCAACTTTTACTCTCCTTTTCCCTTGCTAAAAAATGGAATGCCCTTCCCTCTGTCCTGAGGACCTGTGACAACCTACACTCCTTCAAAACTCAACTCCTCTCCTACCTGCATACTCATCGAAAATGTAACTGCGCACTTCACTCTATACCCCCCAAACTCCCCTCTTCCTTCTCTCGTGGCTAACCTTCATTACCTTCATATTTCTCTCTTGGTCACACATTGCTAAGGTAACTAACAACTACTCCCAACCCTATGCAATTTTTCCTATCATCCTCCTAGACTCTTTCCTTAACTTCAAATGTTACTGAATTACTGATTTGAAGGAATTTGCAGCAGGTAGTCTACCAACTTGAATGCTTACCTCCTACGATTTAAATAATTCAACCTTTTGTATGTAAATCATTTTTTCTCTCTTTGAATTCTATTTGTACTTCTAAAAATGTGATCTAAAGATGTAGGTTGACACAATGTTCTTTTGTATGTAACTCATTTTTAGCTTTGAATTTTATTTGTATGTCTAATTATTATGTCTTGTAACATTGTATTGTGGAGCTTTTCTCCCCGGGCCTCCACTGAAAATGGGCTCTTTGGCCCAGTGGACCTCCCCGGTCACCAAACTGGAATAAATAAATAAATAAATTTAATTCAATTGAAAGCACCTGAAACAATCATTCATTAGCAATTAATGATTCATCTCATTAGTTCAGCTAAAATTAGCTTGAATAAAGCTCTTTAAAGCTACTCTAGTTAATTCATCTAATTTTTCATTTTTAAATGGCTTTCTCATATAAAATATATTACATAAAATATAAAACAATATATGATAACTTCAAAGAATATATAAATTATATATAAAATACATAAATAAATGAATGAATCAAATATATATAAATATATATATATATATATATATATATATATATATATATATATATATATATATATATAAAATCATATTATGTCTCTTTATATTAGTAAGGCATGTACAATTATATTCCACATCTAGGATATGACAATATAATATATAAATAGAACCCTACTTGTGCAAAATGCAATGATGTAATAAAATAAATATATATGTATATGAATTCATTTAAACAATCTTATAAACATCTGTTCTATATTAATACCAAATACATTTCATGCATGATATAACCAAATCTCATATAAAATATGAATGAATATCTATATATATATGGAGAAGATATGAAATTCATATGTGAAAACTATAGGCTATAAGAGTATTATAAGAATATAAAGATGTATAAATGTGTATATATGTGAATATATTATCAAAATATATTTTTATTAAAGTGTGCGTGCTTCAAGTATAGGCTTAATACTTATAAACTGATTTAAGCCAGGATGCAAATGTGCGCGTAATCTAAATATCCAACAAAGCTCCACTAACTCTAAATAATTCATATTATTGCCCCCTCTCCTATTTATTGTTACTAGCTGTAATACTCTAAATTTAAAATGATGATTTTTCTCAGTAACTATATACTTAGCTAATGCATTCTGTTGGTTTTTCCGTCTAATATCATTTATATGATTATAAATTCTATCTTTAAGTCTTCTCAATGTCATCCCTACATAAAAAGCTGGACATAGAGTAAAAGTTGCCGGATATATAAGGTTATTATCATTACATGTTGCATGAAATCTAGGTATAAATTTATAGTCATTAGTAGGATGGATAAACTGTTGTATATCTGTTATCATATTACACATATTGCAACATTTACATGGAAATGTTCCATGATGTTGCTGTTTTTATATACCTCTTCACGTTCATCAAAAGTATGATCTACACATAATAGCCTTTTAAAGTTTTTACTATTTCTATAGCTAAATCTAGGTGATTCACCTATAATATTCATTATAGAAGGATCAATGGAAAGTATGTGCCAATTATTTTTTATAATACTTGTAACGCTCTTATTATCATTGGTATACCTAGTTATAAATGTCACTCTGGTGTTATTATAAGTTCTTCTATACTGAGTGACCATTTTGCTTTGTTCAGTCCTAGTATCTCTAGGCTTTTTAAAAACAGTTTATTTTACTCTATTGATCATGGAGGTGTTATATCCTCTTTCAATAAATAATTCCTCCATGACTTCAACCTGCTTATTTAGATCTGTAATGTCCTTGCATATTTTCTTCAGTCTGATAAACTGGCTTTTAATAATGTTTGAAAACACGAATCTAGGATGCATGCTCCTGAAATGCAACAATGCATTCTTCCAACATGACTTCCTGTACAGAGAAGTGGATAAATAACCTTGTAAATCTTTAGTGATGGTTATATCTAAAAAATTATTCTTCATATAGGAATATTCCATGGTAAATCTTAAAAAGTTAGTTGTTGACTCTAAATATCTTACAAAGTTGTTCAACATATTAATATCACCATCCCAAAACAATAGTATATCATCCACAAAACGTCTGTACAGAAGTATATGTGGATAAAACACGCTATTAAATAAAAATGCCTTCTCCGAGAAGTATACCACTAGATTCACATAGGTGTTTGCACATGGGGTGCCCATTGCGACACCCCATTTCTGCAAGAATAACTCATCTTTAAACATAAAGACATTATTAGAAAAAACAATATAGAGTGCAAATCAACAACTGTTCATCACTATTAACCTTGTCTGTTGTATTTAGGATCTCTCTAACAGTTTCAATCCCATATTCATTAGGAATAGAAATGAATAAGCTCTTTACATCTAGGGTCACTAGTATACAGGTCATTGGTAATGGCTGTTTAAGTGTGCTTTTTAACTCCTCTATAAGCTGATAGGTATCTTTTAAAATAGACGGTATCCCTCTTACCAGGGGCCCTAACATGGCTTCTATGTAAACCGATATAGTTTCTGTTATCCATCCACCTCCAGCGACTATAGGTCGCATGGGAGGGGGAAAGACATTTTTATGTACTTTCAGTAAACCTTTTATATATGGAATTAAAGGAAACTCTGCAAAAAATAAGCATATAGTTCCTGATTGATCTGTCTACACATCAAAAGATCATACAAATCATCATAAATCCTTCTAACTATATTTCTAAAGCACTCATTATTAATTTTCACATATGTATTAACATCTTGTAGCATATTAGTCATAGCTTCATTGTAGTCACATGTGTTAAATAACACTATCCCCCCACCTTTATCAGCTGGTTTGATAGATAATTCAGCATTTTTACAAAAAAAAAAAACTGCAGAGATGTTTGTTCATCATTGTTTAAATTAAAATATGAGCATCTTTGTGTCTGACTGGAAAAATATGTGTAGAAATCTCTCTCACACATCTTTATAAAACATTCTATACATGCTGGTAAACTAGGAGGAAAAGTGCTTCTACGTTTAAATCTAATAACCTGCCTCATGTTATCCTGCCTATCATCTTTAAATATCAATTTAAGTGCTAAAGTGCATCCAAACATTCTCAAGTCAGTTAGAATTTCACTAAGGTTACTACCTTGTGATGGAATAAAGGACAAGCCTTTATTCAACAAAGAAATGTCAGCAGCAGTCAGTTCATGTTTAGAATAATTAGAAACTAGATGATTTAACTTCTGGTCTGGCGTCTTGTTTCGAAGTTCCCACCCGAGAACTTCCATTTTCGGCATCCTCAGCTGCTGGACCTGGTTCTGGATGGATGGGTGAACATAAATTCATCCCAGGGGTTCCACCTGTGTCCCTCTTGGACAGGGGCAAAAGGTGCTGATTGTGGAAATAAGGGTAAGAACTTGGCTAAGCTTGTAAGGGCCCTAGGGCCATTAACCTATTAACTTTCTATGATCCTATGATCTTATGATTATTTATTTATGCTTTCCATGCTAAAATAACTTCAGGCCTACTGCTATCTGGAATTTTCTAAGCCTCCCTACACCCTACTGTGCTTATTCTGTCCTTACAACTCCAAGCCAACCCCCTAGTTCCCTGGTCACCTATTTTTTTTTCAAATGTTGTTCTACAAGAAAATTAAAAATATAATTACTATCTCTATCCATGTAGACCTTGGGGATCAGACCACATCTCAACCTGGTTCATTTAACATTGTAAAACTTTATTGTGAAATCCCTCCAACATAGTTACACTCTCTCCATCTCCTTTAACCTTTACTGACAGATGGTAAACTGCTATTATGAAACCAATCAAAATAATCAATTCCCCCTTAGTACTTTCAGTTTCATGCCTATCTCTATCATCTCAGGTGTAGAAAATATCCTGGAGAAAATCATCTACACCCAAGCATGTGGATTCATTTAAAAATATACCGTCCTCCCAAGATTCTGCCATGATGTTTGACCTGACAGAAGAGTTATGATTACCCTCTGAATCCTTCTCATGACATAATTCAAAACACTGACAAAGTCCTTCAACCCAAAGCTATCCTTACATATTTATGTGAGTTCTTTTGTTTGATTAATCATATCAGGAAAAAACTCCTGACTTCACATATCCCTTAATTATGAAGCTGGTTCCTGGATATCCAACTTCCATCAAAATAGAAACTTTTAACTAAAAATCAATTTCACCATTTCCTCCACTTCCCTAAAGTTCATTTCTGGACCTTCCTTTCTTCATATATTGACCCTTTTCAACCTCAATCCCCGACCATCAAACCCTTCTCTACAAAGATAGCTTTGTCCTCTACACATCTGTCACTTCTCCCTTACTAAAACATAGCTGGAATGCAATGTCTCAAATGTATTAGCTTTGATTTTATAATCGTACGTTTCTAATCCATCTTCAAAACAAAAAACACAATCTTTTGATCTAGTCCATAGCTAAAACTAATTCATAAAGAGTGGTCCATCAATGGTACACCTTTGGGAATAACAATAAGACCACCTGTCACTTTAAAGTCCTCGGTATACATCTTGAGAAAACAATGCCCCTCAAATACTGTATTGAATAAACAAAAGTCATTTTTAAGAAAATATGTTTTGTGACCCAGAAAGTCTCCTACTACCTTTTTCCCACTGCTAGAATAGCAATAGAGAAAGATGTGATGGTCATCCAAAATGAACTTTGCCTCCCTTCATCACATCCATGTCTTAAATCTCTTATCCATGTTAAATAAAATTTAAATAACCTAAATAAAAGTGGCAGCTTTATTACCCTAGCCCCCTATTAATAAAATAATTGCTCCACCTTCACAAAAGTGAAAGCTCTGCTCCATATCAGAGTGTATTGCTCTACTACTAAGATCCTTTATCTTTAAACTTGTACACTTTTATTTCATTATTCAGTAAGCAGAGCCCTCATGCCAGCCCATAGCAGCTAAGTTCTGATAGGGCAACACTTCTAAGATGACCCCAAATAATATCCACGCTAACTGGCAAGGCCCTCTCAATTACTAGACCAAAGCAATGAGATTCCCAAGCCAGCTCTATGATATTGAGACATAAAGCAATCTTTAAATCAGAGGTGTGATGGGTTTACAAATCATTTAAAGTGCGGGAGAAGCAAGCCAGGAACTATGAAACTGACAGGCTTACACTGGCTTGCACACCATGGAAGAAATATGAGGCCCAGTCTGCTATAGTGCTGACAACCTATTTGTGAATCACTCTGGCTTAAAAGGCTCTCATCAAGGCCTCCATGCTTATGACTCTCATGAACAGGGGTAACCGGTGTTGATCACAGACCTGGTCTGATGATAAATATGTTCTGTGAACTACCCAAAAAGAACAAATAGGGATATTTTAGATTAACATGGCTAGGCTTCTAAAGGCTTTAAAGCCGCTAGCCTAGTAACCTCCTATGAACCTATATGGAATGTAGCACTGCTGGCTGGTAATGAGTGCTCATCAATAGCCAATCCACACTTGTGTAGTAGCTCCATATATGTGTACAAAAGTGTACATATGCACTGGTGAGGGAATATAATGAATCTGGGAATGCTAGTGGTCAGGGAAAGGGATTAAGTTGACAAGTCAGAAATGGGCCAGGCCACTGGTGTTGGGTGCTATGCTGTTGTTGACCTTGGTTCAGGAACAGTCTCAGGAAGTCAGTAGATGGGCATGGATGTGGTGGTACTTATTCCTACTGAATGATGGATGTTGCATCCTTCTTTTTAGGAAGAGGATGATGACTCAGCTACTTTTAAGGAAAAGAAATACATCAGTGCATCCCCATTGTACTGTGCCCTTATGACATTCCCAAGGCACTGAAGGGAGTGGGGAAACATGGTAGGGCATAAAAAGAGAAAAGATGTGCTATGAATAAGATATAAAGACAACCCCCATCCCGTATGCCCTTAAGATTCATGTTGGCCCCAGTCATACAAAGAAAGCCCAGTGGGGAGGTGGCAGGTAAATCCAAAAATGTATGTGCTGCACTGTAGTAGGGTACTGTAGGCTGATGTAGGAAACAACTTAAAAAGGGTAATGTGTGATGCTAAGTTTACTCAATAAGGGAAAACAAATGATACAACAGGTGGGCATGATGGTTAGGAAAATTAGATGGAAATGGATGCAAAAATAAGTCATGGGCTCCCCTTCTCTCTTCTCTGTGGTCACTATCTACAACATGTTCCGAAAGTAGTTATTGTTTCAAATCGCCAGCAATTACCTGATCCAACCCTAGTCCCTGTTATCACTTTTCTTAGTAGGCAGGCCTCAATGTTCAATGTTTCTGACAGCTGTTGGGCCTTGGTTGGAAGATATAATTAGGACTAATCCAAACAGCTACTGACATTGCTGGTGAGCTAAAACTGATGATGCAAGGAAATTGGAATAGGATTTTTAGCATACATAAATAGGATTTGTTTCAGCTTGTATTTGTTTCCAAAACTTTGAAATTAAACTTTACTACTCACAATGCATGAAAACAGTCTTACTTTGCATATTTTATAAGTGTATGTATCTGTGGTAACTCTGTTATTGGATCAATTAATGCTTGTAACCTCTGTGTTTTGTACCTAGTTTATGTCCAAAGTAAGTTCTTAGTGAATCAGAGAATTGCCCAAGTTAGTAAATATTACATAAACATGAATAAACTGATTACTCCATCTGAATTGCTTGACTTGAATTGATCTAATTATTGCCTATAATACTATGAGAAATGTTTTGTTAGAAAGCTTTAGTTTGAAACATGTAGCTGGACAGTCTAGTTTGAGAGTTTCCAATTTTTACTTAAGTTGGTCATTATAGGACCACAGATACCCTAAACTGCTTTATAGAAAGGATGGTTATAATACAGAGTGTATTATACCTTACAATGAAGATACATTTTTAAATCTCATTAAAGCTGAACTAGATAACTACATACATATATCAAAAAATTCAATTTGGTAAGATTATTTGGAGGGTTTCATAGAATTTGCAGACTTTGACAGCTATTTTTATGTATGTACATTAGTTTGTAGTTAGACTAGACTGGATTTTCAATTACCAGCAAAGGAAGAGTTGTGACTAAACATTGTACATTCTAATTGCTACTTCTACTTGATTTATGCTGGCATGGGATAATATTTTTGGTTGGTTGTAAAAGGTGATCAGAATTACTAGTTTTCAGAATTTCCATTTTCAGCATTCTCCTTGCAGATCCCAAACTTTAATACTGCTCAAAACTTTAGTTTCAGAACCTTCTACTCTTTGAGGATGAATTTCCTTATTTTGCCATGAATTAAATATATTTTGATTTTCAGTTATTTACTTTTTACTAGAGAATCTATACACATTAGATTTATGTATGTATACTGCACATTTTCCACAAAAGTCAATAGCCCATGCTGTGTAGTCACTATAAAATCAGGCATTGTTTTACAACAGTACCCCCCGATGCGTAGTAGCAAGGGTCGCCCAAACCCTGCCCAACAGTCTGCGCATGGCCATTTTTTTCTCTAGACTTGAATAAACATGAAGACAGTTCAGTAGTCTGCATGAATATTCATCCGGTAAACATACAAATAGGAAAATTTTTAAGTAGCTGGCTGATTATACTGACTTGCATAATATATGTTTCTTTTTTTTTCTCCTAGTGTTCATGTCATACTAAGTAAGTTCTGGTTCTGCGATGTACCACATATGAAAAGAAATGTTCATATTACTTTACAAATGTTCAATCAGTTTGTGGCATCTAATGCTTTATTTTGGAGTTTTGTGGATTTTAATAGTTTAGCATGTACAAAGTTGTTGTAATCTACAGTTTGATACTCTAGCTCACAATTACTTTGTTCCCTGCGTTTTTAATCTGTTTTGACAAAACATGCAAATATCCTATGCATACTGTCTGCAAGCACATGGTTTTCTGATGAACTGATACTCTAGCTCAAAATATTACTTTTTTTCCCTGTGCTTTTTGCAGGGGGGCAAGCCCTGCTGACCCCCCATGTATATAAATATAAATAAAACCAACTCCAAGATCACACAACTTTTAGGAAGAATTAGCCAATGAATATTCATAACGTCACAGGCAAATCTGCATGACATGTCAGTCATGCATCATTTGCCTGCTACATCACAGCCATTAGTCATGTCAATCAATCTGGCCACGTCCATTTCTGCTTGAAACGACTGGGGGGGGTACTGTTGTAAAGCATCACCTAAAATCATTCATAAGCAGATGCTTAGTTGATCTGTTTCAGAGTGCCTTACAAAGAATGGAGCAACATAATAACATAAATGATATCAAATAAAGTTGTATCTTAATAAAGTTCATCATAACTTAATACTGGTATTATTACTACTAGTACTATTACTAGTCTTTTCATCAAACCACTCATGCTTTATATACTCCACTGTCTCCGTGTTATAACAATACTCTTAGCCCAGGTCATAAACATTTTTCTAATTTTACATATGTAATGTGATTGCAATATTAAGAATGTAGCAAGGAAAATGCCTTCTAAAACCAAAACTTTCACACACAAAGTGTATGAAAAAACATAAACAGTGTTTTCTTAAGTAAAATAAAAATGTAGTAACAGCCTGAAACATAATGAATAACTGTGTTTATTGGAATAAAAACAGAGAAGTGTTAGTATGATTTCATCCTTTGTTATTTCAAATAAACTCTAACACAATCCTCACTCATTTATATTTAACATCCAAGACAATTAATCATTCAGTTAGTTTTAGCCACACTTCTCAATCTCAGAGGACTATAGTTTAAGAGAATGCAAATCAAATGGTACCATCAGCCTCATCTATGTCTCTGAAAAGGTGTAATTTACATTATGTTTCTGATAAGCATGTAGCATACCTTTCAACATGTTTGGTCAATAATTCTGAACAAAGCCAAAATAATGGTGGACAAAGACCCAAAAGTACAGGTACTTTTTAAATAGGACTAATTCACTTACAAAGATAATAGAACAACAGGTTTTGCATTGACATTAATTTTCTGAACAATAACATGTAAGAAATTTTACTTTCTTGCTTTATTGACTAACTGAAGTCCTCAGTGATTTACCAAAAATGAAGCAAAATCTGGGATAATTGAGAGGTATGGCTCAAAGATGTTCAATCGTTCTTTTATGTAAAGAACTTTGCTACATAAACTAACATATTCCACAAACTGGCAAAATAAACTGAATCCTGAAGTCTACAATTCCCTTTGACTGTAATAAATCACAAAAAGGATGAAAAAATACATCTTGTATATGTCAATAGTTACTGAATTATGAAATCATGACATTTAGAGATACTCTTAAAATGTCACTCAAAGATTTTTGCTGGCTAATTCTATTAAACTTGACCTTCTTTTCTATATTAGGTTTAGCAACAAGTTCTACAAAGTTTTGTGACTTCATTGTTGGATACTGGTAAAGGCTTGTTACTCATAATCTCACTTTAAAAAGCTACCCAGCATTAGAGAAGGAAGAAACAAAATAATTTGATTAAAGGAACACAATTTTTATTGAGTGAACAAAATCTAATCATCATCATCCTGACAACAGATACCATCTTCACAGGCTTCACACAATGAACTCCTGTGAGGCCTGGTCCTGATTTCATTGGAACAAGTGGAATCAATATCATCATCATCATCATCATCTTCTTCTTCATAACAATTTTTCTTGATTTTGCTGAGTAGCCCAAGCAGTACTTCTTCTACTTCATCTTCTGAAAATCTTGGATATTCGTACCTTTCCTCACCAAGGTTGCAAACAGCACATGCCTGACAAAAGGGGCGCATAACTACATTCCCTCGTTCCATTTGTTCTCTTAATCGGTAGTGAAAGAGGACCACTACACGAGGTGAATCCCAATCATGTGAGCAGCCTGAGCAGCAAAAACTACAGAAGAATATAGAAATGAAATATTAAATAAAATGTAGAAACAATGCACTCAGGTAAAAGGAGAATCCTACTTGATTTCTACAACTGCTATTTTAGTTTTCAAGAAACTTCTTCCTACCACATCACAGTTTTAAAAACATGTTCAAATCTATATTTTAAAATAAGGAACATTAAATTAATGTCAGCCATTTGAAGTAATATTCATTGCATCAAACAATTCCAGTATAATACAATGAGCTTGTAGTATATATTGAATTGAAAAAACAAATCTGGATTTGTGTTAGTTCTTGTAAAATTATGTCAAACATAATTCCTTTCTTTTTATATTTTATAAATAGGGAAGGAAGTGAACAGAATGACTTGCATTCAGTCCCATGGCCACAACATAGCATTAATGTTTAGTAGACTAGCGAAACCTGGGATTTCACAGCACTTTACATAAAAGTCATTGGGAAGAAAAACAAACTCAGCCATAATGGATTTATTATGCAAATGTCAGTGGTAAAAATTGAATGAAACCTTACAAAAAGAACACGTGTCTTTATAAAATGCTGAAAAGTAATAATGAAACATTACTCTGCGGAGGTCTGTAATCCATTCATTCATCCATCCATCCTCAACCAAGGTCTGTAATGATACAATGCATTTCCTTCAGTCAAGATTCAAAATACCCCAAATGAAATATGTTAACAAAAGAAAATCATCAGCTTAACAAATGTGTGGTACAAACCTTACAAAAGTTTGTAATATAAATGTGCAGGGGTGGGGGTTGCTCATCTTCACACTGTTTAATGCTTATGTGCTTTGAGATCATACAAACTTATAAAAAAGGGGAACATTTTTAAACAACAAAAAACTTAGCTTTTCACTCTTCTCTAAGTTACATGAACTCACATCAAACTACAATAACTAAACAAGTACAAATGTACAAAGACATCAACAATACGCAAAAGTGATTTTAGAAATGCAATGTTTTAAGATCTATTAGAAACAGTACATAGTAAACTGCACTGCCCGCAATTTCTGAAAATGCTTTCAAACGTTTACCTAATTATTTTTAAAGCGGTTCTTCTTTCTCAATCTTTAATGAGATGATTTTTCTTTACCCTAAAACTTATGTCTCAATGATCTTCTCACATGTCAACTGCTAATACCTCCTTAGCTATTCACTAAATAAATAGCCATTATAAAAATGAATGCAACCTTTAGAAGTTATATAACTATTATAATGAGATTATATCTGCAGTTTCAACAATTTTCAGTCAACTGTACAATATTTTTATATAGCATCATCATCTTATTACATATCCCATATCTTCATCATAGGAATATTATGGCTATGTGTAATAAAGTGTCAATCCAAGGTAGGAATGCTAATCAAGCAAATCATTTGATATTGTATTACTTACCAGAATAATGCAGACATGGGATAGATTTGATGTGGGCCACATTGTGGTTGTTTGTGTAGTGTACTTGTTGAATAACAACTCAGAATAAATTGTTAAATGGCATCTATAATAAGGAAACTTATTATTACTACTATAGCAATATAGGGTTTATTTTTGAGACCAGTCCCCTTTAATGTTTACGTAAATGACAGTAAAGAGATAGAGACAGAGATTAGAAGTGCAAAGATGGGTAACAAAACAAACATAAAGGGTAATGTGGAGAGGATTAACCAAGGATCTGCAGAATTGCATTAATGACCTGTTAAAAGTGAAAATACTACACTTCTAAAAACAAACTTTAATGAAGGGTTACATGTCTGTCTGTGCTGTGGGGAGGGAGTATGGCTGAATATGTTTAATGATAGAAGCTGATAGAAGTCTTGGAGTAAATATTTCACAGGATTTAAAAATGGAAATTCAAAGCAAGAACTCAAGAAAGAACCTCTGGTGTTTATGAGATGCACATTCAGAAAAAGGATAAGTTGCCATACCCTTAGAACTAGCTGGTTTCTCAGTAGCAGCACTAAAATCTGAACCCCTGTGACTAGCACTTGCTCTAGAACCTGCTGGAAAGCACTAGGAAGCCTTAAACTGATACAAGCACTCAACTCTCCTTGTTATTAAGAACAAATTAATCGTAGGCACTAAACAGCCTATAATTGCAAAGTACCTTGCAAAGGTAAGGGAAAATAGCTCTTGTACTTTATAAAAAAAGCAACTAAACAGCCATGTCCAATGGTCAGCTTCTGGTGATTTCTCCTGTCCACCTGGTGAATCTGGGCATACTGGGGCAATGCAGCAACTGCCTCATGTACACAGACAATCCTCTCCTCCTACCACCCAACACTACAACTTGTGAGAGATGCACTTACATAGCAAAACGTGAAGCAAGGCTCTCTCCAGCCAAGATTGTGCTAGACAGTCAAGAGGAGAAGGTTAACACCTGCACTACACCTCAAGCAACACATAGCCCTTCAAAACCCACACCATCAACACCCGCACATAGCAACACTAAACCCACATATGTGGTGGCCCTCAACATTAACCTGTCCAAGCAACAATGACCTCCAAAGCTGAAACACAAGCAAACATCAGTCACAACCAAAGTGACACATAGCTCACAACACCAGTGTGCCACCCAGCAACAGCCCCTAAGGCAAGACAACGTACCCTACACTTTAGTCATAGGTGAGTCTATAGTCAGGCACACTGATGTCCCACTCACCAGGCTGAACAAGGAGAAAATTACATCAGCTGCCTGTCGGGTGCCAGGATCCACCACATAACACATGCACTCAAATCACTCCACAACAAGTACAAATACGACTCTGTCATTGTCCATGTTGGAGTGAATGACTTGAGAGGTACCTCCCTGGACTACATGAAAAGAGACATGGAAGAGCTCCTGGATCATGTGGCCTAGGCATGTATGACCCTAGCCATGGGTAGCATCCTCCCTTCACCCAGAATGATACCACAGTATAAGAACAAAATGATTGACTTCAACAATTGGCTAGGCTTCTGGTGTCATTCAAAGGGGATCCAGTATCTGTCTGCCTGGAATGACATGATCGACAAACCACGATGCTTTGCCAGAGATGGTCTGCACCTGTCACCCCTGGGATTCAGGTAAATGGCTAAAGCTCTTGCCACCACTATAGTGCCTTTTTTAGGCAAGGTGCAAAGGACAAAACCACCACTGTAACAGATACAAGCATGCAAAATCTGAAGGTAATGCACTCTCTCAAGGCACTCCTAAAAATAGAGAACATCGATATCTGTGCAGTAACTGAGATCTGGTTCAAGGCTCCAGAGAGCAACCCAGCAATACCAGGCTACAACTCTTACCACACTTTTCGGCCACCGAACAAAGACTGAAACACTAAAGGTGGATGAGTGTCCATATTCATCAAGGATATTCACACTTCCAGGCTAGTTGCCCAACACAATGCATCTGAAATTCTCCAGGTGCAACTAACACTAGGTAAGACTGGAATCCAAATTGTAGCTTGCTAAAGATCCCCCGCCATGCCCCAAGATTCTCACTACACCTTTCTAAACATACTGGAAAATATTAAGATACAACCAAACACCCGAATACTGGGTGATTTCAACTACCCTGCCATTAACTGGGAAAACTACTCAGGTACCAACACCTTTTCCCAACGGTTCTTGGAATTCATAAATTCCAACACATGGGATTAACTAATCCATTGTCCCACCAGGGGCTCCAATATCCTAGATCTGGTCATCACCAACATGGGAGATAGATGCTCCACACCAGTGGTCACCCCATCATTGGTCAGGTCTTACCATAAGCTAATTGCCCTTGACCTCCACATCCCACCCCCACCCCCAGTAAGGAAACCTCTATAAAAAACTTCTCCAAAGCCAACTTCATGCTACTTAAGTCAGAAGTGACAAGCTTCATGACACCCATGCAGACGGGAGCTGAAACTTTGACTGCTGAATCCTACACTAAGGCACTGTATGAGCACATCCACTCGTGCATGAATCGTGCCATTCCAAATAGAACCAAGATGCTCTCCTCCAAAAAAAGGAAGCCAATCTGGTGGTCCCCTGCCATAAACAAACTATAAAACAGAACAAAAAAACTGTTGCAGAAAAGAGGAAAATCCAAGGATGCAAAAAAACTCCCTTACCAAAGCTAGCTATGAAAATAAAATTGCCAAAGATTCCAAAGACAACCACAAGGCATTCTATATTTATGTCAAGAAACTAAATGGCAATGCTCAGATCTACTCTGAGCTACAACAGAATGGCATTAAATATACTGATCCCAAGGATATTGCCAATACCCTGGCAGATTGATTTAGTGCCAACTTCACCCCCTTCTCACCCCCTAAAAGGCCCATCTCAGTACCAAAAGATTGCCGAATTCCGGTAATCACAGCCGCACAGGTAGAAGCCGCACTCTCTAAAGCTAAGAATTCAGCATCCATGGGACCAGATGACATCCCAGGCTGTGTACTACATGAAATACAAAATGAACTGTCACCTCACCTAAGTGTCATGTTTAATCATAGCCTCACCTCAGGCTTCATGCCCACTGAGTGGCACACAGCTACAGTTATCCCACTCCACAAGGTGGGATCCACCTTGGATTCTGGGAACTACCATCCCATCAGTTTGACAAACCTGGTCTGCAAGGGCATGGAATGCATTATCATGAAACTTATAAACAAAGACATTGGCAACCTTCAAACACTGGACCCCACCCAGTTTGGGTTCGTGAAGAGCCAATCTTGTCTCCTGATCCTGATTGACTTCTTTGAATCAGTCTCCAGAGCTGTGGATGAGGGTAAGGAGGTTCACACAGCCTATCTGGACCTTGCCAAGACCTTCGACACCATCCCCCACTCTGGAATCATATATAAACTTACTAAGCTTGGCATAAGTCCCTATCTCACTCGATGAGTTGCCAGCTGGCTTACTGACAGAACCCACACTGTAAAAGTAGCTGACTTCAAATCCAGCTCCAAACAAGTGACAAGTGGAGTACCTCAGGGTTCAGTTCTGGGACTGCTCTTGTTTGTCATCTACTTCTCTGAAATGCAGGACAACACTAAGGGATTCTAGCTAACAAAGTTTGCAGATGACTGCTAACTGGGAGCCATTACTGAATCCCAAAATGATGTGGATATTCTACAAAAGGGCCTTACAAAAACAGATGCTTGGTGCCAAAGCTATGGGCTCAAGCTTAATGCCAAATAATGTACAGTTATCCCTTTTGCGAAAAGCCATGTACCCATGAATTACCACATAGGTGGTAGTACACTAAACACCAAAAGTGTGATGAGAGACTTAGGGACACAGGTGGACAGTGGTCTCACCTTTGATAATCACATTGCCACAACAGTCAGGAAATCCTTCTATGTGGCACATCTCATCACTAAGGGCTTTTCATCCAGAAAAAAGGAGGTCATTGTTCCACTGTATTCATACCTCATTAGACCCATTATATAGTACAATACCCCATTTAGTATGTATCTCACAAGACATCTGCAACAGATGGAAAGGCCGCAGAAATACCTCACTAAAAGAATCACAGGCCTAAAGCAGATGCCCTATGCTGACCATTTAAAAAAACTCCAGCTATACTCTGTGGCATATCGTCTACTCAGAGGTGATCTCTGCTTAACATACAAGGTCATGTCAAACCCTGAGCTGCTAGACATGCTCCACTTAAAGAAATCCCAATCCCTCAGAGCCACACTCTCCAGGGATCTAAACCTTGTCATCACAATGAACAAAACATGCTGGAGGGATAGGTTCCTGACCCAGAGACTCCCCATACTCTGGAATAGACTGCCCATACATGTCAAGCAGAGCGCCTCCTTGGCCCTCTTCAAAAGCAACCTTGCCGATTGGATGGGAGATAGGAAATTCACCCCAGGGATCAAGTCAGTCACCCGGCTAGACAGGGGTTCAGAGAAGTAAATATTGTGTGAAGAAATATCCAGGGAATTGTTATGGCTAGGCTTGTATAGGCCCTAAGGCCAATAGCCAAGTACCAACCTATGAACCTATGAAAATTGTGAAACCCCATCTGAAGTTCCTCACACAGTTGTGATAACCCTATCAGAACAGAAAAATTACCAACAATGAGTTTGTCTAATGTAAAATAAACACAATGGTATGGAGTATGCAAATGGAAGTACTAAACTAAGAATTCAGGAACTTAACATTGCCAGTACACTGTCAATGAAGAAGGACATTCCCCTGAGAGTTCAAACTAGACAACAATCCTGACACTGGATTCCAAGATGAATAGGAGAGAGAAACAGACATTCTAAACCCTGCAGCTCTGACTGCAAGTAGAGGTTGGAGGTACAGCAAGTTAAGAGGGTTCCTGCAGCGTGTCAGTACAATGGTACCTGTGAATTACATGTACAAGGCATCACATATTTTGATGCAGCTTGGATAAAATACCAGAGAGAGAGAGAGAGAGAGTTGGTTGGAGCAACTGATATGTCTAAAGAAATAGGTCCACTTGCCTTCACTCATGAATGATTGCTGCCTGTATCTTGCCACACATTACATCAATACAGAGCAATCATTCTGAACTGAGGAAGATAATAGTAAGGAGAGAAATAAGAAAATGTAATGAAGGAGCAAGATTTGACTGCAGAATCTTAGATAACTGTATGGCAGGGCTTGAGATACAAAATGAAATGTTAAAAAATGGAAATTATAATTTACTTCCTTGAACAGCAGAAGATATCTTATGATGTAACCTTGTCTTTCCATGTTATTTATACTGTACAAGGATGTAGTGTTCTTCAGCATGAACCAGGGAGTGACTAAATGACTAATAATGAAGAAAAGGTGGGCTTTGTATACCTTTTTAAACCACGCTTATTTTGAGGTCAGAAGCATCTTATAGAATATTACATTTTCTCCTGGGGACAGCCTGGCAGTCTCAGAGTTAAAGGAGAATAAAAAAATCATAAAAATGCTTGTACTGGCATCTTGTGGGCAAACAAACCAGTATGGACTAAGAATATATATTTTAAAATCAATAAATGTAACCTGCTAAATGGTTTAGTGTTTTCATCTAACACAAAATAATCTGGACTTCATCAGAATCATCATAATTTCTAAAATTTGGACATAATTTATAGGACCCAGCCTCTAATCCCCTACCTTACCCTTTCCTACCAGCCACTAAATGTCATTATTGTGTTTATGAGTGTTATAACCTGTGACAAGCAAGTGTGGATTGTAAATAGCCAAATTTATGCACATATAGCATGCTATTCTATATGATAAACAAACTATATCAAATTATGAATACAAGGAAAAGAATAAATTATAACCCTTATTACTGAATGAAGAACAAATCAGCCCTCTAGTTAGTAATGAAGTTGTAGTGTACTAACCACCAGCTGGTTATACAGGATCCTTACAATTTAGTCATTTAAGAAGGAAAACAATGTAATCTATACTTACACATAAAGCTGTTGAAAACTTACTTCCCATTTTTAATTACACCAAGTATATCAATGAAAAACAATGCTTAAAAAACTAAGCAATGAACAAAATAAAATAAACTGGATTTATAGACTCATACATTAATAATACCAACAAAGAATAAACATGGTAAAACAAGTAAGCAAACAAAAAGTTAAATTAATGATCAAGAAAACTTTAAAATTTAAAACACCTGTCTAGTGAAATTCAAACATACTGTCCCGAAGAGCTAATATTTCAGGGATGTCTTAAAGAAGTCATCCAGTTAGAATGTCCAAATCAGGTAAATTAGGAAGTCCCAATGGACTGGTGACAAATAGGCAATATATAACTTGCCAAAATATTCCAGGTCAGTTCTTGGAATAGCAAAAAGCTCTTCATCTGATAATCTGAAGGATTTAGCAGAAAAATTAGAAAAAAGAAGTCCTGTTAAGAAGGTAGGACACAGATTGTACATCACAAAGAAAGTACAAAGGATGTTTAAAAACAGACCTGCCATGGCTGACTGACAATGATGGCTCTGTGGCTATGGTGTGATAAGACATCACTGGTAACTTCCAGTCAGCCATCTTGCTCTAGAATTCTGTACTCTCTATAGTCAGTCCAGGTCAGCATCCAAAAACCCAAGACACCAATAGAACTGTTAAAAGGACAGAAGATGGAATTTTTTCCAAATCCAGGTAGTGTTCTTTTATTGACAGTAAAATGTTGTGACAGCATCACACATGTGGCCCTTCGCTATCAGCCTGTCATCAAGATGAGACTAGATCAGCCATTTCCATGACATAATGACATACAGATATACAGCCCTGACTATCTCACAGATGACACACAAGAGATTAGTACTCTTAGCATTGCAATGGTCAACTAAACTTGGAAGAACAGTGGATAGGTTGGGCCCACTCATATCTCTCAGGATAGGAAAGGAGGAGCAAAAGCCCAAGAAAGAATGTTCCGCTGGATTTTCTCTGTGGTGGAGAGAGCCAATGGAGGCAGGTGGAAGACCTGCAGGCTTAGGTCACTCACAGAAGACAGTGACACTCCTATGTGATGCTCACTGCATGACCAACATCATAGGCATCAGTGGGTAGGCATGGGATGTTTGTGGTTGAAAGATGCTGTATCATCACCTGTCCTACAAATTAGCTAGATTCCTATCACTTGAAGACAAGACAGATAAAGGAATGATTCATTTAGTCCTCAAAGTGGAGTTTACATTATGCCTTGGTGTATGGCTTTTCTGAAGAGTGGCAGATTACAATAGGTTCATTTCAGGTAGTCACCCACAACCCAAGGCTTAAGAGGTCCTATAAGGGTAGTGGGCAGATTGTGACAGAACAAACTTTAAAAAAAATACATAAAGAAAAGAAACTATCCCTCTCTCACCCACCAACACCTCGTAAACCCATTCCACTCGGCGGCTTGATTACTTGGGTCTACTAGGCTGCTCTGTTATGACTGTTGTCAGTACCACTTTCTTGGTTCAATTGCTTTTACAAGATGTAGTTCTACATAGGTTCATGGGTTCATAGGTTCATACTAAGCTATCTGCCCTAGGGCATTTATAAGCCTAGCCATAGTGTGTTTGACTTTCGCCACCCATTTTAAATTAATTTTGCTATGCCCTTTTTCGAGGTTAGTATACTGTGCCTCTGTCTAACAGTGGCACAGAAGTGATACCCGGGGTAAACCTACGATCTCCCATCCACTCATCAAGATTCCTCTTGAAGAGAGTCAATGAGGGACTCTGCCTAACCTGGACTGGGATTTTATTACAGAGTGAAGAGAGCCTCTGGGTTATGAATCTGTCCCTCCAGCATGTCCTATTTATTTCAGTGCTGAGGTTCAAGTCTCTCGAGTGCGTAGCTCTATGGGATTTGGATTTTCTGAGGCGCAGCATGTCCATTAATTCCGGGCTGGACATGGCTTTATACGTCAGGCACAAATCGCCTCTGAGCAGGCGGTATGCCACTGAGTAGAGCTGGAGTTTCTTTAATCGGGCAGCATATGGAATCTGTTTGAAATCTATGATCCTCTTGGTGAGGTACTTTTGGGGTCTTTCCTATTGCTGCAGGTGTCTGGTAAGGTACATTCCAAAAGGGGCATTGTACTCAATTATGGGCCTGATGAGGGATGAGTAAAGAGGCACGATGACCTCCCCTGATCTAGATGTGAATCCCTTCATGATTAGGTGGGCTGTATAAAATGTTTTTCTAACCACTTTGGCCATGTGGTTGTCAAATGAGAGATTGCTATCAACTTGGATCCCCAGGTCCCTAATTACTTCTGTACTTAATGGATTACCACCTATGTGGTAATTTGTGGGCACTTTGTTTTTGCCAAAGGGGATGACTATACACTTTTTGGTATTTAGCTTGAGGCCATGGCTCTGGCACCAGTTGTCTGTTTCTATGAGGCCCTTTTGGAGGATGCTTGTGTCAGCTGGAGAGCCAATTATGGCACCCAGTTTGCAGTCATCTGCGAACTTAGTCATCCACAGTCCTTCCGTGTTGGCCTGTACCTCCGAGAAATATATACCGAACAAGAGAGGTCCCAGGACTGAGCCTTGTGAGACGCCACTTGTAACTGGTTTGGAGTCGGACATGGCTCCAGCAGTTCTAACCATGTGGGTTCTGTCCTTTGGGCCAGTTTGCAACCCATCTAGTGACATAGGGGTTTATATTTAAGCTGGTGAGCTTATCTATAATGCCCGGGTGGGGTATTGTATCGAAGGCTTTTGCGAGGTCCAGGTAGGCTGTGTGGACCACCTTCCCCTCGTCAATGGCATTGGTGACTGTTTCAAAGAAATCAACCAGGTTTAAGAGGCAGGATCTGCCCTTAACAAAGCCAAACTGGGTAGGAACGAGTGTCTGTAGGTCCCCAATATCTTTATTTATGAGATCCATGATGATTCTTTCCATAGCTTTGCAGACCAAGCTAGTAAGGCTTATGGGGCGATAGTTTACAGGATCTGTTGAGGCACCACCTTTGTGGAGAGGGACCACTGTTGCTGCACACCACTCTTTGGGTACATATCCTGTAGTAAGGCTGAGATTGAACAGTAGTTTTATGTTTGGGTTTAGCTCTTCCTGGAGTTCATGTAGGACACAGCCCGGGACACCGTCTGGTCCCATTGATGCTGTGTTTTTTGCTTTGGAGAGGGCAGCTCTTACCTGAGCATCTGAGATGTCAGGGGGGCAGCACTCTGCTGGGATAAATATTTGCTCTTTTGGTAGGGAGGGGAGAAGTTTGCTGAACCTGTCAGCTAGGATGTTAGCAATGTCTGTGGGTTCGGTGTATTTTTTGTCATTTTGGACTAATTCTGAGCATATCTGGGAATTCCCACCCAGGTTCCTAACATAACTAAAGAAAGCCTTGTGATTATCCTTAGTGCCCTGTGCAATTTTTCTCTCGAAGCTGGCCTTAGACGATTTTATGAGTGCCCGTAGTTTTTTGCTAATACTGATCAGAGGTGCCTTCCTTTTTTGGGATTTTGCTCTATCATGTAGTAGCTTCCTCCTTCTATTGTATAGTTTGTTTATGGCTGGGGTCCACCAGACAGGACGTCTGTCTTTGGAGGATTGGGTCTTGGTTTTATTTGGGATTCCATGATCCATGCATTCCTGAAGGTGTTCATAGAATGCGTTTATAAAGGATTCTGAGGTCTGGGTCGTATTTTCCACAGGCCCGGGGGCTTTGAAGGATTCCACCTCGGTTTTGAGGAGTGTGAAATTTGCTTTAGAGAAGTTTTTCACTGTGGCTTTCTGGGCAGGGGGTGGGGTCGGGATGTGAATATCCAGTGAGATTAGTTTATGGTCTGATCTTACCAGTGAGGGATACACTTCTGGTCTGGAGCATAGAGTCCCCATGTTGGTGATGATCAGGTCCAGTATGTTTTCCCCTCTTGTGGGAGTGGTAACAAGTTGTTCCATAGCATTTGAGTTTATAAATTCTAGGAACCTTTGGGCTAGGGTGTTGGAGCTAGAGTAATGCTTCCAGTCTATGTTTGGGTAGTTGAAGTCGCCCAATATAATGGTGTCTGGAGATACCTTCATATTTTCCAGTGTTCTCAGGAAGGCTGAGTGGGGTTCCTGGGTTTGGGAGGGTGGTCTGTAGCAGGCTATAAACTGGAAGGCAGTTTTACCCACTGTTAGTTGCACATGGATAGTCTCTGATGCTTCGTGCTGTGCCACCAACCTGGAGGTGTGGGTATCTTTGACGAATATTGATACTCCCCCTCCTTTTGTGGTTCGGTCCCAATTTTGGGGCCGAAAAGCATGGTATGAGGTATAACCTGGTAGTGCTGGGGTACTCTTGCGAGCCTTGAACCAGGTTTCTGTTACTGCAAAGATATCGATGTTCTCCATGCTAAGGAGAGTTTTGAGTGCGTGCATCTTGAGGTTTAGACTTCTGGCATTGAGTAGCATTACTATTACTTTCTTATCCCTTGTGATACCTATGCAGGTGGGTTTGTCTTTTGAGCCTTGCCTAAAAAAGGCACTATGGGGGTAGCAAGAGCCTTTGTCAATATCCGAAAGCCCAGGGGTGACAGGTGCAAGCTGTCCCTAGCGAAGCATCGTGGCTTGTCGAGCATGTCATCCCAGGCTGCGAGGCATTGGATCCCCTTTGAATGACACCAATACTTAAGCCAATTGTTGAAATTGATCATCTTGTCTTCATATTGTGGCATCATTCTTGGTGAGGGTAAGATGCTACTCAAGGTCAGGGTCATACCAGCCTGGGCTACATGCTCAGAGAGCTCTGCTATGTCTCTTTTCATGTAGTCCAGGGAGGTACGTCTCAGGTCATTCACACCAGCATGGACAATGACTGAGTCATATTTGTACTTGCCTTGGAGTGACCTGAGTGCTTGTGTTATGTGGTGGATCCTTGCGCCCGACAGGCAGCTCACCATGACCTTCTCCTTGTTCAGCCTGTTGAGCGGGATGTCAGTGTGCCTGACGATAGAGTCACCTATTACAAGTGTATCAGGTGTGTTGTTTAGCCTTAAGGGCTGTGACTGTTCGGCAGACTGGCTTTGTGAGCTATGTGTTGCACGTGTTTTGTTTTGGGGTAGCGGTTGCTTGGGTGTCTGCTTTGGAGGTCTCTGCTGCTTAGGCAGATTTTTATTTAGAGCCTCAGTATGTTTTGTGTGTTTATGTGTTTGGTTTGCTGTCATGGTAGGTCTATGTGAGACTGGAATTGTAGTGAGTGTGGTTTCCTTCTCCTCCTGACTGGTTACGCCAGTACTGAGTTGAGAGAGCTTAGCCTCCAGTTTGATTATATGGTTGCATCTCTCACATGTGTTGGAATTTGTTGGGAGAAGGAGATAGTTGTCTGTGTACATGAGGCAGTTGTAACATTGCCTCATGATTCCCAGATTCACCAGCTGGACCGGAGAGGAGATTGACAACTGACCTTTGGACATGCTAGAATAGTATTGGGAATTCCTTTATAATTGAAAAAAAGGGCCAATGGGGAACAAAGTACTCAAGGGGAGTTTGTGAGGGTGTAGTGCTTTTAATTTTTTTGTGCTGACTTAGTGAGCAAGTGCCAGGTAACTTAAATGCAATGTGTTACAGGTAACTTAAATGCAAAAACGACGAACAGTAACTTTCTTTCAAGTGAAACAAGGAAATAAGTACAGTAAGCAATGCAGATATCACTAGGGATCCACAGAAGTGCTGAAAAGCTGCGTTTTAGGTGGAATTAGCGTTTCAGGGAAATAACAAGCAAACAAGCAAACAAACAACAAGCATACAAACAAAGCTAGATTCAGCAGGCCTGGATCTAGTCTATGCTACAGCAAACAAGGTGTACCAATTTCAGTAAGAAACAGTTCAAATATGCAGGCACTATAAGCCTTTAACCAGAAATTCCCAGCTCAGAAGGGCAGAGTCCAGCCTCTCCTCCCACAAGAGTGCAGACCACGAACCTTCTTAATGTAAACTAACTGGCCTGAAGCCCAAGTGCTTAAACCAGAAGTAATACACATGAGGATGTTCTTACAAAGACTTATACCCATGGATTTGTGTGTGTGTGTGTGTGTGTGTGTGTGTGTGTGTGTGTGTGTGTGTGTGTGTGTGTGTGTGTGTACATGCATGCATATACCTCCTAAACTCAAGTAAATCACTGAGGATTTGAAAATGCACTATTTTGCTTCCTATCTTTTAAGTACATAAAGGGACAAGGACACTGTCTGATTAAACAACTTGTTCAAAGTAATACAGTGGGCAAATGAGGGTAGAATGAATCAAACTCAGTACTCTTGACTACAGGAAGCAGCACATTAAGAGCTTAGAGCTTTAATCCACTGCACTGTCAGAATCCTCACTTTTTGATAAATCACTGATGATTACAGTCTCAATAATCCCAGTCATTAAGGTTTCCTAGTTTTATTGCTCAGAAATTGCATGTGGATGCAAAGCCTTTTCTGTTATTTTTTAACTCAGTTAAAGTGCTCTACTTATCATTTCTCCAGTTTTGCTGAACATCTCTAATTTGTGTCCCATAGGACTAAAACTATATACTGTTAATGAGTTGCTTTCTGTGCCAAGGGTACAGGGTTTGACTCAAGCCACTTTTATTTGCCTATTGTGTGACTTTAAACACATTATTTAACCACACAATGTTCCAATGTCACCCCTGAAATGGAGAATTATGTCCAGTAGGTTTACCAATTTTAAAAATAAGCAAAATAAGAAATACTTTGTTGAGTTTACGTGGTTAACAAATACATAAAAAGTGTTTAAAAGTTGTCCCTCTCCAGACCTTTCTTACCTGCCATTACATTTGGTTTTGTCTAGAATTGCTGAGCAAAGAAGTCGAGAAGAATTTTGGTCTGTCCTTCTAAAAATTGTGGCTTTCTGGTCAAATGTTATGGATTGCAGTCACTAAATAATAACACGGATATGAGTTTCAGACTTTATGTCCTTCACAAAAAAACACGCTAATGCAAAATCTATTATTCTAGCAATTTTATAATTTTCTAAGGGATATATTTAAAATTGATTCTTTCTGATTTTGGGTCTTGTCAGAAATAATTGAACTTAGAAGCTGGGTGGGATTGGAGATTTAACTGGGTTGCACTGTATGGTTCCAACAGCCATGAGCTGAAATACATTTCTGGGTCATTATTTATGTATTTGTTTATTTATTTGATTTCAATCAATCATCTGAGTGTGCCCTGTCATACAAGGGGATGTAATCGATACTAGCACGCGCACGTGTGTGTGTGTGTGTGTGTGTGTGTGTGTGTGTGTGTGTGTGTGTGTGTGTGTAAATACTTTGTTTCTGCATCACGGAGTAGCTGTAGTGTAAAGGAAAGAGCTGATGGTAGTAAACAGAAGCATTATCACATGAGCCATGTTCTTTGGGTATGATCATTGGTTTCCTTCTTTTGTTGACTGTTACACTGTGTTTATTATCTGGCTGTGAATAAACTGGGCAGCATTACATCTACAAGTTTAATGTTAATATTTTAACTATGAATGCATTTTTAATATGGCTTTTTTCCAGGAATTATTGTATGAAATACATTGTGTTGGGCTACAACAATTTGTCTGGTACTTACTGCAGATGAATGAGGCTATAACCTAGTAACGAGCTCCCTCCTGTAGTGCTGGTTTTGATTCCCTTGGTTTTAGTTTCTGTCATGAGTGACTGACTAAATCACTTCCTTGTACAGTGCTCCTGGGCTACCCCTGAAAAAGGACATTTGGTCCAGTGGGCTGTCCCAATTTGTTAACAAATACATTACACATTTGTCTTAGTTTAAATGAGTTGCCAGATGGATTTTTCAATAAATGAGTTTCAAGGGAAGAGAAGCTTACTGTTGTTCATGCTAAACCTGTTTTCGATGTTAGAGTGTTTTGTTTAGCAAATAGTAAAAAACAAATAGCTGCGATATAATAGTCCAACAAAAGTTAAAATATAACAGTTAATGCGATGGCAGAACGATATGCTCAGTATTCAAATCTTACAGTCACGTTTCCAATGCGTTTCAAAAGCAGTATTCACTTCACTTCATAGAATATATTCGCATCCACATCTTTTGTAGTTTCTAGTTTAAAACAGGTTTATTAACAAACAGCAACGGGAAGCGCTTTCACCAATATGGCTTCGTCAGGCCAGCTAAATAATTTAATTAAACATCTTCTTATATATTAATTAAATAATGACATAATTTCCTGTTATTAATTAGGTGAAGTTGTTTTTCATAAAGGTACATAAATAGACGTAACGACTAATATATACAAACATATAAAATCGTTCAAATATCTAAAATTGTTAAAGCAAATACACGTATACATAAATTAATAAAAAATAGCACCTAAAAACTTTCTGAAATATATATAGGTGCACATTATAGAGGCAAACTTGCAATATCATACTGAATATAAAACTAATGGTATCTGTGATGATACCCAGATATATTTCATGATGTAATATATAAAATTAATTTATAATAAATATAAATATCAACCAAAACATACTAGCTTGAAATTTAAACTTGTGATTAGCTGAGGTTTCATTAACATGTTTAGCTAAAGCATTTTTATTTGATATAATTTTAATATTATATACATGTTCTTTTATCCTTTCCTTTAACCTTCTGTCAGTCATTTCTACATAGTAGGCAGAACAAGCTGAGCAGGTGGCAATATACACTAAATGTTCAGTATCACAATCTGCCTGTACAGAGAATGTATAGAGTCGTTTGGTGAGTGGATGTATAAATCTACCTGATGTCTCTATATATTCACAATACCTACATTTTTGACAGGGCTTCGTATATTTATTATCTCTATCTTTTAGGTCAGATCTGCTTTCTAACCTATTAGGGCCACATAGCATTCTATAAAGATTGGTCTTATTTTTATATATAAATTTAGGTTGGTTTCCTACAAGTTCTTGTAATGTGGGTTCAACCTTCAAAATATCCCAAAACTTAGAATAGGCACCCCTAATTTGATTCACATCTTGGGTATAGTATAAATTCACATTCATCCCTCGATTTTTTCGATTATCCTGTGATTCTTCAGGTATATTATTTGATGCAAAATATGGTTGTGCTCTTTCTTGTCTTAAGTCTTGTATTCCTACAAACCCCTGTACTATTTCATTATGAAAATAAGATCTATCCATAAATCTTTGCTCTAATTCCTTCAGCTCGTTATTAAATCCCTTATCTGAAGAATTGTGTTCTAGATAAGACATTTGACAAATTGTTAGACAATGTATTTTTCTTTGAAAAGAAGTTGTTAGAGCAAAAACGTAACAAAATACGAAGGGATACCTATGATTTTAAGTACGGCCAAATTTTTACTTGGACCAGGGTTCCCTTAAATACACAACGCTCTAATAAGAAAGAAACCAATAAAATGTATCATAATGATAAAAATAGAAGTAGCAATGATGAACCACCAAACGCTACCAATTTAGAAGTTAATAATGACTTACCTAAATTGGTTGATAGTGATTCTACTTTGGTTCACCATCTCGGTAGCGCTATTGGTAGTAGCATAGATGGTAATAGTTCAAATACCAGTGTTATAGTACATGAAGTTAATGGTTCAAATATATCTGACATAGTCTCTACTGCAGCTAAAGGGACAAGTAATACTGTAGAGACTACCAGATTAAATCTGAGTGATCATGAGCTAAGTTCTTTAATTAATGACATTGCACAGGCACAACCTATAGTTAGGAAGAAAACAGATGTTGGTAAATATCTGAAAGGATATAGTGAAGCAACCCCTTTCCCCATCTCAGAAATACGGAGAGGAGGGAAGGACCGCTCTATGAGCAGAGGCAGACAGAGAAAGAGGTTGGCCAAAGAAGAACATATAGGCCCCAACCTGAAAACGATGTGGGAGAAAGTAATCAATCATTGATCTGGAATATTTCAGATAGAATTCTTTTTGAAGATGAGATTTATGTCCTAGAAAAAGGACTTTCCTTTATTCCATCAACTAAAAGTGAAATCTCTGATTCTGTGATTGACACTATTTGTTCGGAATTTACAATTAAGGTATAATTTTGGTGAAATGAGTCAAGATGAAAATATGTGCAGGTTAAGTAAACCTAGCAGTTATGTACCTACGCTGCACCCATTGGTTGATGCCTTCTCTAAATTAGTGGAACAGGAGTTGCATCAGATAGATCAATATAATAGACAAAGAAAATGGTCAGGGAATTTATCTAAAAAACAAAGAATGGCGTTATATGATTTGAGAACTGACCAAAATATTATGATCCGACCTGCTGACAAGGGCAGACCTATAGTGATTATGAATATGACTGATTATATAACTAGTATGAATAATATGTTAAATGACACTAAATATTACAGCCGTATATATTCACAGCATGTAGATAAAATTATTGGAAAGGTATCAAATTTGATAGTAGGAATGTGTGATGATGGATTAATTACTGATGAGATGTTAAAATACTTTACAGTAACAGAACCAAAACTTCCAATCATACAAGGAATACTTAAGATCCACAAGCATTCAACTATACCACCTATGAGGCCAATTGTAGCAGGAAGAGGGTGGGTTACTGAACCCTTGTCTGTATATCTTGAAAGTAAGTTAAGACCAGTAGTAAATAGGTATGAACATATACTAAAAGATACTAAACAATTTTTGATAAAATTATATAATGAAACAAAACAGATTAGACATGATGAAAAGTATATAATGGTAACATTAGATGTCCAATCTTTGTTTACATGTATTCCTAATTTAGAAGGGATTACTAGTATTAGTAGATGTTTACAACAGCAAGGTATCTTTACTGAAACACATATAAGTATGGTTTGTAATCTTATGAAAATAATATTGAATAATAATGTTTTTACATTCCATAATAAAATATATATACAAAGGGATGGCATAGCTATGGGCACTTCTTGTGCCAATAGCTATGCCAACCTAGTCATGGTGGACAGTTGGATTATGTCTTACGTTATGTGAAATTTTACGCCCGTTTTGTTGATGATTTGTTTCTTATTTGGAACTCTGATGAAGTTATGTTAGATGAATTTCTCATACAAATGAATGGGCTAACTAGTTTTTTTAAAATTCACTATGGTTGCTTCTAGAGAGAAAATTTCTTTTTTAGATGTGTTTGTGGAGAGGCTACCGGATGGCCTATTAAATACAGGTGTTTTCAGGAAGACATGTTCTAGAAATGTGATGCTACATCGAACTAGTATGCATCCTGAATTTGTTTTTAAGAATATTATACGAGGGCAAACAATGAGAGTATCACGTTTGAATTCTTCAGATAAGGGGTTTAATAATGAGCTGAAGGAATTAGAGCAAAGATTTATGGATAGATCTTATTTTCATAATGAAATAGTTCAGGGGTTTGTAGGAATACAAGACTTAAGACAAGAAAGAGCACAACCATATTTTGCATCAAATAATATACCCGAAGAATCACAGGATAATCGAAAAAATCGAGGGATGAATGTGAATTTATACTATACCCAAGATGTGAATCAAATTAGGGGTGCCTATTCTAAGTTTTGGGATATTTTGAAGGTTGAACCCACATTACAAGAACTTGTAGGAAACCACCCTAAATTTATATATAAAAATAAGACCAATCTTTATAGAATGCTATGTGGCCCTAATAGGTTAGAAAGCAGATCTGACCTAAAAGATAGAGATAATAAATATACGAAGCCCTGTCAAAGATGTAGGTATTGTGAATATATAGAGACATCGGGTAGATTTATACATCCACTCACCAAATGACTCTATACATTCTCCGTACAGGCAGATTGTGATACTGAACATTTAGTGTATCTTGCCACCTGCTCAGCTTGTTCTGCCTACTATGTAGGAAAGACTGACAGAAGGTTAAAGGAAAGGATAAAAGAACATGTATATAATATTAAAATTATATCAAATAAAAATGCTTTAGCTAGACATGTTAATGAAACCTCAGCTGATCACAAGTTTAAATTTCAAGCTATCGGTATGAATTATACTAATATTAGGAGAGGTGACATTAGGAATACTACTGAACAGTCTGAAAGTAAATGGATCATTAGACTTAGAGCAGACAGGAACCCTGGACTTAATGACAGGGTTCCTATCAAACCTATCCTGAAAGGTAGAGCATTGAGGAGATAGTATGTTTTGGTTGATATTTATATTTATTATAAATTAATTTTATATATTACATCATGAAATATATCTGGGTATCATCACAGATACCATTAGTCTTATATTCAGTATGATATTGCAAGTTTGCCTCTATAATGTGCACCTATATATATTTCAGAAAGTTTTTAGGTGCTATTTTTTATTAATTTATGTATACGTGTATTTGCTTTAGCAATTTTAGATATTTGAAAGATTTTATATGTTTGTATATATTAGTCATTACATCTATTCATGTACCTTTATGAAAAACAACTTAACCTAATTAATAACAGGAAATGATGTCATTATTTAATTAATATATAAGAAGATGTTTAATTAAATTATTTAGCTGGCCTGAGGAAGCCATATTGGTGAAAGTGCTTGCCGTTGCTGTTTGTTAATAAACCTGTTTTAAACTACAAAAGATGTGGATGCGAATATATTCTATGAAGTGAAGTGAATACTGCTTTTGAAACGCATTGGAAACGTGATTGTAAGATTTGAATACTGAACATATCGTTCTGCCATCGCATTAACTGTTGTATTTTAACTTTTGTTTAGCAAATAGTTGTCAGCATTTTTGCTGTAAAATTTAAGTTTTAAATTAAATCAAATCAAATCAAATCCCACAGCAGCTGTTTGTCTCCCCTGGTGTGTAATCATCCTCCTGTTAAGTTTTTGCATTCAAGGTATGCTGTACATTGTGGTTTAATACCTAATTCTTTAGTACAACAGCTTATACTATCTGTTTCTGTTATTTTTTTAACACTGCAGGATGCCTTTAGATAATTCTACTTAATGAACTGCTGTCACATATGCACCTAGATATGTTCTGTTTTCCTTATTTACTGTTATAGAGCCAGAAGGGCTATTTCACATGTTGCATTTAACTGCTCTGCTTACTGCATTGACTAGTGTTTAAATATATTGAAAGTGTTTCTTGCATGATTTAGTAGAGAACTGCTTTAAATATTATTTACATTTTATTTTTGTATGTTGCCATAAGAAAATATTTTATGTTATCAGGTGCTGAAGCAGGAATAACCATTACCTGATGTTTTTGTTATTGACTATTGCTAAACCAAGTCCAATCTGACTGGTCACACAGTATGTGTTGCCTTAACCTAATGCTCTCTTACATTTTTCTTCTATTTTTCTTTCAGTAATCTAAACCATCCATCAGGTCAAGCAGGTCTCTGCCCCCCCTCCATATCAGGCAGTGGAAATTTCAAACTTCTCTCTTGAGCACTGGGCACCCACAAACACTTGTCCTGCAACTAAAGAGACTAAACACTAATGTAGGTGTTTAACTTCCAAGTGCCTAGACAGTAAAATACCTTACCTGCATTAACTTAAATGTTAGTGAGTGTATTAGTACATTCTGCTGTATAGTTCCTTAATCAAACCACTGTACTGATGAGTACATCACCAGGAAGAAACAGCTGCATAATACTCTCTAGTTAGTGCCCCCCCCAAACTAAAATCTATTTTCTTTTGAGAAATACTCAAATCTATAAAATAGCCTTTCATTACCTCTCCTGTTTCATCTATAACTAACCCCAGCTTTAATTTTATATCCTTTTAAGAATGTCAGAAAATTATACTATGTGCCCATAACATAGGTTCATAGGTTTATACTAGGCTATCTGCCCTAAGGCATTTATAAGCCTAGCCCAAATTTTTGTGGCTTACGCCACCCCTTATATGAAAAAAAATACTGTGCCCATTAGTTTGTTGTGCCTCTGTCCAGCAGTGACACAGAGATGATTCCCGGGGTAAACCTACGATCTCCCATCCACAGGTCTAGATTACTCTTGAACAGAGTCAGCGTGGTGCTCTGCCTCACATGGACCGGGATTTTATTCCACAGCATAGGGAGTCTCTGAGTGATAAATCTATCCCTCCAGCACGTCCTATTTATATCCGTGCTAAGGTTTAAGTCACTTGCTCTAGTGGTTTTGGTGGATTTGGATTTTTTGAGGTGGAGCATGTCCATTAATTCCGGGTTGGACATGGCCTTGTATGTCAGGCACATGTCACCTCTGAGCAGACGGTATGCGACTGAATAGAGCTGGAGTTTCTTCAATCTGGCAGCATATGACAGATTTTGGAGTCCCTTTATCCTTTTGGTGAGGAACTTTTGGGGTCTCTCCAATTGCTGCAGATGTCGGGTGAGATACATCCCGAATGGGGCATTGTACTCGATCATTGGTCTGATAAGTGAAGAGTACAGGGGAACAATGACCTCACTAGATCTAGATGTGAATCCCTTCATGATCAGGTGGGCAATGTAGAAGGTCTTTCTAACCACTTTAGCAATGTGAGTGTCAAAAGAAAGGCCACTGTCAACCTGGGTCCCCAGGTCCCTGATAACCCCTTCTGTGCTTAGTGGATTGCCACCTATATGGTAGCTTGGGGTTACCTTGTTTTTCCCGAAGGTATGACTATACATTTTTTGGCGTTTAACTTCAGGCCATGGCTCTGGCACCAGCTATCTGTTTCCGTGAGTCCCTTCTGAAGGATATCCGTGTCCGATGCACTTTCCACTATGGCGCCCAGTTTGCAGTCGTCTGCAAACTTTGTCAGCCAAAGTCCTCCCATGTTGGCCTGTACTTCTGAGAAGTAGATGCCAAACAATAGGGTCCAAGGACCGAGCCATGTGGGACACCACTTGTGACCAACTTGGAGTCTGACACAGCGCCAGCAACTCTAACCCTGTGGGTTCTGTCCTTAAGCCAGTTTGCAACCCATCTTGTGACATATGGGTTTACATTTAAGCTGGTAAGTTTTTTTACAATACCCGAGTGGGGTATTGTGTCAAAAGCCTTTGCAAGGTCAAGGTAGGCTGTATGGACTGCCTTTCCTCATCAATGGCCTTGGTGACTGTTTCGAAGAAGTCGACCAAGTTCAAAAGGCATGATCTTCCCTTGACAAAGCCAAACTGGGTCGGGTCCAATGTCTGCAAGTCCCCTATATCTTTGTTTATGAGCTCCATTATGATCCTCTCCATAGCTTTGCAGACTAGACTTGTTAAGCTTATGGGGTGGTAATTACCAGGGTCCGTGAGGCTGCCTTTGTGGAGTGGGACAACAGTTGCCGTGACGCCACTCCTTGGGCACGTATCCTGTGGTAAGGCTGAGATTAAACAGCTGCCTTATGTGCGGGTTTAATTCCTCATTTAGCTCATGTAGCACACAGCCGGGGACACCATCCGGTCCCATTGATGCTGTGTTTTTAGCTTTAGAGAGAGCAGCTTTCACCTGCGCATTTGAGATGTCCGGGAGGCTACACTCGGCTGGGATAGTTATCTCTCCTTTAGGGGGAGAGGGTGAAGTTTGCACTGAACCTGTCTGCCAGTATGTTGGCAATGTCTGTGGGTTCAGTGATTTTGTATCATTTTGGACTAATTCAGAGCATATCTGGGAGTTTCCACCCAGGTTCCTAACATAGCTGAAAAAGGCCTTATGATTGTCCTTTGAATCCATGGCAATTTTTCTCTCAAAATTGGCCTTAGTTGATTTTATGAGTGCTCGTATTTTTTACTAATAATGATCAGGGTGACTTCCCTTTTATGGATTTTTGTTCTATCATGTAATAGCTTTCTCCTCTTATTGTAAAGTTTGTTAATGGCTGGGGTCCACCAGACTGGACGCTTGCCCTTTGTGGAAAGAGTCTTGGTTTTATTTGGGATTGCCTGATCCATGCAGTCCTGGAGGTGTTCATAGAAGGCATTTATAAGGGCTTCCAGCTTGAGTTGTGGTTTCCACTGGCTGAGGGGCCTTGAAGGATACCACACCAGTCTTGAGTAGTGTGAAGTTTGCTTTAGAGAAGTTCTTCACTATGGTCTTTTTGTTTGGGGTGGGGCGGATGTGGATTTCCAGTGAGATTAGTTTATGATCAGATCTCACCAATGAGGGATATACTTCCGCTGTGGAGCATTTTGTCCCCATGTTTGTGACAATGAGATCTAGTATATTTTCTCCTCTCGTGGGAACAGTGACTAGCTGTTCCATGGCATTTGAATTTATGAACTCCAGGAACCGTTGGGCTAGAAAGTTAGGGCTTGAGTAATGTTCCCAGTCTATATTCGGGTAGTTGAAGTCACCCAATATGATGGTGTTTGGAGATACATTTATACCCTCCAGTGTCTTCAGGAAGGCTGTGTGGGGTTCCTGAGTTTGAGAGGGTGGCCTGTAGCATGCTACAATTTGTAGAGCAGTTTTGCCTATGGTTAGTTGCACCTGGATGGTTTCCGAAGCTTAGTGCGTTGCCACCAACCTGGAGGTGTGGGTATCCTTTATGAATATGGATACACCCTCCTTTTGTGGTGTGGTCCGGGTTTTGGGGCCAGAACGCATGATATGAGGTAAAACCTAATAGTGCCGGGTGCTCTCAGGAGCCTTGAACCAGGTTTCAGTTAGAGCACAGACATCGATATTCTCCATACTGAGAAGGGCCTCGAGTCGTGCATTTTGAGATTTAGACTTCTGGCATTGAGCAGCATTACCCTCAGTTTCTTCCCATTTTGTTTTCTAGGGTGGTAGGTTTAGAATTTGAGCCTTGCCTAAAAAAGGCACTATGGGGGTGGCAAGAGCCTTAGCCAATATCCGAATCCCAGGGGTGACAGATGCAAGCCATCCTCATGAAGCAGCGTGGCTTGTCAAGCATGTCATCCCAGGCAGACAGACACTGGATCCCCTTTGAATGACACCAGACATTAAGCCAATTGTTAAAGCTGATCATCTTGTCTCTATATTGTGGCATCATTCTTGGTGAAGGAAGGATACTGCTCAGGGTTAGGGTCATACCTGCCTGGGCTACATAATCAGAGAGCTCCTCTATGTCTCTTTTCATGTAGTCCAGGGAGGTACGCCTCAGGTCGTTGACACCAGCATGGACAATGACTGTGTCATATTTGTACTTGCCGTGGAGTGACCCGAGTGCTTGTGTTATGTGGCGGATTCTGGCGCCCGATAGGCAGCTTACTGTGACCCTCTCCTTGTTCAACCTGGTGAGTGGGACGTCAGTGTGTCTGACTATGGAGTCACCTATGACAAGTATGTTTGGTGTTGTATTTGGCCTTAAGGGCTGTGACTGCTTTGCACACTGCTTTTGTGGTTTATGTGTTGCTTGTGGGGTGTCTTGAGGTAGCAGTTGTTTGGGTGTCTGCTTTGGAGGCCTCTGCTGTTTAGGTAAATTTTTACTCAGAGCCTCCGAGTATGTCTTTGTGTGTTTATGTGTTTGATTCAGTGGAGTCATAGTCCATAACTTAGTGCAAACATACAGTTTAAAATAGTTACAAAGTCAGTTTAAAATTCAGTTTAACATATACCCATTTAAGATAACACTACATACTTACCAAAGCCTAAAGAAACACTTGGAGTCAGTGTTAGCCCCGCTCCGCTTGACCTCCCTGTGCTCGGGCATGCTCCGCTCCTCTCCCTGCCCCCAATTTCCACCTTCCCCCACTACTTCTACTTTTATTCTAACCCCTAATCACCTGACCAGTAGTCCAACCCCTAATTCCCTAATAACTAGCCCAACCCACTCATCCTACCTCCCCCCACCCTCCAATCCAATTACATCCCACACTGATTCCACTCCCAACAACACATTCCCAGACAACACTCCTCCACCCTCACACACAACCAACCAGGAATCCTAGTTGTACTACTCACTCAAAGTAGTATCATGTTATCCACACTCACATCCCTAACACTAGCTCTACTATCACTAACCTTCCTAACTTCCTTACAGACCTACCATTGCACATAGGGTTGCCACCTTTTCAAATGCCCAAAGTGGGACATTTTTTGTAGAAACGTCAGATTTTGCAGGGCAAAACATACCCACGGCCAGTACAAAGGACATAACTTCACTTTTTTGCCTAAATAAAAGCTTATTTTTGTAGCATTTTAGTTGCTTATTTTGTTTCTTATAA
>NC_056734.1:460800528-460900982 GCF_019279795.1 Protopterus annectens | reverse complement strand
GTGTGTGTGTGTGTGTGTGTGTGCGTGTGTTTATAAAAATAAGGAGCAGCAACTATATCAGGCTTTTGTGAAATTAATATTTATTACAGAAAAACTCAAAACAAACCTTTCTTGCTCACTGAAGTAATAGTGACAAGTAGAAACATAACAATTGTCTAATTCATTAATCAACTATAACAATAATAAATTGTAAATGGTTGTTCCTTGAGACAATCTAACCATGTGTCATCACTGGCAGTTTTGCTGGATAAAGAAGAAGTCTCTCTCTATCTCTTTTTGGTCTTGCATATAGTTGTCATGACCCACCACTGCCAACCAGTAATCAAGGAGCCTCAATCCTCACCACTGGCAACAGAGTGAGATGTTCACTGAGAGGATAACAGGTACACACACCGTATTTCCAGATGCAGCTCTCTGCATCAAGTGCATTTTCCCTTAAGAGTGCACAGAGACCACAGTCAGTCCGGGGCTGGTTTCTCACTCTTTCTTCAGATCCCCAGTAAGACTCCCCACGGGCACAGCTATAGAGTTGAGATCTCAGCTCAGTGACCAAGTCAAGAACTTCAGCACCCTCTCTGTCCAAATGGTGCTTCATGTCCCTGCCCAAGTAACTAACACACACACTCTTTGAGGACTGATTCACACACACACGCACACACGCACACACACGCACACACACACACCTGGGAGAGGCTGGCACAGGTTTAGTAGCTATGCCTCCTTCTACCCAGACTATAAGGTAGTTTCCACTGCCACCAGTCACTCCTCAACAGCTACTTTAAGGCCCTTAACAAAGGGTGACCAATTTTACTGTGTAATATTAATATTAATACAAATGATAGTTTGACCAAGAGCAAGGCTATTAAGAGTGGCCCAGACAGTGTCACCAAATACATATGCAAGTACTCTCACAACTTAAATATCTCTACACAAATCAGCCTCAGTGAAAGGTTTAAATATATTTAATAATAAATAATAAAAGAACAAGACAATACTAAATATACATTCACAGTGACATCAGAGTTCAGAACCACAGGAAATATTTAAAATAGCATTGCTGTAAGGCTCACACAAATAAAGAAAAAATAAAACCTAAACTAAGCTTTGCTATATTCCTGACTGTATCTAAGAGAAGTATACTATTCCCTAGAAACTTACTTCATTAGAGCAAGGCAGATATGATGAATTGTTCTTACTGTTGTTGATGTCAGGTCCAAGACAGAATGCAGAATGCTTTGTCTCATTAAGAGACTTCTCAAAATAATATCTAAAATACTACTGCTGGGATAGCTTGCAGGATGACATAATTTCTGGTCCTCTGACTTATAGTTCTCAGGTAAAAACCTCCTTTGCTGAAGCTGGCAGTATTTAGCATCTACCTGTAAAATACTCATATAAGAGCTTTTGCACAAATCTTTGGCAGATGCTGGAAGTCATAAAACAGTTACATTTCTTCATGCTTCCAAAGTAGCAATTGGTTCACCCTAAAGACAATACAGAAAGCTTCCTAGTACATACTTTGTGTCTCTAGCTACATTGAACCATCTTTGTGGCATAGCCTATAAAGTAATTTAATTTCAGATATTTTTCTAAAGTTTGCTGGACTGAGGTTAACCTCCTGTATTCCAGTTTCCACTGTTAAAATATATACATTTACAAAAGTGCATGTACATTTCTGTTCTCTTTCAGTGGGGCATATTGTGGATACATTTTAAACACAGCACTTTACAAATACCTTTTCAACACAAACATCTGTACAGAGCAGTTTGATATACATATGACATACAGTTCTAATACATTTGTAACACAAATATCTTATATAAATTAGTTTGATATTCACAAATGCCATAGAATTATTTACACAATTCCAGTTGGCTGTGCTGGCAGTAGCTCCTTTAGTAACATTAGTGCTGAGAGGGGAATGATTACATGCATGGACATAAAACAATCACCAATTTTCTTTTTCTTTCTGCCTGTATTTATATACCCAAAACAAAAGAGTTATCAGTTCTGTCTATCTGTCTGTTTTTCTTTCTTTCTTCACCACTGGTAAGTAATATGGAGAATTATGATCAAACTAATGATCATAACCAGTTTGTTAATATCGGAGAAATGGATTCAGGAAATTCACGTTGAGACCATTGCCTGACAGTTCCCTGCCCCTCTCCACCGACTTGCTTTCCCTATCTCTAGAGCTATAGGCGCTCCCTTTGGCATAATTTTTAAAACTACACCCCAGCCCTTAGAGGTAACTGCCTGTGACTGCTTGTGTGCTCGCTGGTAAGTTTTAAGCCAAGGCTAGTTTCTGCACTAATATTATATTTACTTGGAAAATGCTGATGATTATGATCTATGATGTCATCTTTGATGTATTATGCTTATTAACTTTTTGTGTACCCACCAGTACATCATAGTAATGAAGAACAGGCTAGTCCTTATGCTACTGCTGTTTACATTAGGTAATAACTAATAATTATGATATAGTTATGATGTTATCTTTGATGTACTTGCTTAGCTAGTTGCTAATATACTCACAGCTGTGCCGACCTGATGTAGTGCAACATTACACGAGTAGCCCTTTATGTCTGAAACCCTTACCTCTATGTTAAATGCTGGCTGTGAGTCACACGTATTGACTGCATCTGCTCTACTCTTATTATTTGCTCATAGTGTGACCAACACTCCCTTAGTGCTTCACTTAGTGTCTTCATATCTATGTGCTGATAAACAGACTGCTCATTGACGAGTGTCCTAAAGCATACCGTTCCTTACTTACCTATCCTCAGTTTTAAAGTTGAAGAGCATAATGCTTACTGCATGGATTCCTACTCTCTTCTAATTATACCTGGTATATTGTAGTGACAATCCACTCTTAGGGTCCCTCGGCATCCCTAAATAATAAGTATAGCAAACCCAGAGAACATAGCGTGGTTAACTGCTTTTACAATAAGTACCACTGCCTTTCACTGACAAATGCTAATAGTGTCCTGCATGCCTACCCATGCATCTTTACCCTTCAGTAAATGACTGAAGTCTGTCCTTCTGTTGTATAACTTTTAGCGATCTACTCTTAAACACAGTGTTGACCACTGACAGATGTGAACAGTGTCTCACATACTTACCCATACGTGTCTACCTTTAGTGAATGCTTGAAGCCTCCCCATCTTTATTTAACACTGAGTGATTCCCTTTGACACAGAATAGAGGACTCTAGTCCGTATATGGTATCACTGTACCTTGGAATTGCTTTTTGTGATAACGCTATTTGCGTTACCATAGACTGCATAATCTATACTGTCTAATCATTTCACCTTATGCTGTTATGGTAATTTGTTGTAAAGTTGTAATAATTGCAAGTGCTTGAATATCAAAAGCGTGAAACCTATTTTTTTGGTATGTCACTGTATGCAATTCTCCTACTATGACTAGGGTGTAGATTTTAATGCAAGTCATTAGTTTGACAGAAGGCTTTATTGTTCAATCAAATGCTCACAGCATATTTGTATTAATTCCTGCTCAGTCAAGTCCCCAGTGTGTAACTGCATTAGCTCTTGCTCATTCTATTGTGCATTATATAATTGTATTAGCTACTGCTCCTTCATTGTGTTTTGTATATTCCTTAATTTCTACCTACGATAGTTCCTGGGTTGTATTGGTTTTGCCATTCATGCCTTGTATTGACATGTTTTTTGCACTGTCATTACCTCCTGAATAACTTTAACTTGACTGCACAATGCTAGGAATATAACAGTATTCAATTTCACATAAGTTCCTACCTAAATAGCCTTTCCTTTTCCTCTCTCATCTAACTGCCTTCTGCTTTATTGTTTCTAACACATTGTTTTCTTAATTTCAGATTGCAAGTGTTCTTAACCATGGGATCTCCCTCCCCAGCCATCTATACAGTGGCCAGACTGGTTCTTCCATCCCACAGGACGTGCACCTGAATTTTTGCAAACCTCCTCGTGATTCACCATCCTTCCCTCTACTGCTTACTGAAGTGTATGTTAAGCTCCTGCTCCTTTTTTTTTTTTTTTAACCATTTAATACAGTGTTTACCTATTTAAGCAGTGTGCACACCAGCAGTTTTAAGGCGGTCACCTACCCCCTACTTTTCCCCACCTGTTTCCTCCCCGTTAATAGTTTTAGCTTTCCAACTCTAAACTTTACATAGTTAAGTCACTAGATGGCAGCGCACCCCCTTTCCACTTTTAGCAACATATTGTGTATTACTGCCCCACTCCTTATTGCTCTCAACACTTTTCATTCTGTTTTGGGTTTTAATCTCATCTGAAGTGTACTCACCCCGACACTGTTAATCACAACCACTAAACTCTCAGCCCAACCACAACCTTTGAACTATACTTACCTCAGGCTTACCTGCTGCTTTGTTTTCCTAATAGTGGCTGTTTTTTTTTCATTGATACTTTTTGTTGAGATTTTCGTCTCGTACATTCCTCCTTTTTGGCTCTGTATCCCCTCAGACATTGCCCCCACCTCTACTCTTTCTACTCAATTCTCTCCCCCACTCCTTCAACTGTATCCCATATGTCATTCCCTCAACTCCACTCTTACCTGACAGTTCCCTCCCCCTCTCCACCGATTTACTTATATTCACTTGGAAAATGCTGAGGATTATGATTTATCTACGATGTTGTCTTTGATGTATTATGCTTATTAATTGCATATGTACCCACTGGTACTTCATAGTAATTAATAACAGGCTAGTTCCTATGCTACTGCTATTTACATTAGGTAATAACTACTAAGTATGATATATTTATGATGCTATCTTTGATGTACTTACTTGTTAGTTGCTAATATACTCACAGCTGTGCCGACCTGATGTAGTGTAACATTGTACGAGCACTCATTTACATCTGAAATATCAGCACATATCAGCACTAAAAAATTAAAAGCACTACCCCCTCACAAACTCCCCTTGAGTAACTTGTTAACCATTGGCCCTTTTTTTCAATTATAAAGGAATTCCCAATACTATTCTAGCATGTCCAAAGGTCAGCTGTCAATCTCCTCTCCAGTCCAGCTGGTGAACCTGGGAATCTTGAGGCAATGTTACAACTGCCTAATGTACACAGACAACCCTCTCCTCCTCCCAACAAATTCCAACACATGTGAGAGATGCAACCATATAGCCAAACTGGAGGCTAAGCTCTCTCAACTCAGTACTGGTCTAACCAGTCAGGAGGAGAAGGAAACCACACTCACTACAATTCCAGTCTCACATAGACCTACCACGACAGCAAACCAAACACATAAACACACAAAAACATACTTGGAGGCTCTAAATAAAAATCTGCCTAAGCAGCAGAGACCTCCAAAGCAGACACCCAAGCAACTGCTACCCCAAAACAAAACACGTGCAACACATAGCTCACAAAGCCAGTGTGCCGAACAGTCACAGCTCTTAAGGCTAAACAACACACCTGATACACTTGTAATAGGTGACTCTATCATCAGGCACACTGACTTTCCGCTCACCAGGCTGAACAAGGACAAGGTCACGGTGACCTGCCTATCGGGCGCTAGGATCCGCCACATAACCCAAGCACTCACGTCACTCCAAGGCAAGTACAAATATGACTCAGTCATTGTCCATGCTGGTGTGAATTACCTGAGACGTACCTCCCTGGACTACATGAAAAGAGACATAGAGGAGCTCTCTGAGCATGTAGCCCAGGCCGGTATGATGCTGACCTTGAGTAGCATCTTACCCTCACCAAGAATGATGCTACAGTATGAAGACAAGATTATCAATTTCAACAATTGGATTAAGTATTGGTGTCATTCAAAGGGGATCCAATGCCTGTCAGCCTGGGATGACATGCTCGACAAGCCACGATGCTTCGCTAGGGACGGCTTGCACCTGTCACCCCTGGGCTTTCAGATATTGGCAATGGCTCTTGCTACCCCCATAGTGCCTTTTTTAGGCAAGGCTCAAAAGACAAACCCACTTCCATAGGTATCACAAGGGATAAGAAACTAAGAGTAATGCTACTCAATGCCAGAAGTCTAAACCTCAAGATGCACGCACTTGAAACTCTCCTTAGCATGGAGAACATTGATATCTGTGCAGTAACAGAAACCTGGTTCAAGGCTCTCGAGAGCACCCCAGCACTACCAGGTTATACCTCATACCATGCTTTTCGGCCCCAAAACTTGGACCGAACCACAAAAGGAGGGGGAGTATCAATATTCGTCAAAGATACCCACACCTCCAGGTTGGTTGGCACAGCAGGACGCATCAGAGACTATCCATGTGCAACTAACAGTGGGTAAAACTGCCATCCAGTTTATAGCCTGCTACAGACCACCATCCCAAACCCAGGAACCCCACTCGGCCTTCCTTAGAACACTGGAAAATATGAAGGTCTCTCAAAACACCATTATATTGGGTGACTTCAACTACCCAACCATAGACTGGGAGCATTACTCTAGCTCCAACACCCTAGCCCAAAGGTTCCTAGAATTTATAAACTCAAATGCTATGGAACAACTTGTTACCACTCCCACAAGAGGGGAAGACATGCTGGACCTGATCATCACCAACATGGGGACTCTATGCTCCAGACCACAAGTGTATCCCTCACTGGTAAGATCAGACCATAAACTAATCTCACTGGATATTCACATCCCGACCCCACCCCATGCCCAGAAAACCACAGTGAAAAACTTCTCTAAAGCAAATTTCACACTCCTCAAAACTGAGGTGGAATCCTTCAAAGCCCCCAGGCCTGTGGATTATACAGCCCAGACCACAAAATCCTTTATAAACGCATTCTATGAACACCTTCAGGAATGCATGGATCATGCAATCCCAAATAAAACCAAGACCCAATCCTCCAAAGGCAGACGTCCTGTTTGGTGGACCCCAGCCATAAACAAACTATACAATAGAAGGAGGAAGCTACTATATGACAGAGCAAAATCACAAAAAGGGAAGGCATCTCTGATCAGTATTAGCAAAAAACTACGGGCACTCATAAAATCGTCTAAGGCCAGCTTCGAGAGAAAAATTGCACAGGACACTAAGAATAATCACAAGGCTTTCTTTAGTTATGTTAGGAACCTGGGTGGGAATTCCCAGATATGCTCAGAATTAGTCGAAAATGACAAAAAATACACCGTACCCACAGACATTGCCAACATCCTAGCTGACAGGTTCAGCGCAAACTTCTCTCCCCCCTCCCCACCAATAGGGCTAATATCTATCCCAGCAGATTGCTGCCCCCCTGACATCTCAGATGCTCAGGTAAGAGCTGCCCTCTCCAAAGCAAGAAACACAGCATCAATGGGACCAGATGGTGTCCCGGGCAACGTCCTACATGAACTCCAAGAAGAGCTAAACCCAAACCTAAAACTACTGTTCAATCTCAGCCTTACTACAGGATATGTACCCAAAGAGTGGTGTACAGCAACAGTGATCCCTCTCCACAAAGGTGGTGCCTCAACGGATCCTGGAAACTATCGCCCCATAAGTCTCACTAGCTTGGTCTGCAAAGCTATGGAAAGGATCATCATGGACCTTATAAATAAAGATATTGGGGACCTACAGACACAGGATCCTACCCAGTTCGGCATTGTTAAGGGCAGATCCTGCCTCTTAAACCTGGTAGATTTCTTTGAAACAGTCACCAAGGTCATTGACAAGGGGAAGGTGGTCCACACAGCCTACCTGGACCTCACAAAAGCTTTCGATACAATACCCCACTCGGGCATTATAGATAAGCTCACCAGCTTAAATATAAACCCCTATGTCACTAGATGGGTTGCAAACTGGCTCAAGGACAGAACCCACATGGTTAGAATAGCTGGAGCCATGTCAGACTCCAAACCGGTTACAAGTGGCATCCCACAAGACTCAGTCTTGGGACCTCTCTTGTTCGGTATATATTTCTCGGAGGTACAGGCCAACATGGAAGAACTGTGGCTGACCAAGTTCTCAGGTGACTGCAAACTGGGTGCCATAATAGACTCTCCAGCCGACACAAGCATCCTCCAAAAGGGCCTCATAGAAACAGACAACTGGTGCCAGAGCCATGGCCTCAAGCTAAACGTGAAAAAGTGTATAGTCATCCCCTTTGGCAAAAACAAAGTGCCCACAAATTACCACATAGGTGGTAATCCATTAAGTACAGAAGAAGTAATTAGGGACTTGGGGACCCAAGTTGATAGCAGTCTCTCATTTGACAACCATGTGGCCAAAGTGGTTAGAAAAACATTTTATATAGCCCACGTAATCATGAAGGGATTCACATCTAGATCAGGGGAGGTCATCGTGCCTCTTTACTCATCCCTCATCAGACCCATAATTGAGTACAATGCTCCTTTTGGGATGTACCTTACCAGAAACCTGCAGCAACTGGAAAGACCCCAAAAGTACTTCACCAAGAGGATCAAGGGGCTCAAACAGATGCCGTATGCTGCCCGGTTAAAGAAACTCCAGCTCTACTCAGTGGCATATCACCTGCTCAGAGGCGATCTGTGCCTGACGTATAAAGCCATGTCCAAGCCGGAATTAATGGACATGCTTCACCTCAGAAAATCCAAATCCCATCGAGCTACGCGCTCGAGGGACTTAAACCTCAGCACTGGAATAAATAGGACATGCTGGAGGGACAGATTCATAACCCAGAGGCTCCCTTCACTCTGGAATAAAATCCCAGTCCAGGTTAGGCAGAGTCCTTCATTGACTATCTTCAAGAGGAATCTTGATGAGTGGATGGGAGATCGTAGGTTTACCCCAGGTATCACTTCTGTGTCACTGTTAGACAGAGGCACAGTATACTAACCTCGAAAAGGGCATAGCAAAATTAATTTAAAATGGGTGGCGAAAGCCATACACACTCTGGCTAGGCTTATAAATGCCCGAGGGCAGATAGCCTAGCATGAACCTATGAACCTATGAAACCCTTACCTCAATGGTAAATGCTGGCAGTGGGTCACATGTATTGACTGCATCTGTTCTACTCTTATTATTTGCTCATAGTGTGACCAACCCTCCCTTAGCATTCCCCTTAGTGTCTTCATATCTATGTGCTGATAAACAGACCGCTCATTGACAAGCGTCCTAAAGCATACCATTTCTTGTTTACTCATACTCAGTTTTAAAGCTGAAGAGCATAATGCTTACTGCGTGGATTTCTACTCTCTTTTACTTATACCTGGCATATTGTAGTGACAATCCACTCTGGCTTCCCTAAATAATATATTATCTGAAGTATAGAAAACCCAGCACACATAGCATGGTTAACTATTTCAACTATTAGTACCACTTCCTTTCACTGACCAGCGCTTATAGCATCCTACATGCCTACCCATGCATGTCTACCCTTAAGCAAATGACTGAAGTCTGTCCTTCTGTTGTATAAATTTTAGCGATCCACTCAAACACATTGTGGACCACTGACAGATGCGAACAGTGTCTGATATACTTACCCATACGTGCCTACCTATACTGAATGCTTGAAACCTCCCCATCTTTATTTAACACTAAACAATTCACTGTAACACAGAGTGGAGGACTCTAGTCCCTATATGATAGCTTTTTGTGATAACGTTATTTTAGTTACCATATACTGCATACTCTGTACTGGCTAAATATTGCACCTTATGCTGTTACAGTACAATGTCATAACATTGTAATAATTGCATGTGCTTGAATATCAAGAGCTTGAAAAGTATTTCTTTGCTATGTCACTGTATGCAATTCTCCTACTATGATGTGGGTGGGTGTAGATTGTAACACACATCATTAGTTCGACGGAAGATTTTATTTAGCTTCTGTTCAGTCAAATGATCACTGCGTATTTGTATTAATACCTGCTCAGTCAAATCCCCACTGTGTAACTGCATTCACTCCTGCTCTTTCTATTCTGCATTATGTAATTGTATTAGCTATTGCTCCTTCATTGTGCTTTGTATATTCTTTAATTTCTACCTCTGATACTTCCTAAGTAATATTGGGTTACACTTTTCTGCCTGCCATTCATGCCTTAGTTCTTTAGTGTGTATTGCTATATTTTTTGCACTGCCTTTAGCTCCTGAATGACATTAACCTGACTGCACAATGCTAGGAACATAACAGAATTCACTTTCACATAAGTTCCTACCTCCATAGCCTTTTATTTTCTCTGCTCACATAACTGCATTCTGCAGTATTGTTTGTGTCCTTAACCACGGGTGCTCCCTCCCCAGCCAGCTATACAGTGGCCAGACTGGTTCTTCCATCCCACAGGACGTGCACCTGACTTTGCAAACCTCCTCATGATTCACCATCCTTCCTTTTACTGCTTACTGAAGTGTATGCTAAGCTCCTGCTCCTGTTTTTTTTTAACCATTTTAATACAGTGTTTACCTATTTAAGCAGCGTGCTCACCAGCAGTTTTAAAGTGGTCTCCAACCCCCTACTTTTCCCCACCTGTTTCCTCCCTGTTAATAGTTTTAGCTTTCCAACTCTAAACTTTACATAGTTAAGTCACTAGATGGCAGTGCACCCCCTTTTGACTTTTAGCAACATATTGTGTATTACTGCCCCACTCCTTATTGCTCTCAGTGCTTTTCATTCTGTTTTGGGTTTTAATCTCGTCTGAAGTGTACTTGCCCCATCACTGTTAATCACAACCCCTTAACTCTCAGCCCAACCATAACCTTTGAATTATACTTACCTCAGGCATGCCTGCTGCGTTGTCTTCCTAATAGTGGCTGTTTTTTTCCCAGATAGTTTTTTTGTTGAGATTCTCATCTCGTACATTCCCCATTTTTGGCTCTGTATCCTACCAGACATAGCCCCCTCCTCCACTCTTACTGCACAGTTCTCTCCCCCACTCCACCAACTGTATCCCATCAGTCATTGCCCCCAACTCCACTCTTACCTGAGACTTCCCTCCCCCTCTCCACTGACTTCCTTTCCCTATCTCTATATCACTAGGTGCTCCCTTTGGCACCATTTCTAAAACTATCCCCAGCCCTTAGAGGTAACTGCTTGCGACTGCTTGTGTGCCCGTCAGTAAGGTTTAAGACCAGGCTACTTTCTGCGCTAATGTTATATTCACTTGGAAAATGCTGATGATTATGATTTATCTACGATGTTGTCTTTGATGTATTATGCTTATTAATTGCATATGTACCCGCTAGTACTTCATAGTAATTAATAACAGGCTAGTTCCTATGCTACTGCTATTTACATTAGGTAATAACTAATAATTATGATATATTTATGATGCTATCTTTGATGTACTTGCTTGTTAGTTGCTAATATGCTCACAGTTGTACCGACCTGATGTAGTGTAACATTGTACGAGTACTCCTTTACATCTGAAACCCTTACCTCTATGGTAAATGCTGGCAGTGGGGTCACATGTATTGACTGCATCTGTTCTACTCTTATTATTTGCTCATAGTGTGACCAACCCTCCCTTAGCATTCCCCTTAGTGTCTTCATATCTATGTGCTGATAAACAGACTGCTCATTGACAAGCGTCCTAAAGCATACCGTTCCTTGCTTACTCATATTCAGTTTTAAAGCTGAAGAGCATAATGCTTACTGCATGGATTTCTACTCTCTTTTACTTATACCTGGCATATTGTAGTGACAATCCACTCTTAGAGTCCCAATGGCTTCCCTAAATAATATATTATCTGATGTATAGAATACCCAGCACACATAGCATGGTTAACTACTTCGACTATTAATACCACTGCCTTTGACTGACCAACACTTATAGCATCCTACATGCCTACCCATGCATGTCTACCCTTAAGCAAATGACTGAAGTCTGTCCTTCTGTTGTATAACTTTTAGTGATCCACTCTTAAATACATTGTGGACCACTGACAGATGCGAACAGTGTCTCATATACTTACCCATACGTGCCTACCTATACTGAATGCTTGAAACCTCCCCATCTTTATTTAACACTAAACAAATCACTGTAACACAGAGTGGAGGACTCTAGTCCCTGTATGGTAGCTTTTTGTGATAACATTATTTCAGTTACTATATACTGCATACTTTGTACTGGCTAAATATTTCACCTTATGCTGTTACAGTAGAATGTCATAACGTTGTAATAATTGCATGTTCATAGGTTCATAGGTTCATACTAAGCTATCTGCCCTAGGGCATTTATAAGCCTAGCCAGAGTGTGTATGGCTTTCGCCACCCATTTTAAATTAATTTTGCTATGCCCTTTTTCGAGGTTATTATACTGTGCCTCTGTCTAACAGTGACACAGAAGTGATACCCGGGGTAAGCCTACGATCTCCCATCCACTCATTAAGATTCCTCTTGAAGAGAGTCAATGAGGGACTATGCCTAACCTGGACTGGGACTTTATTCCAGAGTGAAGGGAGCCTCTGGGTTATGAATCTGTCCCTCCAGCATGTCCTATTTATTTCAGTGCTGAGGTTTAAGTCCCTCGAGTGCGTAGCTCGATGGGATTTGGATTTTCTGAGGTGCAGCATGTCCATTAATTCCGGGTTGGATATGGCTTTATACGTCAGGCACAGATCGCCTCTGAGCAGGCGGTATGCCACTGAGTAGAGCTGGAGTTTCTTTAACCGGGCAGCATACGGCATCTGTTTGAGCCCCTTGATCCTCTTGGTGAGGTACTTTTGGGGTCTTTCCAGTTGCTGCAGGTGTCTGGTAAGGTACATCCCAAAAAGGGCATTGTACTCAATTATGGGCCTGATGAGGGATGAGTAAAGAGGCACGATGACCTCCCCTGATCTAGATGTGAATCCCTTCATGATTAGGTGGGCTATATAAAATGTTTTTCTAACCACTTTGACCACATGGTTGTCAAATGAGAGATTGCTATCAACTTGGGTCCCCAGGTCCCTAATTACTTCTTCTGTACTTAATGGATTACCACCTATGTGGTAATTTGTGGGCACTTTTTTTTGCCAAGGGGGATGACTATACACTTTTTGGTGTTTAGCTTGAGGCCATGGCTCTGGCACCAGTTGTCTGTTTCTATGAGGCCCTTTTGGAGGATGCTTGTGTCGGCTGGAGAGTCTATTATGGTGCCCAGTTTGCAGTTATCTGCGAACTTGGTCAGCCACAGTCCTTCCATGTTGGCCTGTACCTCCGAGAAATATATACCGAACAAGAGCGGTCCCAAGACTGAGCCTTGTGGGATGCCACTTGTAACTGGTTTGGAGTCTGACATAGCTCCAGCTATTCTAACCATGTGGGTGCTGTCCTTGAGCCAGTTTGCAACCCATCTAGTGACATAGGGGTTTATATTTAAGCTGGTGAGCTTATCTATAATGCCCGAGTGGGGTATTGTATCGAAGGCTTTTGCGAGGTCCAGGTAGGCTGTGTGGACCACCATCCCTTGTCAATGGCCTTGGTGACTGTTTCAAAGAAATCAACCAGGTTTAAGAGGCAGGATCTGCCCTTAACAAAGCCAAACTGGGTAGGATTCAGTGTCTGTAGGTCCCCAATATCTTTATTTATAAGGTCCATGATGATCCTTTCCATAGCTTTGCAGACCAAGCTAGTGAGACTTATGGGGCGATAGTTTCCAGGATCCGTTGAGGCACCACCTTTGTGGAGAGGGACCACTGTTGCTGTACGCCACTCTTTGGGTACATATCCTGTAGTAAGGCTGAGATTGAACAGTAGTTTTAGGTTTGGGTTTAGCTCTTCTTGGAGTTCATGTAGGACGCAGCCCGGGACACCGTCTGGTCCCATTGATGCTGTGTTTCTTGCTTTGGAGAGGGCAGATCTTACCTGAGCATCTGAGAAGTCAGGGGGGCAGCACTCTGCTGGGATAGATATTAGCCCTTTTGGTGGGGAGGGGGGGAGAAGTTTGCGCTGAAACTGTCAGCTAGGATGTTGGCAATGTCTGTGGGTTCAGTGTATTTTTTGTCATTTTGGACTAATTCTGAGCATATCTGGGAATTCCCACCCAGGTTCCTAACACAACTAAAGAAAGCCTTGTGATTATCCTTAGTGTCCTGTGCAATTGTTCTCTCGAAGCTGGCCTTAGACGATTTTATGAGTGCCCGTAGTTTTTTGCTAATACTGATCAGAGATGCCTTCCCTTTTTGGGATTTTGCTCTGTCATGTAGTAGCTTCCTCCTTCTATTGTATAGTTTGTTTATGGCTGGGGTCCACCAGACAGGACGTCTGCCTTTGGAGGATTGAGTCTTGGTTTTATTTGGGATTGCATGATCCATGCATTCCTGAAGGTGTTCATAGAATGCGTTTATAAAGGATTTTGTGGTCTGGGCCATATTATCCACAGGCCCGGGGGCTTTGAAGGATTGCACCTCGGTTTTGAGGAGTGTGAAATTTGCTTTAGAGAAGTTTTTCACTGTGGTTTTCTGGGCATGGGGTGGGGTCGGGATGTGAATATCCAGTGAGATTAGTTTATGGTCTGATCTTACCAGTGAGGGATACACTTCTGGTCTGGAGCATAGAGTCCCCATGCTGGTGATGATCAGGTCCAGTATGTTTTCCCCTCTTGTGGGAGTAGTAACAAGTTGTTCCATAGCATTTGAGTTTATAAATTCTAGAAACCTTTGGGCTAGTGTGTTGGAGCTAGAGTAATGCTCCCAGTCTATGGTTGGGTAGTTGAAGTCACCCAATATAATGGTGTTTGGAGAGACCTTCATATTTTCCAGTGTTCTCAGGAAGGCCGAGTGGGGTTCCTGGGTTTGGGAGGGTGGTCTATAGCAGGCTATAAACTGGAAGGCAGTTTTACCCACTGTTAGTTGCACATGGATAGTCTCTGATGCTTCGTGCTGTGCCACCAACCTGGAGGTGTGGGTATCTTTGACGAATATTGATACTCCCCCTCCTTTTGTGGTTTGGTCCAAGTTTTGGGGCCGAAAAGCATGGTATGAGGTATAACCTGATAGTTCTGGGGTGCTCTCGAGAGCCTTGAACCAGGTTTCTGTTACTGCACTGATATCGATGTTCTCCATGCTAAGGAGAGTTTCGAGTGCGTGCATCTTGAGGTTTAGACTTCTGGCGTTGAGTAGCATCACTCTTAGTTTCTTATCCCTTGTGATACCTATGGAGGTGGGTTTGTCTTTTGAGCCTTGCCTAAAAAAGGCACTATGGGGTAGCAAGAACCTTTGCCAATATCTGAAAGCCCAGGGGTGACAGATCCAAGCTGTCCCTAGCGAAGCATCGTGGCTTGTCAAGCATGTCATCCCAGGCTGACAGGCATTGGATCCCCTTTGAATGACACCAATACTTAAGCCAGTTGTTGAAATTGATAATCTTGTCTTCATACTGTGGCATCATTCTTGGTGAGGGTAAGATGCTACTCAAGGTCAGCGTCATACCGGCCTGGGCTACATGCTCAGAGAGCTCCTCTATGTCTCTTTTCATGTAGTCCAGGGAGGCACGTCTCAGGTTATTCACACCAGCATGAACAATGACTGAGTCATATTTGTACTTGCCTTGGAGTGACCTGAGTGCTTGTGTTATGTGGCGGATCCTAGCACCCGATAGGCAGCTCACCGTGACCTTCTCCTTGTTCAGCCTGGTGAGCAGGACGTCAGTGTGCCTGATGATAGAGTCACCTATTACAAGTGTATTAGGTGTGTTGTTTATCCTTAAGGGCTGTGAATGTTTGGCACACTGGCTTTGTGAGCTATGTGTTGCACATGTTTTGTTTTGGGGTAGCGGTTGCTTGGGTGTCTGCTTTGGAGGTCTCTGCTGCTTAGGCAGATTTTTATTTAGAGCCTCCAAGTATGTTTTTGTGTGTTTATGTGTTTGGTTTGCTGTCTTGGTAGGTCTATGTGAGACTGGAATTGTAGTGAGTGTGGTTTCCTTCTCCTCCTGACTGGTTACACCAGTACTGAGTTGAGAGAGCTTAGCCTCCAGTTTGGCTATATGGTTGCATCTCTCACATGTGTTGGAATTTGTTGGGAGGAGGAGAGGGTTGTCTGTGTACATTAGGCAGTTGTAACATTGCCTCAAGATTCCCAGGTTCACCAGCTGGACCGGAGAGGAGATTGACAACTGACCTTTGGACATGCTAGAATAGTATTGGGAATTCCTTTATAATTGAAAAAAGGGCCAATGGGGAACAAGTTACTCAAGGGGAGTTTGTGAGGGTGTAGTGTTTTTAATTTTTTAGTGCTGACTTATATAATTGCTTTAGTGAGCAAGTGCTAGGCTTTAGTGTAGGAATAGGGTGTTTATTATGAGAACTAGATCAGTTCCAAGGCTCAAACCCAAATAAGCGGCGCTGCTCGATGCCGCGCTATGCACAAAATCACGCAAAGCCGCTCTACAGCAGGTTTTATACAGGCGGACTTGAAAGAGCTAGAAATTGGCCCAAAACAGCCAACAGACTACCAGATTCCTGCACTGGGAACACTCTTCCAGGGACAGATAGGCTGCTCCAAGCTCCCCGCTGCCACTGGTGAACAAAGAAGCCTCCCTCTATCCAAGAAAGGAAATGGCAACACAGGAACTTTCCAAAAGTCCAGAATACAGCAAAGCCTGTATTTGGACTACTCTAGGTCAGGAAAGATGGAAAACAAGGATAACTTTTTTTTTTTTTTTTTTGCAACAATCAGCAGGAAAATTCAATAAATATTTAACACAGGCTTGCGCACTTGAGTGTGTAGCCTCAACAGGTAAATGCAACAAACAGGACAAACTTTAAAAGTGCAGGTGCAAAAACAACTTTAAACAGTTTGAAACAGTTCAAGAAGCAGAAATACTTGCAGTTTAGCTAGATCGGACAGTCGCCCAGATAGTAGCAGGAAAAAAACACTTTTATCGGGTTAGCAGCTGCTCTTTTGGCCTCTCTGCTGCTAGCACCACTCTCCTGGACCAAAAGGAGCTTGGATGAGTAATAACAAGCGCAAAAACCTCGCCAAAGTGGGTTTTATACAGGGGGACTTAAAAGAGCTAGAAATTGGCCCAAAACAGCCAATAGACTACCAGATTCTTGTGCTGGGAACACTCCTCCAGGGGTAGATAGGCTGCTCTAAGTTCCCCACTGCCACTGGTGAACAAAGAAACCTCCCTCTATCCAAGAAAGGAAATGGGCAACACAGGAACTTTCCAAAAGTCCAAAATACAGCAAAGCCTGTATTTGGACTACTCTAGGTCAGGAAAGACAAGAAACAAGGATAATTTTTTTTTTTTTTTTTTTTTTGCTTTTTTTCAACAAATAGCAGGAAAATGCAGTAAATATGTAACACAGGCTAGCACACTTGAGTGTGTAGCCTCAACAGGTAAATGCAACAAACAGGACAAACTTTAAAAGTGCGAGTGCAAAAACAACTTTAAACAGTTTAAAACAGTTCAAGAATGCAGAAATACTTGCAGTTTAGCTAGATTGGACAGTCGCCCAGGTAGTAGCAGGAAAAAAACACTTTTGTCAGGTTAGCAGTCACTCTTTTAGCCTCTCTGCTGCTAGCACCACTCTGCCGGACGAAAAGGAGCTTGGCTGAGTAGTAACAAGTGCAAAAACCTCGCCAAAGCAGGCATGCTTGATATTCAAGCATGTGCTTGAATATCAAAAGCTTTAAACCTATTTCTTTGCTATGTCACTAAATGCAATTCTTCTACTATGACTAGGGTGGGTGTAGATTGTAACACACATCATTAGTTCGACGGAAGATTTTATTTAGCTTCAGTTCAGTCAAATGATCACTGTGTATTTGTATCCTTTGGCTGTCTGTCATATGACCTCTTTGGACCTATATATAAAGAACAAGAATTTTTGTATGTTAGTATTGATAAAGGATTGTATCCGAAAGCTTTGCTGGTCATATTAAAGTGTTTTTTTTCCTACTGAGTTTATTGTATTTGTATTAATACCTGCTCAATCAAATCCCCACTGTGTAACTGCATTCACTCCTGCTCATTCTACTCTGCATTATGTAATTGTATTAGCTATTGCTCCTTCATTGTGCTTTGTATATTCTTTAATTTCTACCTTTGATACTTCCTGAGTAATATTGGGTTACACTTTTCTGCCTGCCATTCATGCCTTAGTTCTTTAGTGTGTATTGCTATATTTTTTGCACTGCCTTTACCTCCTGAATGACATTAACCTGACTGCACAATGCTAGGAACATAACAGAATTCACTTTCACATAAGTTCCTACCTCCATAGCCTTTTATTTTCTCTGCTCACATAACTGCATTCTGCAGTATTGTTTCTAGCACATTCTTCTCTTCATTTGAAATTGCTAGTGTCCTTAACCACGGGTGCTCCCTCCCCAGCCAGCTATACAGTGGCCAGACCGGTTCTTCCCTCTCACAAGACTTGCACCTGACTTTGCAAACCTCCTCGTGATTCACCATCCTTCCCTCTGCTGCTTACTGAAGTGTATGTTAAGCTCCTGCTCCTGTTTTTTTTTTTTAACCATTTAATACAGTGTTTACCTATTTAAGCAGCGTGCACACCAGCAGTTTTAAAGTGGTCTCCTACCCCCTACTTTTCCCCACCTGTTTCCTCCCTGTTAATAGTTTTAGCTTTCCAACTCTAAACTTTATATAGTTAAGTCACTAGATGGCAGCGCACCCCCTTTTCACTTTTAGCAACATATTGTGTATTACTGCCCCACTCCTTATTGCTCTCAGCGTTTTTCATTCTGTTTTGGGTTTTAATCTCGTCTGAGGTGTATTTGCCCCATCACTGTTAATCACAACCCCTTAACTCTCAGCCCAACCACAACCTTTGAATTATACTTACCTCAGGCTTGCCTGCTGCTTTGTCTTCCTAATAGTGGCTGTTTTATTCACAGATAGTTTTTTGTTGAGATTCTCATCTCGTACATTCCCCATTTTTGGCTCTGTATCCTACCAGACATTGCCCTCTCTTCCACTCTTACTGCACAGTTCTCTCCTCCACTCCACCAACTGTATCCCATCGGTCATTCCCCAACTCCTGACAGTTCCCTCCCCCTCTCCACTGACTTCCTTTCCCTATCTCTATATCACTAGGTGCTCCCTTTGGCACCATTTTTAAAACTAACCCCCAGCCCTTAGAGGTAACTGCCTGCGACTGATTGTGTGCCCATCGGTAAGGTTTAAGACCAGGCTACTTTCTGCGCTAATGTTATATTCACTTGGAAAATGCTGATGATTATGATTTATCTATGATGTTATCTTTGATGTATTATGCTTATTAACTGCTTGTGTACCCACCAGTACGTCATAGTAATTAAGAACAGGCTAGTCCATGTGCTACTGCTGTTTACATTAGGTAATAACTAATAATTATGATATAGTTATGATGCTATCTTTGAAGTACTTGCTTATTAGTTGTTAACATACTCACAGCTGTGCCGACCTGATGTAGTGTAACATTCTATGAGTACTCCTTTACGTCTGAAACCCTCATCTCTATGGTAAATGCTGGCAGTGAGTCACATGTATTGACTGCATCTGCTCTACTCTTATTATTTGCTCATAGTGTGACCAATCCTGCCTTAGTGCTCCACTTCGTGTCTTCATATCTATGTCCTGATAAACAGACCGCTCATTGACAAGCGTCCTAAAGCATACCATTCCTTGCTTACTCATACTCAGTTTTAAAGCTGAAGAGCATAATGCTTACTGCGTGGATTTCTACTCTCTTTTACTTATAACTGGCATATTGTAGTGACAATCCACTCTTAGAGTCCAATGGCTTCCCTAAATAATATATTATCTGAAGTATAGAAAACCCAGCACACATAGCATGGTTAACTACTTTGACTATTAGTATCACTGCCTTTCACTGACCAACGCTTATAGCATCCTACATGCCTACCCATGCATGTCTACCCTTAAGCAAATGACTGAAGTCTGTCCTTTTGTTGTATAACTTTTAGCGATCCATTCAAACACATTGTGGACCACTGACAGATACAAACAGTGTCTCATATACTTACCCATATGTGCCTACCTATAGTGAATGCTTGAAACCTCCCCATTTTTATTTAACACTAAACAATTCACTGTAACACAGAGTGGAGGACTCTAGTCCCTGTATGGTAGCTTTTTGTGATAACGTTATTTCAGTTACCATATACTGCATACTCTGTACTGATTAAATATTGCACCTTATGCTGTTACAGTAGTATGTCATAACATTGTAATAATTGCATGTGCTTGAATATCAAGAGCTTGAAACCTATTCCTTTGCTATGTCACTGTATGCAATTCTCCTACTATGACTAGGGTGTGTGTAGATTGTAACACACATCATTAGTTCGACGGAAGATTTTATTTAGCTTCTGTTCAGTCAAATGATCACTGTGTATTTGTATTAATACCTGCTCAATCAAATCCCCACTGTGTAACTGCATTCACTCCTGCTCATTCTGTTCTGCATTATGTAATTGTATTAGCTATTGCTCCTTCAATGTGCTTTATATATTCTTTCATTTCTACCTTTGAAACTTCCTGAGTAATATTGGGTTACACTTTTCTGCCTGCCATTCATGCCTTAGTTCTTTAGTGTGTATTGCTATATTTTTTGGACTGCCTTTACCTCCTGAATGACATTAACCTGACTGCACAATGCTAGGAACATAACAAAATTCACTTTCACATAAGTTCCTACCTCCATAGCCTTTTATTTTCTCTGCTCACATAACTGCATTCTGCAGTATTGTTTCTAGCACATTCTTCTCTTCATTTGAAATTGCTAGTGTCCTTAACCACGGGTGCTCCCTCCCCAGCCAGCTATACAGTGGCCAGACCGGTTCTTCCCTCTCACAAGACTTGCACCTGACTTTGCAAACCTCCTCGTGATTCACCATCCTTCCCTCTGCTGCTTACTGAAGTGTATGTTAAGCTCCAGCTCCTATTTTTTTTTAACCATTTAATACTGTGTTTATCTATTTAAACGGCATGCACACCAACAGTTTTAAGGTGGTCTCCTACCCCCTACTTTTCCCCACCTGTAGCCGTTTCCTCCCTGTTAATAGTGTTACCTTTCCAACTCTAAACTTTATATAGTTAAGTCACTAGATGGCAGCGCACCCCCTTTTCACTTTTAGCAACATATTGTGTATTACTGCCCCACTCCTTATTGCTCTCAGCGTTTTTCATTCTGTTTTGGGTTTTAATCTCATCTGAGGTGTATTCGCCCCGACACTGTTAATCACAACCCCTTAACTCTCAGCCCAAACATAACCTTTGAATTATACTTACCTCAGGCTTGCCTGCTGCTTTGTCTTCCTAATAGTGGCTGTTTTATTCACAGATAGTTTTTTGTTGAGATTCTCATCTCGTACATTCCCCATTTTTGGCTCTGTATCCTACCAGACATTGCCCTCTCTTCCACTCTTACTGCACAGTTCTCTCCCCCACTCCACCAACTGTATCCCATCGGTCATTCCCCAACTCCTGACAGTTCCCTCCCCCTCTCCACTGACTTCCTTTCCCTATCTCTATATCACTAGGTGCTCCCTTTGGCACCATTTTTAAAACTAACCCCCAGCCCTTAGAGGTAACTGCCTGCGACTGATTGTGTGCCCATCGGTAAGGTTTAAGACCAGGCTACTTTCTGCGCTAATGTTATATTCACTTGGAAAATGCTGATGATTATGATTTATCTATGATGTTATCTTTGATGTATTATGCTTATTAACTGCTTGTGTACCCACCAGTACGTCATAGTAATTAAGAACAGGCTAGTCCATGTGCTACTGCTGTTTACATTAGGTAATAACTAATAATTATGATATAGTTATGATGCTATCTTTGAAGTACTTGCTTATTAGTTGTTAACATACTCACAGCTGTGCCGACCTGATGTAGTGTAACATTCTATGAGTACTCCTTTACGTCTGAAACCCTCATCTCTATGGTAAATGCTGGCAGTGAGTCACATGTATTGACTGCATCTGCTCTACTCTTATTATTTGCTCATAGTGTGACCAACCCTGCCTTAGTGCTCCACTTAATGTCTTCATATCTATGTGCTGATAAACAGACCGCTCATTGACAAGCGTCCTAAAGCATACCATTCCTTGCTTACTCATACTCAGTTTTAAAGCTGAAGAGCATAATGCTTACTGCGTGGATTTCTACTCTCTTTTACTTATAACTGGCATATTGTAGTGACAATCCACTCTTAGAGTCCAATGGCTTCCCTAAATAATATATTATCTGAAGTATAGAAAACCCAGCACACATAGCATGGTTAACTACTTTGACTATTAGTATCACTGCCTTTCACTGACCAACGCTTATAGCATCCTACATGCCTACCCATGCATGTCTACCCTTAAGCAAATGACTGAAGTCTGTCCTTTTGTTGTATAACTTTTAGCGATCCATTCAAACACATTGTGGACCACTGACAGATACAAACAGTGTCTCATATACTTACCCATATGTGCCTACCTATAGTGAATGCTTGAAACCTCCCCATTTTTATTTAACACTAAACAATTCACTGTAACACAGAGTGGAGGACTCTAGTCCCTGTATGGTAGCTTTTTGTGATAACGTTATTTCAGTTAGCATATACTGCATACTCTGTACTGACTAAATATTGCACCTTATGCTGTTACAGTAGTATGTCATAACATTGTAATAATTGCATGTGCTTGAATATCAAGAGCTTGAAACCTATTCCTTTGCTATGTCACTGTATGCAATTCTCCTACTATGACTAGGGTGTGTGTAGATTGTAACACACATCATTAGTTCGACGGAAGATTTTATTTAGCTTCTGTTCAGTCAAATGATCACTGTGTATTTGTATTAATACCTGCTCAATCAAATCCCCACTGTGTAACTGCATTCACTCCTGCTCATTCTGTTCTGCATTATGTAATTGTATTAGCTATTGCTCCTTCAATGTGCTTTATATATTCTTTCATTTCTACCTTTGAAACTTCCTGAGTAATATTGGGTTACACTTTTCTGCCTGCCATTCATGCCTTAGTTCTTTAGTGTGTATTGCTATATTTTTTGGACTGCCTTTACCTCCTGAATGACATTAACCTGACTGCACAATGCTAGGAACATAACAAAATTCACTTTCACATAAGTTCCTACCTCCATAGCCTTTTTATTTTCTCTGCTCATATAACTGCATTCTGCAGTATGGTTTCTAGCACATTCTTCTCTTCATTTGAAATTGCTAGTGTCCTTAACCACGGGTGCTCCCTCCCCAGCCAGCTATACAGTGGTCAGACCGGTTCTTCCCTCTCACAAGACTTGCACCTGACTTTGCAAACCTCCTCGTGATTCACTATACTTCCCTCTACTGCTTACTGAAGTGTATGTTTAGCTCCTGCTCCTGTTTTTTTTTTTTTTTAACCATTTAATACAGTGTTTACCTATTTACGCAGCGTGCACACCAGCAGTTTTAAGGCAGTTTCCTACCCCTTACTTTTCCCCACCTGTAGCCGTTTCCTCCCAGTTGATAGTTTTAGCTTTCCAACTGTAAACTTTACATAGTTAAGCCACTATTTGGCAGGACACCCCTTTTTCCACTTTTAGCAACATATTGTGCATTACTGCCCCACTCCTTATTGCTGTCAGTGCTTTTCATTCTGCTTTGGGTTTTAATCTCATCTGAAGTGCATTTGCCCCATCACTGTTAATCACAACTCCTTAACTGTCAGCCCAACCATAACCCTTGAACTATACTTACCTCAGGCTTGCCTGCTGCTTTGTGTTCCTAATAGTGGCTGTTTTTTTTCACTGATTGCTTTTTGTTGAGATTCTCGTCTCGTACATTCCTACTTTTTGGCTCTGTATCCTACCAGACATTGCCCTCTCTTCCACTCTTACTGCACAGTTCTCTCCCCCACTCCACCAACTGTATCCCATTGGTCATTCCCCAACTCCTGACAGTTCCCTCCCCCTCTCCACTGACTTCCTTTCCCTATCTCTATATCACTAGGTGCTCCCTTTGGCACAATTTTTAAAACTTCCCCTAGCCCTTAGAGGTAACTGCCTGCGACTGATTGTGTGCCCATCGGTAAGGTTTAAGACCAGGCTACTTTCTGCGCTAATGTTATATTCACTTGGATAATGCTGATGATTATGATTTATCTATGATGTTATCTTTGATGTATTATGATTATTAACTGCTTGTGTACCCACCAGTACGTCATAGTAATTAAGAACAGGCTAGTCCATGTGCTACTGCTGTTTACATTAGGTAATAACTAATAATTATGATATATTTATGATGTTATCTTTGATGTACTTGCTTGTTAGTTGTTAATGTACTCACAGCTGTGCCGACCTGATGTAGTGTAACATTCTATGAGTACTCCTTTACGTCTGAAACCCTCATCTCTATGGTAAATGCTGGCAGTGAGTCACATGTATTGACTGCATCTGCTCTACTCTTATTATTTGCTCATAGTGTGACCAACCCTGCCTTAGTGCTCCACTTAATGTCTTCATATCTATGTGCTGATAAACAGACCGCTCATTGATGAGCGTCCTAAAGCATACTGTTCCTTACTTACCTATCCTCAGTTTTAAAGTTGAAGAGCATAAGGGTTAGGAGGGTGGCCTAATGGTTAAGATGTTTGCCTTACAAACACCAGGTGCAGGGTTTGAGTAAACAAGGGGATTGGGCTAGGGCTAAAAAAAATCAGCACACTAAGCTTAGTACTAATCTATGAACCTATGAATCTATAATGCTTACTGCATGGATTCCTACTCTCTTCTAATTATACCTGGTATATTGTAGTGACAGTCGACTCTTAGGGTCCCAATGGCATCCCTAAATAATATATTATCTGACGTATAGCAAACCCAGAAAACATAGCGTGGTTAACTGCTTTTACAATAAGTACCACTACCTTTTACTGACAAATGCTAATAGTGTCCTGCATGCCCACCCATGCATCTTTACCCTTCAGTAAATGACTGAAGTCTGTCCTTCTGTTGTATAACTTTTAGCGATCTACTCTTAAACACAGTATCGACCACTGACAGATGCGAACAGTGTCTCACATACTTACCCATACGTGTCTACCAGCAGTTTTAAGGCGGTCTCCTACCCCCTACTTTTCCCCACCTGTAGCTGTTTCCTCCCTGTTAATAGTTTTACCTTTCCAACTCTAAACTTTACATAGTTAAGTCACTAGATGGCAGCGCACCCCCTTTCCACTTTTAGCAACATATTGTGTATTACTGCCCCACTCCTTGTTGCTCTCAGCGCTTTTCATTCTGTTTTGGGTTTTAATCTCGTCTGAAGTATACTCACCCCAACACTGTTAATCACAACCCCTTAACTCTCAGCCCAACCACAACCTTTAAATTATACTTACCTCAGCCTTGCCTGCTGCTTTGTCTTCCTAATAGTGGCTGTTTTTTTCACTGATAGTTTTTTGCTGAGATTCTCGTCTCGTACGTTCCCCATTTTTGGCTCTGTATCCTACCAGACATTGCCCCCTCCTCCACTCTTATTGCACAGTTCTCTCCCCCACTCCACCAACTGTATCCCATCAGTCATTACCCCTACTTCCACTCTTACCTGACAGTTCCCTCCCCCTCTCCACTGACTTCCTTTCCCTACCTCTATATCGCTAGGTGCTCCCTTTGGCACCATTTTTAAAACTACCCCCAGCCCTTAGAGGTAACTGCCTGCAACTGCTTGTGTGACCACTGGTAAGTTTTAAGACCAGGCTAGTTTATGTGCTAATGTTATATTCACTTAGAAAATGCTGATGATTATGATTTATCTATGATGTTATCTTTGATGTATTATTCTTATTAATTGCTTGTGTACCCGCCTGTACGTCATAGTAATTAAAAACATTAAGTAATAACTAATAATTATGTTATATTTATAATGTTATCTTTCATGTACGTTTGTTAGTTGCTAGCGTACTCAGAGCTGTGCCGACCTGATGTAGTGTAATATTGTATGAGCACTCCCTTACATTCGAAACCCTTACCTCTTTGGTAGATGCTGGCAGTGAGTCACATGTATTGGCTGCATCTGCTCTACTCTTATTATTTGCTCATAGTGTGACCAACCTTGCCTTAGCATTTCCCTTAGTGTCTTCCAATCCATATGCTGATAAACGGACCGCTTATTGCTGAGCATCCTAAAGCATACCATTCTTTGCTTAACCATCCTCAGTTTTAAAGTTTAATTTCTACTCTCTTCTACTTATACCTGGTATATTGAAGTGACAATCAACACTTAGGGTCTCAACAGCATCCCTAAATAATATATTATTTGAAGCACAGCAAACCCAGCACACATAATGTGGTTAACTACTTTGACTATTATTACCACTGCCTTTCACTGACTGATGCTAATATCATCTTGCATGCCTACCCATGCATGTCTACCCTACAGTAAATGACTGAAGTCTGTCCTTCTGTTGTATAACTTTTAATGATTCACTCTTAACACTAAGCAATTGTCTTTAACACAAATTGGAGGACTCTAGTCCCTATATGGTATCACTGCACCTCGGCATTGCTTTTTATGATAACACTATTTGCGTTACCATACACTGCATACTCTGTACTGCCTAATTATTTCACCTCATGCTGTTATGGTTGTTTGTTGTAAAGTTGTAATAATTGCAAGTGCTTGACTATCAAGAATGTGAAACCTATTTCTTTGGTAAGTCACTGTATGCAATTTTCCTACTATGACTAGGGTGTAGGTTGTAATGCACGTTGTTAGTTTGACGGAAGGTTTTATTTAGCTCCTGTTCAGTCAAATGCACACTGCATATTTGTATTAATACCTGCTCAGTCACGTCCCCAGTGTGTAACTGCATTAATTTCTAGCTACAATAGTTCCTGGGTTATATTGGGTTACACTTTTCTGCCTGCCATTCATGCCTTAGTTCTTTAGCTTGTATATCCATATTTTTTGCACTTTTACCTCCTGAATGACGTTAACCTGACTGCACAATGCTAGGAACATAACAGAATTCACTTTCACATAAGTTCCTACCTCCATAGCCTTTTATTTTCTCTGCTCACATAACTGCCTTCTGCTGTATTGTTTCTAACAGATTCTTCTCTTCATTTCAGATTGCTAGTATCCTTTACCACGGGTGCTCCCTCCCCAGCCAGGTATACAGTGGCCACACCAGTTCTTCCATCTCACAGGACGTGCACCTTAATTTTTGCAAACCTCTTCGTGATACACCATCCTTCCCTCTACTACTTACTGGAGTGTATTTTAGTTCCTGTTCCTGTTTTTTTTTTTTTTTTACCATTCAATACTGTGTTTATCGATTTAAGCGGTATGCACACCAGCAGTTTTAAGGCAGTCTTCTACCCCCTACTTTTCCCCACATGTAGCCGTTTCCTCCCTGTTAATAGTTTTAGTTAGCTTTCCAACTATAAACTTTACATAGTTAAGCCACTAGATGGCAGCGCACTGCCTTTTCCACTTTTAGCAACATATTGTGTATTACTGCTCCACTCCTTATTGCTCTCAGCACTTTTCATTCTGTTTTGTGTTTTGATCTTGTCTGAAATGTACTTGCCCCGTCACTTTTAATCATAACTCCTTAACTCACAGCCCAACCATAACCCCTGAATTATACTTCCCTCAGGCTTGCCTGCTGCTTTGTCTTTAATGGCTGTTTTTAACTGATAGTTTTTTATTGAGATTCTTGTCTCGTACATTCCTCCTATTTGGCTCTATCATTCCCTTACACAAAGGAGGTAACAACACTGACATCTCCAACTTCTGCCCCATAGCCATTCTCTCCCCATCTCTAAATTTCTTGAAAAATGTATCCACCTTCAACTTCTACCCTACCTCTTAGAAAACCACCTGCTAACCCCGACACAACATGGATTTAGATTTGGACACAGTGCCACCACAGCACTACTATCCTTTCTAGATAATATTAACCGTGCCTGTGATTCTGGCAGTATTGTATCTTCCCTTCTCTTAGACTTATCTAAGGACTTTGATACAATTTCCCATAGCCTACTATTATCTAAACTCTCTCATCTTAATCTCTCCTCCTCCTCCTCTCTAAACTGGTTTTCCAGTTACCTCTCTGATAGACAGCAGGCCGTCAAACTGAATAATGGCACATCCTCCTACCTTGACACTCTGACTGGTGTCCCTCAAGGTTCTATCCTGGCCCCTCTTCTATTTAATATCTTCATTAATGATTTCCATCATTACATCCCTAATGCCAAACTTGTTCAATACGCAGATGACTCTACCATTATCTGTTCCGCTGAATCTCCCCCTAAAGTTATGCAAATAACACAAGCAGCCTTCAGCAGCACTGAGACATGGATGCTAAATAATCACTTAGCTCTCAATGCATCCAAAACCAAAATTATGATCTTTACCGCTTCTAAAAACACCAAAATAGACAAGAACTCCTTCTCTATAGTAAGCTAAAATAGTCTCCCAAATCAAGATTCTAGGTGTCCTTATCGATGAACAACTAAAATTTGACATTCACCTTCAACATAAAAAAAAACTCACCAGCAACTTCGAATGCTTTACCAGCACAGTCGCCACCTCACCTGTTCGACTGAACGGACCACATACCTGCTTCCCTCTGTCATGTATGGAGCACTTGTTCTTACCAATCTTCAAGCCACCCTCAAAGCTAAACGGACATCCTGTTACAATAACATTTTAAAGTTTGCTACCAGCTCTAAATCCTCCTGCCACCACTGTGACTCCTTACACTTCCTGAACTGGCTGGAGCCTCCTAATTATCTCTTTTATATTCAGCTCTCCACTGCTCATAAACTCATTTTCAACCTGTCTCAGTGCTCCACCCTCTCCTTCATCCTTACTATACACCTTCCTGATTGAATCCTTAGATCTAATAATCAAAACCTCCTTGAAATACATAAACCATCATGTACTCCTGGGTAACTTCTTTTGTCTTTCTCCCGCGCACGTAAATGGAACTCACTTCCTCCCCACATCTGAACTACACAAAATCTTTTAAGACTTTGCTCCATTCATATCTCTGTATTACCTGGGAGTGCTGCTGCTCTCACCCTTCCTAACTTCCATACTATTACTCCTACTCCCCCTCCCCTGCCCACCTCCTTCAGCCTACATCACTAAATTCTACCTAACTCTCACCTGTTCTATTTCTTCCTTCATGGTTTCTTACTCCCTTAATACCCCAGCTTGTGGTGGTATCCGCCTGCCACATAAGACATGCTGATTATTCTCTTTTATGGTTCTGTACTACTTTATTACAAACCAAAAATCTTGCTACTGTAACTAAATCAATTGGTTTCTATTAATTTGTATAACATTTTACATCATCTACTGATGAGTTATTTTTGTAATATACTGTATTAACTCTGTGTATTACTTCTTGCTGTTACTTTTGTATGTATATACTCTGAAGCTTTTCTCCCGGGCCTCCATTGAAAAAGGGCTCATCTTGGCCCAATGGACTTTCCCGGTTAATAAACGGCAAATAAATAAATAAAATAAAAAGGTTGTCAACATCAAGAATTCCTTCAACAGTGTGACTTATGTGGGCTTCAATGGCACTTTGCTTGAGATGCCTGAAATAGGCAATGTTGCATTCAAGCACACTGATTATGATGAGATCGTTCATGTCGATTCTGATTTTTTTTGGAAAAGGTTCCCCTGCACCCTAGTGGCAGGAGTGTGCAGTTAGAACTTGTCTGATCGAAGACTGCTGAAACAAGGCTCAGTTTTTAGCTTTTTATTGGTTAATTGGTTGATTTGTTTAAATGAGTTTGCTCATTTGCTACTGCTATTTAAAAAAAAACACTTTATCCATCACTGCTTAGCTAGGGATAAACTATTCCTAGCGCCATAAAGTCTGCTCTTCAAATTTTCCCTTAGAACTAGCCAGTTTTTTTTAGTTTTAGCACTCAAATCTGTTTCTTTTAGCTCAGCACTTGTTCAGAACTCATTGCAAGCACTAAATAAGCTACAAATTACTACAGCAGTCAACTTTACTCACTTGTCTAGAGGAAAACAGTTTTTAGTACTTAATAAATAAGCACCTATCCAGGCATGTCTAAGGGTCAGCTCCCAGTGTTTTCTCCTATCTACCTGATGAATCTGGGCATCTTGGGGCAATGCAGCAATTGCCTCATGTACACAGACAACCCTCTCCTCCTACCACCCAACACTACAACCTGTGAGAGATGCACTTATATAGCCAAACCAGAAGAAAAGCTATCTTCACCCAAGACTGGACTAGACAGTCAAGAGGAGAAGGTAAACACTTGCACCACACCACATTCATCGCAAAGTCCCTCAAAACCTACACCATCAAAACACACATATAGAAACATAAAACACACACCTACATTCGTGGAGGCTCTCAATAAAAATCTGCCCACACAACAGAGACATCCAAAGCAGAAACGCAAGCAACTTCCATCCCCCAACACAACGCAAATGACACATAGCCCACAAACTCAGTGTGCCACCCACCCACAGCCCATAAGTCATAACAACATAACCAACACTCTAGTCATAGGTGACTCTATAGTCAGGCACACTGATGTTCCACTCACCAGGCTAAACAAGGAGAAAGTTACTGGCAGCTGCCTGTCAGATGCCAGGATCCGCCACATAACGCACGCACTCAGGTCACTCCACAACAAATACAAATATGACTCTGTCATTGTCCATGTTGGTGTGAATGACCTGAGAAGTACCTCCTTGGACTACATGAAAAGAGACATGAAGGAGCTCTCTGATCATGTAAGCCAGGCAGGTATGACCCTAGCCCTGAGTAGCATTCTGCCTTCACCCAGAATGATACCATAGTATAAGGACAAAATGATTGACTTCAACAACTGGCTAAGCTTCTGGTGTCATTCTAAGGGGATCCAGTATCTGTCTGCCTGGGATAATATGATCGACAGACCATGATGCTTTGCCAGAGATGGCCTGCACCTGTCACCCTTGGGATTCCGGATACTAGCTAAGGCTCATGCCACCCCTATAGTGCCTTTTTTTTAGGCAAGGTTCAAATGACAAATTCACCACCGTAACAGGTACAAGCAAGCAAAATCTGAGGGCAATGCTACTCAATGCTAGAAGTCTAAACCTCAAAATGCATTCACTAGAGGCACTCCTTAAAATGGAGAACATCGACATCTTTGCAGTGACACAGACCTGGTTCAAGGCTCCAGAAAGCACCCCTGCATTACCAGGCTATAATTCATACCACACCTTTCGGCCATCTAACCTGGACCAAAACACTAAAGGTGGAGGCGTGTCCATATTCATTAAGGATATCCACACCTCCAGGTTAGTTGTGCAGCATAATGCATCCGTGATTATCCAAGTGCAACTAACTCTGGGCAAGACCACAATCCAAATTGTAACTTGCTACAGATCCCCCACAATGCCCCAGGATTCCCACTCCTCATTTCTTGATACACTGGAAAATATTAGGGTACAACCCAACACCCTAATAATAGGTGATTTCAACTACCCCACCATTAAATGGGAAAACTGCTCATGTACCAACTCTTTTGCTCAACATTTTCTGGAATTCATAAATTCCAATACCTTGGATCAACCTATCCACACCCCCACCAGGGGTAGCAATATCCTAGACCTGGTCATTACCAACATGGGTGACCGGTGTTCCACACCAGAGGTCAATTCATCGTTGTTCAGATCTGACCACAAGCTAATCACCCTAGACATCCACATACCCCCACCCCCCCACCCCACCCCCATTAGGGAACCCACCGTAAAAAAATTTCTCCAAAGCCAAGTTCACGCTTCTTAAGACAGAAGTGGCAAACTTCATGACACCCATGCAGACAGACAATAGAGGTACGACTGCTGAATCCTGCACAAATGCACTTTATAAGCACTTACAAGAGTGCATGGATCGAGATATCCCTAACAGAACCAAGATGCTATCCTCCAAAAAAAGGAAGCCAATCTGGTGGTCCCCTGCCATAAACAAACTTTACAACAGAAGAAAAAAACTGTTGCAAAAAAGAGTAAAATCCCATGATTGGAGGAACTCCCTGGTCAACCTCAGTAAGAAACTGAGTTCCCTCATAAAATTCTTCAAGGCTAGTTATGAAAATAAAATTTTCACTGATTCTAAAGACAACCACAAAGCATTCTATAGCTATGTCAAGAATCTCAATTTCAACACTCAGATCTGCTCTTATTTACAGCACAATGGCACTAAATATACAGAACCAACTGATATTGCCAACATCCTGGCAGATAGGTTTAGTGCTAACTTTACCCCCCTCTCACCCCCTAAAGGGCCCATCTCTATACCGGAAGAATGCAAAGTTCCTGTAATCATGGCTGCACAGGTAAAAACCACACTCTCTAAAGCCAAGATCACTGCATCCATGGGACCTGACAACATCCCAGGCTGCATTCTACATGAACTACAGAACGAACTGGCACCCCATCTAAACACCATGTTTAATCATAGCCTCACCTCAGGTATTCTGCCCACTGAATGGTGCACAGCAACGGTTATCCCACTCCACAAAGGAGGAGCCAAAATGGACCCCAGGAACTACTGCCCCATTATCCTGATGAGCCTGGTCTACAAGGCCATGGTAAGTATCATCATGGAACTTATAAACAAAGACATTGGTAATCTCCAAACTCTGGACCCCACCCAGTTGAGGTTTGTAAAAGGCAGATCATGTCTCCTAAACCTGATAGACTTCTTTGAAGCAGTCACCAAAGCCATAGACGAGGGTAAGGTGGTTCACACAGCCTATCTAGATCTCGCCAAGGCTTCTGACACCATCCCCCACTCTGGGATTATAGGTAAACTCACTAAACTAGGTATAAATCTCTATGTCACAAGATGGGTTGCCAACTGGCTCACTGACAGAATCCACACTGTGAAAGTAGCAGACTCCAAATCCGACTTCAGACCAGTGACAAGTGGAGTACCACAAGGTTCAGTCCTGGGTCCTCTCCTGTTTGGTATCTACTTTTCTGAAGTACAGGCTAACACAGAAAGTCTTTGACTAATGACGTTCACCGATGACTGCAAACTAGGAGCCATAATTGAAACTCCCAATGATGTGGACATCCTACAAAAGGGCCTCACTGAGACAGATGCCTGGTGTTAAAGCCATGGCCTCAAGCTCAATGCCAAAAAGTGCATTGTCATCTCCTTTGGTAAAAACTCTGTACCTATGAACTACCACATAGGTGATAGTCTACTTAACACTGAAAGTGTGATAAGAGACCTTGGGACACAGGTGGACAGTAGTCTCTCCTTTGATAATCACATCATCACAGTAGTCAGGAAATCCTTCTACAAGGCACACCTCATCACAAAAGGTTTCTCATCCAGGAAAAAAGAGGTCATTGTTCCCCTCTACTCATCACTCATTAGTGCCATTATAGAGTACAATGCCCCTTTTGGTATGTACCTCACAAGACATCTTCAACAACTGGAAAGGCCGCAGAAATACCTCACAAAGAGGATTACTCACCTCAAACAGATTCCCTACGCAGTCCATCTAAAAAAACTCCAGCCTTACTCTGTCACATATCACCTACTCAGAGGTGATCTCTGCCTAACATACAGAGCTATGTCAAACCCAGAGCTGTTGGACATGATCCACTTAAAGAAATCCCAATCCCTCCAAGCTACACGCTCTAGGGACCTAAACTTTGTCGCCACAATAAATAGAATGTGCTGGAGGGATAGATTCCTGTCCCAGAGACTTCCCATACTATGGAACAAACTACCTATCTATATCAAGCAAAGCTCCTCATTAGCACTCTTCAAGAAAAATCTTGATGATTGGATGGGAAATAGGAAATTTACACCGGGGATCACCTCTGTGGCTCTGCTCTACAGGGGCACAGGAAAATAATTTTCTTGGGTGGCGAAAGCCAGGGTACCTTTTTGGCTAGGCTTATATAGACCCTAGGGCCAATAGCCTAGTACTTACCTATGAACCTATGATTTATCGCTGTATGCAATGATGTAGCAACACTGCATTCAAAACATTGCAGGCTTCATCCTGGTCCATCAAAGTTCATTAAATCTTGTCTAGCTGTACTGACACCATTTATTCTCCAAAAAGTCTTTTCATCATTGATATATTTTTTTTCATTAACTTTACAATCGGCTTTGAATATATCCATTCTCAAGAAGTCATCATGATTTCCAGACTGTGTTATGAATTACAAAAGCAGTCTTCATCTCTTCTTTCTTGGAGATGGTGATTGAGAAAGTAGTGCATACATAGAGGTATTGCTATTTGACATCCACGATCTTTGCAATCAGTCTGTTGTTAGTTGAAGGTACACCACTATGACAACTCTTGTTTGGCTTGTTAGTGACCTCTTTATGGCTAGAGATCAGTGGTTATTTTGTTCTATCATTCGTCACTGTGATCAGCATGGTGGAATGCAACATCTTGACTAAATAATCTAAAGTTAGCTGTCGTATTTCTGATATCATGTTCAGCTGGCTTTTATATAATCTATTGGACTAATCCCAGAGAGTGGCAGTGGGTCTAATTTCAGTTCCTGCTACCTGCTAGAATGTAGGGTATCTTAGGTTCTATCTTGGTGCTGCTGTTTTTAGTGTAAATATGCTACCCATTAGGGATGTTCTTAAGAAGAAAAGGTATTTCTTTTGAATTTTATGTGGAAGATAGCCAGCTTTATTTTTCTTTCATGCAGGAATCTGTATATGATTTTGTCCTTTGGACTACTGACTTGGATACAGTTCTTAGGTGGCTGTTAGTAGTCACTTGAAGCTTAGCCTGCTAAAACTGAGATGATAACTGTGATGTTGCTGTATATATGTCTCATTTTCATCTTCTTTCCCCTCTTCTGATTTTTGGGAAGAATACATTAGAATTAGCTTTATGAGTCTATGACCTGGGCATTGCTCTTGATGACAAAATGACAATGAAGGACCATATGTCAGCTTTTGTTAACAAATCTTATTTGTATCCAAGAAATATTTCTCAGATTCAGAATTTTATTTCATCCATGGGTTTAGCAGCAATGATTCAAGCTCTACAGACTTCTTGCTTAGACTATGCTAATGTGGGGTATAAGATAGGGGAACCTGTTGACAGAGCAATGGCAATCTGAGTGCCAACATTCTGAGACAAATTCAATGAAACTACTTTCAGTCATAGTGGAGTTTTCTTCTTTTTCCATGACTGTGTAACATTGGAGTAGGTATATATAAATTTGGTGAGTATGGGGGTGGGGTGACCCTTATGGGGTGGTGGGATGCAGGGGTATTGCAGCTCTGCAAAAATATTTTGTCAAAGGTTTGATGAATGGAGTTTCAATGAATTTGCTGCAGAGCTTTTGCATTTGCTAAGATTGCTGTTAAGCTAGCAAAACAAATCCTGAGATAATGATCTGATGGGACAGCAGAGGGGACAGAGTTCTACATTAAGGCTTCTGATAGTTAGTTCTCATTCTTGCCACATGACCCCTCTGCTGCAGGCTGTTTTTTTTTTTTAATTTGAAAGCACTAATAGCTCCCTACTTCCTGGCTAGGTCCTTTAGGCCATCAAGGAAGGGGCTGCTAGCTGTTCCAGATACTTCATTTGAATACACTGGGCATTTATCTTTTGCATACCTTACACATGTCCTTTGAAATCATCTACCTTCACTGATTTGGGCCTGAAGTTCATAGTGATCTGTTGGAAGTCCCTTAAGTATCATCTGTTCAAGTGAGTTTATCGTAATCCATCATGATGTGCTACATTTGAAATTTTGCCTGCATTTTTTATTTTGTAATATATGTGAGCTTTATAGTTCTGTGTGTGTGTGTGTGTGTGTGTGTGTGTGTGTGTGTGTGTGTGTGTGTGTGTGTGTGTGTATATATATATATATATATATATATATATATACATATATATATATATATATATATATATATATATATATATGTATATGGGTTCCGTTCATAATTTTTGAAATACTGAAATACCGAAGCCTTGAAATCCTGAAACACCAGAAGTGCAAAATTCAAATTAGTGCTTCTGGTGTTGCGGTGTGTGAATGGTTAGATGTTAGTTCAGGTATGTATGTATGTGTAAGTGTGTTGGTTAGGGGCTTTAGTGTATTTCAGTGTGTGTTGTGACTGAGATGTGTGTGTGCGAGGGACTGTAAAATGTGTGGGTGTGAGTTACCTTTGTGTGTCTCATTGTGCGATCTCGGAGTTAGTATATATAAGTAGGGGGTGTGGGGGTGCAGGGTGGCTTGCTCCCCTGCTTATATGTGGTCTAGGTTTGTCTGTGTGCTTGTGGGGGGAAGTTGTGTGTATGTTTATGTGTATGCTTTATGTGTAGTGTAAGTTTGGGATTTTGAGTTTCGCGGTTATGGGTTTTCGGGATTTGAAGGCTTCGGCTATGTAATTTCAAAATACTGAAATTCGGGATTTCAGTATTTCGAGATTTCATAGTGAACCTATACATATATATGTATATGGGTCTACTTCAGTAGACTGAAAGTTCACTTACCTGACTTTCAGTTAGGTGTGACGAAAACGCCGGCAACCGCAGAGCACCGATATCCCAGAACACCAAATTCCCACTCCAGGTAAGTAACTGCTTGGCCACCCTGTTAAACGTTGCCCCCCCTGCCCCCCCCCCGCAGTAATACAATCTCGGATTTGATATATTTAGTTAGGGGAGGTGTGGGGAGCAAAGCCTCCCACATTGGTGTGTTTACTTTCCTTCAGTTTTACTATTTTTTTCAGGCTGGCCAAGTGGTTCCTTACCTGAGAAGAGAAAGTCTGAGGAGGAGTTGCTACATGCTTAGTTTTCTGTTTATTTTGGCAGGAAAAATGGGGCCAGTTGTGGTACTGATGGCAGCAGCAATGTCCCCAGGCAAGAGCACAACATTCTGATACAACAAGGAAGTCTTCCTTGTTCCCCTTCCCATGTCCGACAGGAGTGGCTCTCCCTTGCCCACTGAGGGGACCCCAACAGTCACAGAGGATGTAGCTGTACCCTGGTGCCTAGTGGCTGTAGGTGCTACACCAAAGGGATCCAAGGTAAGAGATGAGTGGTCTGAGGTACAACAAATGGCCTCAGGAGGGGTACCCACCTACGGCTGAGGCAAATTTCGAGCCTGCTGTGGTGGCAAAGGCTGTTTACTTAACATTTTCATCTTGCACTGGACAAATCGACTGTTTGGCAGCTAGTTTATTCCATAATCCTGGGGAATAAAAGCACTGAATGCTTGAAAAACTACAAGTCTTTAAAAGTCACTTCATAGAAAAACACAATAAAAAGTACTTTAAAACACATCACCAGCACCAAAATGTAAAATAAGTACAATGTCTCCACAGAAAAACAGGTTTTTAGTTACTTCACAAAATTTTTAAACTGATAGGAAAAAAGTGCTCCCATTTAAAAGAACGATGCAGTCTCCTGACACTTATTCAAACACAAAACTTGTAGCTTTAAAATAACTTTCCAAGGAAGAAAGTGATAAAACACAAACAATATATAACAAATGGAAGGTTTTTCTACAAAGGAAACTTATCTGCCTAATAAAGGAACAGCATGAAGCCGACCATCCATCCTTGAAAGCCTCACAGGAGCATACTCTTCTGTGGCAGTAAAGCTCTGAGGGACCTGGCACCCAAACTTGCCTTTTAGTCAGCTCAAGCTTCCTGACAGTTTGGGCATGTAGAAGGTGCCCTGAAGCTTTGGAAGCTGGCTAGCTGTTATAGCCTTGGCTAGCTATAGCCCATATAGCTAAGGCTACTACAGCAGTGATCAATATGATGAGCATACCAGATTGCACAACTGTAATATCTGCACAAAGTACTTCTTCTAACTTGTGAACCACTTAAAACTGAACTGAAATCTACAGGTTCTTGGTGAATTGAATCAATACCATGAATGATGAAACCATAAAATGTATGCTGGTGTTAAAGTCACAGGGGTCATTGACAAGAGGGGGTAGGACATGGAGGTTCCTGGGTGTATGTTGTTCAGAAATGAGAAAGAATGGGTAGATTAAGGTGGGGTAACAATCTGTATGAAGAAAGGCATTAAATTAAAGGTCAGGTGGGAGGAAGAATACCAAACTAAGAATGAGACATAAGAATGGGCGATGTTCCAATTTAGGTTAAATACCCTGAGAGATAAAGTAATGGAAGGGTAGACGCTGGTGAACTGGTACAGTGCATCATCTCTCAGCCACATCAAGAGACAAAGATGAAAGAGCACAGGAGAGAATTAAGGAGAGAGGTAGCAGGAAGTAGGTAGTACTTAACAGGGAGTCTGCATCTTCAAAGAGAAGAATAGGGGATTCCAAGTTCCAGTTTGGAAAGGTAGCAGACACTGAATAAAATCTTTAACCAGGTCATCTACCTGGTACAGGACAAGGTAGAACTGTGCATGCTGTCATACCAATGTCAGAGGTGATCATCTATGTCTGGGTAAAGCCACCAATAGACAACAATATCTGTGGTACAGTGGGTAAAGTTAAGAATACATTAACAAAGACAATAGTATTCTAGGAGATTGGATTATAGTAAGCAGGAGGAGGGGTCACATATGAGCTACAGGACAGCAGAAAGTAAACTGACGGTATTAAATAAATTATGGAAATGTGTCATAAATAGAGTACTCAAAGATATAAAGAAGTGGGGGAGGATATCACAAAAAGGCAAAAAAAGAGAAGGCATAGAAATGTGAAGCTAGCAATTTTGAAGCATGATACAGGATGCAAGAGGTAGAAAGGAGAGGTTTGTGAAGCTGTAAGAGGTATAGCAATGGTGTAATTTGAAAGGGATTTCATCGAAGAAATCAGGCAAGAGAAGCAGAAAGGAGGTAGAAATTGTCAGATCTGAACAGGCTGAGCAAAGATGAGAGGTAGATAACAGAATAATGTAGAAAAGCAGAGATGCTGCTTCATAAAGGAAAGCAAGGTTAGGGTGCCATGCTGGGAAGGAAGTAGAGCTGAGTGGTCTTAGAGGTGGAAATACACAAAAAACGAGAATGAGGATTTGGAGAATGATGAGCTGACTGTCCGAGAGCCCTCAAGAATCTGACCAGTGTGTCAATAGTTCCCCCCACCCCCCACAGATTGAAGTCACCAAGAGATTAACTCTCAGTGCAAAAGTGCCTGAGAACTGAAGAACATCAAGTGTGCTGCCATTTTATAAAGGAGGGGAGAGTTCTACAGGGGTGCTAGTCTAGCAGCATTGGCAGGGAATACCATGGAGAGAATCATGGGAATACTGATACTCCCCTTTCACTCTGCTCCTGGTGATCCAATACAGGTATAATCACCTTTTTTTTGAAGCTGAAATCTACTATATCAGTTAATTTATTATGTCTAAAAGTTAATAGGTGTACGCCTTGTGAGGCTGCGGCTGTTTCGGCTTGTTCTAGAGATATGCATATTTTTTTTGTCTTCTTTTGCACAGAAAATCTTGGAAAAAATCAGTTTCTGCACTTCCAGTCAGTTGAAGATACAATAACTTACAGTAGACTGAAGTTACTACAAATTAAACAGTCGACATCTACATGTTGCTGGTTAGATGCCTTGAAGTCTGCAAAGTATCTGGGGCCTACTTCTTGCACAGACTACAACAGCTATGTATTTTAACTTTTTACGCTCTAAAGTGTCTGAAACTGGTAGAACAGGTTTCTGGAATATGCTGGACAAGGAAAAAGAGGAAGAGATATTAGAGAACAAGAAAAATGGATGCAGAGCAGGTATTGATGTAAAGTTAAAAAGTAAACCCCTACAGGCCTGTGCTACCAACTATACTGCTAGCTAATGTGAGATCACTGGATAGCAAGATGGACTACTTGAGACTGGAACTCTCCAACAAGAACAAGGTGAGAAATACTTTGTTTATTTTTGATTACTGAGACGTGGCTGCATGACAAGATAAATGATAGTGCAGTAAACTTAGAGAATTTTATGCTGTTTCGTGCAGACAGAAAATATACACTGTGTGGAAAGGCCAGAGGAGGTGGAGTCTGCATCTATGTTAACAAAAGATGGTGCAGCAACTGTGAAATCATACTATCACACTGCTGTGAGAACTTAGAGCTCCTGTCCATTAAATATAGACCATGTTTCTTGCCCAGGGAGCTTGCATGGCATCAGAGTAACAGTGATGTATAACCCACCTATTGCTAATACCACTGAGGCTCTAAATAAACTATGCAATCACATGGGTGAGCTGCAAAGTAAATATCCTGACTGTATACATTGCAGCTGGTGACTTTAATAAAGCAGATCTGAAATAAGTACTCCCACACTACCATCAGTAGGTAGACTTTCCTACAAGTGGTGATAATGTACTGGACAAGGTGTACATAAACTTAATGAAAGTTTATAAGGCAATGCAACTTCCACAAATGGGAAACTCTGGCCATTATACCATCTTGCTATCACCAGCTTGCAAACCTGCATTGGTTAGAGAGAAACCCATGAAGAAACAAATCAGGGTATAGCCTGAAGGGGCTATGGAGGCCCTCCAAGACTGTTTTGAAAGAACCAACTGGGATATGTTCGAGGACGCAACCACAGTGAATCAGCATTTGAACATTGATGACTACACTGAGTTAGTGATGTCATACATTTCAAACTGTGTGAATGGGGTAAGAAATACCAAGAGTATCATTATTAGAGCTAATCAGAAGACATGGCTCATCCCTAAGGTATATGAGCTTCTGAAGGAGAGAAACACAGCTTACAGGGCTAAGGACAAAGCAGCCCTAAGTGTAACAAGAGGTAATCTGAGGAGGGGTATAAAGGAGGCTAAAAGGGAGTATGTCAAAAAGGTAGAGAGCCACTTTGGAGACATGAAGGATGCAAGGAGACTATAGCAAGGCATGCAGGAGATCACTGACTACAAAATGAGGTCAACAAAGTGTGAGAACAGCATAAAACTCCTGGACAGTTTGAACATCATCTTTGGTAGATTTGAGGAAAGAAACAACAGGTTAACACTAAAGTTACACATTGATAAGAATGCAATACTCAAAACAGAGGAGGTAAGAATACAGCTAAGGAGAGTGAACCCCAGGAAGGCTGCTGGCCCAGACAACATACTGGGCAAGGTGTTAAAAGGCTGTGCTGATCAACTATGCACAGTGCTCAAGGAAATATTTAACCCAGCTCTTGCCATGATGAAAGTACCCTCGTGCTACAAGGAAAGTAACATCATCCCACTACCTAAGAAAACCACTCCCTCCAACCCTAACAACTACACACCATTTGCTCTGACATCCACTGTTATGTAATGCTTTGAGCAGCTGATCAAGAAGCATCTTTCATCATGCTTACCTCCTGATTTTGACCCTCTGCAGTTTATGTACAGAGCTAACTAATCCACGGCTGATGCCAGATCAGTAGCACTACACATCTCTCTTGAGCATTTAGAGGGAAAAGACACCTATTTGAGGATGCTGTTCATAGACTTCAGCTCTGCATTTAATATGGTGATACCAATGCAGTTTATAGAAAAATTAGCACATTTAGGAATCAAGTTACTACATTTAGGAATCAGTAAACATCTCTGTAACTTGATCCTGGACTTCCTGATTGAGAGACTACATAGGGTGTGTTCGGGTAAGAACACATCAAAGTGCATCACGATTAACACCAGGGTTCCACAGGGATGTGTTCTCAGCCCACTATTATTCACTATCCTGACCCACTACTGCTATGCTAAGCAAAAATCCAACCGTATCATCAAGTTTGCTGATGAAACCACAGTCGTGGGGCTGATCACAAAGGAGGATGAAAGGGTGTACAGACAGGAGGTGGCATCTCTGATCAGTTGGTGCGAGGGGAACAACCTTGACCTAAATGTAAGCAAGACCAAAGAGATTATCACTGACTTCAGGAAAAGGAGAACAACCCACCCAGTGCTCAGGATCAATGGTGAGAGTGTGGAGACAGTTAAGAGTATGAAATTCCTGGGTATACACATATCAGAGGATCTCTCATGGTCAGGAAGCACCAGCCAACTGGTCAAGAAAGTGCACCAACATCTCCACTTTTTAAGAAGGCTGAAAAAAAGCTAAGCTTCCACCTCATATTCTCTCCAGCTTCTATAGAGGTGCAATAGAGAGCATCCTGACCTGCAACTTCATAGTGTGGTTTGGAAGCTGCACAGTTAAACAAAGGAAGGCACTACAAAGAGTCATGAGGGTTGCAGAGAAAGTAACAAGTTCCAGTCTTCCATCAATACAACAACTTTATTCTGAAAGAAGCATCTGAAAGGCCACCAAAATAATACAGGACACCATGCATTCTGCGCATGGACTGTTTGAGCATCTGGCATCAGGCAGGAAATATCACAGTATCCACTGCAGGACTACAAGATTCATTAACAGTTTCTACCCTATAGTGATTAGACTTCTGAACTTGGGCACTAGTCCCAGGTGTCTGGACACATAACAAATCAATTTTTATTTATCTGTGCAATATATACTTACATATATTCCAAATAAGTGCAATATTTATTTATAATATCCATAGTCAGTATTATTTAACCCACTCAAGTGAATTATTAGACAAATAACAGGCATTGTTCAATCTGTATTGTGTTTTGTATTACTTTAAATATGGTAGTTAATTTAACACAGGAGAGGGAATTCTTTTCATATATGCGTGTTGGTAAATGTCTCTGCTCTTTTTTGCATGTATTGGGAGTAGTATTCTATTTGTTAGTTATGTTTATTCCTCTACTTGTATGTGATGTTTCACTTTCTTTTGCAATCTCACGAATTGAGCTGATGTATGAAATTTTGTTTAGACTACACGTGTGCAGTTTTAAATGGCAATAAAGTTTACTTTGACTTTGACTTTATACTGCATCAGTGCTGAGCACTGAGTCATCCTACCTATAATCTAAACTACTATCTCTATTATGGATCCTAGGAACTTTGTTCTTATGTGGATCAGTTAATAAATCACAACTTCAGTACTGGAAGTCAGCAAACCCACCGGTATTGCACAGACCTTTCACTATTTCATAAAGAGAGACCAGTTTCTGGATGTAATAAAATTCCTGCACTTCATAAGCAAGGCTTTTTCCAGACTAAACAAATGAGCAGGCAAACAAGCATGCAAACAAACAAGCAAGCTAAGAAAAGGGACAAACAAAGCCTTGTGTTTTCTACAGAAAAAAATCCATAACATATATTCCATAAAAACACACAGACCTATCCCCATATTTATCTCTAGACATAACTGTCAGGATTTGCCACTGATAGATGCATGGTCAGACATTCAATTGTTAGCAATGACTATATATTCCCTCCCACATGTCCTGCAGATGATTCACATGACCCCTTGGAGAAAGAGGAAGGGCTAGACTCCTCATACCTTGTTAGCCACTAAAAAGGAAACTTCTCTTTGCTTCACTGAAATGCCTTGATCATGCATTGATTGCTTAGACTTATACAGCTTTAAAATCCTTGCATGCTAGCTACATGTCTTCACAGAGCACTATAGCTTGAAGTTCTGAGAGCAGTAAGGAAGTTTGAACTAACCTTACATTTTGGAAGCCTTATTTTGCGTTTCATTGGGAGCACGTCTATCAGTGCATGCTTTGTAAGCTGGTAAGTCAGTGTTTTAGAGGCTGCCTAGTTTATTACTCTAAACTGAAACAAAGTTTGTTTCTGAACAGTTGCCATGCATCTATCTGTTGATTTCTCTAAGTATATATATATATTTTTTTCGTTATGAAGCATACTCTTTAACCTTTGTTATAACGAATGTTCAGTTTAGTGGTTTCTTCTTTTAATAGGGTTCAGTGTATCACGACCTTTCCAAACTGCAACGCGTTATTGATTCTCTTCGTGTTTATTTGTGTGATGTTTCAAATTTCATTCATATCGGTTTTTTTAGAGAAACAGCATCAGCATATGTGTTTTTTGGCATGTCTTGAAGTTGCTGCCTGGATAAATATACACTTTGTTATTATTATCTATTTCTTATTTACTTTTTTTACAAGTTATGATCAGTAACAAATAAATAAATAAAATGAGCTCTGACAAATACCACATGTGGAATCATGATTTCAAAAATTTGCAATATTACTGACTGATATGGGAAGTGAAAGGACGGTTCCTTGTTTTGATACTATATTTTCCTAATATGAGGTAACTTTATTACCTGTTTGTTGGAAGAAATAAATGGAGGGAGAGGAAGGATAAACAATATACAAACATCAAAGTGTGCAAAGAGATTATTGAAGAACTCAAGTAAGTATCAAGAGAATGAAAGGAAATCAGAATAAGGACAGTTTTTTTTTCTCCTTACCAAACAACTTTTCAAGGGAAACATTTATTTTGGCTTTTTGGATAACAAAGCGTTATCTGTGGATTTAAAATTATGAAATTATTTTGATGCAATGGAAAGAGAGGATTTTTAAGTTGTATCTAGATTAGATAACTCATAAGAAGGTATTCCATTATTTAAATCAAGTTTGGAAGAATCACATAGACTATGATAGGCCTACCCTTCATGGATGACATGGTGAGTTTGGTTAAAAATTAAATGTATACCAGAATATAGATGGAGAAAGAATTTTTTGATGAAAAATGAATGGAAAGAACATATATCTTCAGTTCAGAGTTTGGAACAAGCCAGAAAGCTATTTTCAGATTCTTCTGAAAGAATATGGATTTACAAATGAAAACTCTAGAATTATCAACATGCCCAAATCACCTATAGCCAATTTGTACACAGTCGAGTGTCTAACCATGACACAGATATTAGGGAATAAATATAATGCATTTCATTTAAAAAAGCAAGGAAGCAAAATGCAATGACAATAGAAGATTTATAATTCAGCAGTGACCCTGCTGATAACTTTACAGGATGACCTGAAGCTTTATAGGAACTGTGTCATGTAAAATTTGCTGAAAAGAATTGTAATTTAGTGAAATCCTGTGGCAGGCACTCCTTAGTTTGTAAGATTGCAAGGATTTAGATAAACTCTTTTCATTGCAGGAGCTACAACTGGCTTTGACATTGTACCCAATAAGCCTACCCATAGAGAGACTGGTCTTCCATATGAACACGATATAAGTCTTTATCTAGCAAGCAATTAGTCTACTAATTGTGAGCATTTAATGAACTATATTTAAAAGGTTTCAGAAGTAAGAGCGAATCAAGATATGTGGCCTTCTTAAAGTTGATTTGGAAAAGTCATAATTCTACTCATCTGGAAAATCAGATAACCTACTGTAGTTCTAAACTATAACTTAAGAGCTGTAATGCTGCAAAAACATCAAAGAGAAAGGGTAAAACAAATATCCCTACAAATTCAAGGTTTAACGCCCGATAGTGGTGTAGGAAATATACACTGCATTTTCTATGACTTTGAATAATACTTATGACTTTACTATGAGTACAAACCTGGAGAAAGCCTTTGTTAATGTCCCTCAAGAAAGCATGCTGCAAATGTTAGCAAAAATGAGTTTGTGTCAAAAACTCTGTATAAAGATTGGAAAGGCATATAACCATGTGGCACTCAGATCAATGGTTATTGGTTATATCAGTAAGAAAACTATACTGCAAAAGGCTGTTCACCAAGTGCATCCACTGAGTTCATTGCATCTTATTTTATGCATGTTTGGAGCCATTACTAAATAAAAGAGTACAATTTATTTTATATTCAGGTTATTTTTCCATCAATTTTATCTTAAACAGATGACAATTTTACATGGTAAAACAAAGAGTAATTAATTTCTTAGTGGATAAACTATTTTTATTTTTATTTTACATTTGTTGACCGGGCTAGTCCAACTGGATATATATCCGTTTACAGTAGAGGCCCGGGGAGAAAAGCTCCACTACATGTGAAAAAAAATATCACTGATATATCACAAAAAGTTATTATAAAACAATATAAAAGTTTAAAAGTTTAAAAATAGAGATTACAAAGTCACATTACAAAGATTACATTAGTATTTATAACATTTAACTCTTGCAAAGTTTAGGGGGCTTGTTTTCAATGGTGTATTGGGGGCATTTTGTTTAATAAAGATTTGTTGCAAGATTTAGGAATGCATTATGATAGACAAAAACAAAGTACGTTGACCAGTATGTTAAACAGTAACACAATAAGTAATTAATTTGAAGGAACATTTTAACAAAAAAATGGAAAATTGTTTAGCTGGAATAATTGTACTACTGGAACATAATAAATCTACTATGATAAGATTTTATTTTATCAGAAATTTGGGGAAATAGTTTAAACCCAAAGAAAAGTAGAATGCTGCTTCAAGGTATCAATAAAGAAGGAAGTAAACCCTGTTGTTTTTGTATTTTTCATTATTTGTACAGTCATTAGTCACATGTGTGGTATACAGATTCTATGATGCCATTAAATAGTTGTTATGGATAACTCCCAAAAAGATGTAAATCAGGGCAGAAAAGTCTTGTATCTTTTCTAGCTAATGATGAAGCCCAATTAATGTGAAAATGTGGAAAGGAAACATAGACAGGCTTTTTTTGTAAAAAAAAAAATGTTTTGCATATGTATCAGGAGGTGATTATCAGCGTTTATATCACGTTATCAAAAGATGAAAATAGTGAACGCTATTTCATCGAACCTAAAATATCTAAACCACATAATATCGAACATTCAGAACAGTGAATTTTTTCCTTGGGGAAAAAAATCGCTATTCCGAAACACATACACACAACACAACACAAGCACACCTAAAAAACATCAATACACACACATACACTTATAATCCTACAACTAACCCTACACTAAACTATACATACACTACTATCTATCCACTTACCTTAACCCAAACCCTATCCCTAAGGTCCGTCACTATCGCACACTCACTTAACCCATGCCCTAACCCTAACTCACTTAACCCGCACCCTAAACCTAATTCACCTAACCTACACACCCTAACCCTAGCTCACCTAACCCGTACCCTAATCCTAACAACCACACAATCGCACACTTTCCTGAACCCGACCCGTAAATCTCCACCACAGTGCTGAAAATAGCGAAGCCACAGAACCGGACAACCAAATTCTTTCCCTAGGAAAGAATTCAGTGTTCTGCAGCTTCGCTGTTTTTAGTGTTCGATTAAAACTGGTCAATATTAGAACATTCGAAGTTTTAAAACTTCAATGTTCTGATATAGACCTGATTATCATTTCAGTTTAATAATATGATATGAAGCTTGCCTGTTTTTATTTTCTTTTACTATAGGTTTACCTTTAGATTAAGACTAATATAAATTAAAGAAACCTCTATTCTTTACATCTGCTCAGAATGAAGGATATTTATTTTGAGGTTGTTGCCCAAGGTGTGTAGATTGTAAATAATTACAGACAGCCTGTAACACAGGAAGAGGTTATGTTTCCTATTGCATCAAAAGGTTCTGATTTACTAAATGAGATATTGTTGGTGATGATAGTAGCACCAGAACAGTCACAATTATACAGATGGTTTGTGGAGCAATGTTAGAGATAAAAAGTAAAGCAGTAATGGTGAAACCCCTATTAGAAACTGGATGCCTGCAGTGGCCAGTGATTGAACACCTGAAGTGGTGAAACTTTCTGGTGATAATAAAGGAGTGACAAATGTGACACAAAAGTTGGTAAGATGACACTGTGTGGAGGAAGTCACCCAGCCAGGAGTGAAAGTACTTCTATTACCTAGCCAAACCTTTTACAGTTTCACTCTAAGCAGGACAAGTTGCCAGAGTATTTTTGTCTGAACAGTGTTGAAACCACTTGGGGGGGTTATGCATGGTACTTAAGGTCTAATACCCCTTGGGGAAAGGAGGTAATTCATATATTTATTGAAACTGCATTAACTGGTACAAATGTGCGTCAGAGTTTACCAAAATGTTATTCTGGTCACTGTGAACAATTATTTTACTAAAAGACTTGCAGCATGCAAGTAACAAGTGTATGTACAGTTTAAGCTAATTCTTTAAGTGAAACTGGTGTTAGAAATTAAGTAAAACATATGTTCATCATAGATTTTAAGAAATAATGGATCCATTAAGTATGTAGACTGGATAATTGTCACCAATGATGGACTTTAAAATGAATAGTGGTAAAGTTAAACATTTTCCAGATATAATCAGAGTAAATGCTTATATATGCCCACATATTTCTAACAACATCTTAACAAACATGAGCTTCTCCAGTTTTGCAAATGACAATGCCCAGTTCCTACTAAATACTGGTAATGAAATAACAAATAGTTCTCTAGCAAATGTTCCTGATAAATCACAATTTGAAGATACTTCACATCCTCAGTTATATACACTAGCATCTTATTAAGCAACCTTTCTTTTTTCCAAAATGTCAATGAAATAAACCTCTTCTGAATCTTTACAACACAGGTGCCAAATACAGTATTACAACCCAGGTGCCAAATACAGTAATCTCTTTCCTACATTAACACTGGCTTCTAACACAGTAGCCATACAACTTGCCTCTATCTTCAATGTTTCACTGACATCAGTCACATTACTTTCAGCTTTCAAATACACTGCAGTAATCCCTCTTCCCAAAATCTCTGCATCCAGTGGACTACAGGATTACAGACCCACTTCCAATCTCTGTCCTGTCACAAAAATATTGGAAAAAACCTCTCTACAAACAGCTAGTAAATCACATTAGTATTTATAGAGTCTGTGGGGAACAACATGACTGATCATATTATTACAGGGAAGTTTTTTTTGGTCTTCACGATAAGACTTTAAGAGGGGTGGGGTCCGGGTTATGGTATCTGTCAAAGGAAAAATATACTTTAAAAATGATCAAAACATGGTAGGTTCAGGTTAAGGCACTTTAATCTTGCAGCAAGGAGATAACAACATGCTAGCACAGAGTTTGTCTAACTAGAATCAGGAAATACAGGTATTTTTATACATTTTCTAATAAGACATTGCCTACCAAGCTGACGTAGTGAATCACAAGTTTTGTCATCATTACTTCACAGTCATTGTTTTTACAATATTCTGCTAGTACCATCAATTTTTGTGATAAACTTTCTAAGAAAAACAATGTGGCCTTGGCTACCACTGGTTAGATATATGCAATGTTACCATTCAAGGTACTATGGCTAATTCAAGCACAAAGCAAGTATAAATTGCAGTTCATTTCTCTAACAGTCCTTTGTCTATGTTATCTCTAAACTTCTGCAACTGCACATGTTCTCATACTTCAAACAGAGCTGATTGTTTAAAATCATTACATTTACAGAATATAGCATTGTTCATTCATTTTTCCTGACCTAGCAGATAATCACCTGCTTCTCAAGTACATTTCCAAAAGGCATAAACATGAATATTGCTGTGCTAGCAATTATTAGGTCAGAGGGCATCTTGCAAGTTTCAGAAAGCACACTGCAGTTTCAAAAAGCATCTTTTCAGTCTCATATGAAACTCAACTGTATATAAAACAGTGCATATAAAATAGAATGAAAAACGTGTTCACTTATTTAGTTTCTAATTAGCATTAAGCATACACACATTAATACATATTTTTCTGACATTCCCCCCCTGTTAATACTTTTTAATTCTATTTTCAAAAGAGTAAACAGTTTGCTTCTTCTCCTAACCTCTTTCATTCAGGATTTGCAGTTAAGAAAGCCATTCAGTTTAAACTTATGAAAGTGTTTCACATTTTAACAATTCTTCAATTTCAGTACTTTGATACAAAGTCTCAGAAACTGATATATCTATAAATTCTTTGATTAACTTTTTCATGCAGGGAATATCACAACAAATACATGCTCCTAATAGGAGTAATCCCACACAAATGGCTATCAGGATGTTCATTAGGATGGAACCCCACCCCCCAAACAAATTCTGGAAAAAGTCCATCAGAGGGTTTGGGCCTGGTTTGGTCATGGCTGACACTTGCTGTATCACCTCAAGGTGGTCGTTTATCTCATGTTGATGATCAGGTATAGATGCACAGCACTCTTTTTTGATTAAAGCGCACGTACCACCTCTCACCGCCAGGGTGAAGTCAAAAGCCATTCGGTTCTGGAACACTACAGTTCTCATAGCATTCAGTTTATCAGTTATCAATTTAAGAGCAGAAAAAGTTGCATTACTCATTACTTTGAGAAGTTTAGACAGTTTTCACAGCTCCCAAATTGATTTCACTGCACCATATGCAAGTAATATGCCTGTCCATGATATAAAAGCAACACTCAAGTCCATGTGCGTCAGTTTGGTACCCACAGTATGATGGTCTTTCCAGCCCGCCTCGATCTGTCCCACTGGATTTTCAGGCTTCCTGACAGCTTTATTGTCCACATCTTGGGTATTTCAAATATTTCCCTGAGGCAAAACTGCAGTGTGTCGTATGGCCGGGACCAGGTACCCCAAAAAACAACTGCCGGACCAATTTTCAGGTAACCATTTATATGCTTTCTTACCACACACAAAATAACAATCCTCTACCTTAGTAGTTACTTTGTTATGAAATGGCTGCCCTGCATGAAACATTTTTCTATCTATTACAGATAGTTGTTTAAAAGGTACAGGATTACATTGCACTTGTTCAATAGTCTTATGCATGGACTCAAAAAATGAGTCATAGTTTGAACTACAAGCTGCACCCATTTTGTTTGCTTTGGTATAACATTTGTAATGTACAGTCACATTGCATTTGCTCCAACCCACTTGAATTGTGTCATTCTTATAAAAACATACAATTCCCTTTTGTGTCACAGGCAAATACAGTGCTACCTTATCATATGCTTTAATAGCTGATTGTCATAAACCAAATTTTCCCAGGTCTCATTGACCCCTAGGGGGACTGCAGTCATTAATAACCCCCCCGTATGCTGTTGGTATAGCTGTGCAAATCCAGCAGTTCGAAACATTAAAAGTCTCAGCATACACACGTGTAATTGCCTGATAAGTGTTAAAGTTTGGGTGCCAGTCTATGGTCGGCTCATCACGTTTAATCAGTTCAACTTTTGTGGCAGGAAAAAGGAAAGTCCACAACAAAAAGAACAATGTTCATAGGTTCATAGGTTTATACTAGGCTAACTGCCCTAGGGCATTTATAAGCCTAGCCCAAAGTTATGTGGCTTACGCCGCCTCTTATGTTAGAAATACTGTGCCCATTAGTTTGTTGTGCCTCTGTCCAGTAGTGACACAGAGATGATTCCTGGGGTAAACCTACGATCTCCCATCCACCGGTCAAGATTTCTCTTGAACAGAGCCAGCGAGGTGCTCTGCCTCACACGGACTGGGATTTTATTCCACAGCATGGGGAGTCTCTCGGTGATAAATCTATACCTCCAGCACGTCCTATTTATATCCGTGCTAAGGTTTAAGTCTCTTGCTCTAGTGGTTTTGGTGGATTTGGATTTTTTGAGGTGGAGCATGTCCATGAATTCCGGGTTGGTCATGGCCTTGTATGTCAGGCACAGGTCACCTCTGAGCAGACGGTATGCAACTGAATAGAGTTGGAGTTTCTTCAGTCTGGCAGCATATGACAGGTTTTGGAGTCCCTTTATCCTTTTGGTGAGGAACTTTTGGGGTCTCTCCAATTCCTGCAGGTGTCGGGTGAGATACATCCCGAATGGGGCATTGTACTCGATCATTGGTCTGATAAGTGAAGAGTACAGGGGAACAATGACCTCACTTGATCTGGATGTGAATCCCTTCATGATCAGGTGGGCAATGTAGAAGGTCTTTCGAACCACTTTAGCAACATGAGCGTCAAATGAGAGGCCACTGTCAACCTGGGTTCCCAGGTCCCTGATAACCTCTTCTGTGCTTAGTGGGTTGCCACCTATATGGTAGCTTGGGGTTACCTTGTTTTTCCCGAAGGGTATGACTATACACTTTTTTGCGTTTAACTTCAGGCCATGGCTCTGGCACCAGCTATCTGTTTCCGTGAGACCCCTCTGAAGGATGTCTGTGTCCGATGTACTATCCACTATGGCACCCAGTTTGCAGTCATCCGCAAACTTTGTCAGCCATAGTCCTCCTATGTTTGCCTCTACTTCTGAGAAGTAGATGCCGAACAATAGGGGCCAAGGACTGAGCCCTGTGGGACTCCACTTGTAACTGGCTTGGAGTCTGACATGGCTCCAGCAACTCTAACCCTGTGGGTTCTGTCCTTTAGCTAGTTTGCAACCCATCTTGTGACATATGGGTTTACATTTAAGCTGGTAAGTTTCTCTATAATACCCAGTGGGGTATTGTGTCAAAGCTTTGCAAGGTCAAGGTAGGCTGTATGGACTGCCTTTCCCTCATCAATGGCCTTGGTGACTGTTTCGAAGAAGTCGACCAAGTTCAAAAGGCAAGATCTGCCCTTGACAAAGCCAAACTGGGTTGGGTCCAAGGTCTGTAAGTCCCCTATGTCCTTGTTTATGAGTTCCATTATGATCCTCTCCATAGCTTTGCAGACCAGGCTTGTTAAGCTTATGGGGCGGTAATTACCAGGGTCCGTAGAGGCACCGCCTTTGTGGAGTGGGACCACAGTTGCCAGATGCCACTCCTTGGGCACATATCCTGTGGTGAGGCTAAGATTAAACAGCTGCCTTATGTGCGGGTTTAGTTCTTCATTGAGTTCATGTAGCACACAGCCGGGGACCCCATCCGGTCCCATTGATGCTGTGTTTTTAGCTTTAGAGAGAGCAGCTTTCACCTGCGCATTTGAGATGTCTGGGGGCTACTCTCAGTTGGGATAGTTATCTCTCCTTTTGGGGAGAGGGGTTGAAGTTTGCGCTGAACCTGTCTGCCAGTATGTTGGCAATGTCTGTGGGTTCAGTGATTTTTGTATCATTTTGGACTAATTCTGAGCATATCTGTGAGTTTCCACCCAGGTTTCTGACATAGCTGAAGAAGGCCTTATGATTGTCTTTTGAATCTATGGCAATTTTTCTCTCAAAGTTGGCCTTGGATGATTTTATGAGGGATCGTAGTTTCTTGCTAGTGCTGATCAAAGATGCCTTCCCTTTTTGGGATTTTGCTCTATCATGTAATAGCTTTCTCCTCTTATTGTAAAGTTTGTTTATGGCTGGGGTCCACCAGACTGGACGTTTGCCCTGGTGGAAAGAGTCTTGGTTTTATTTTGGGTTGCCTGGTCCCTGTAGTCCTGAAGGTGTTCCTTGAAGGCATTTGTAAGGGCTTCAGCTTGGGTTGTGGTTTCCATTGGCTCGGGGCCTTGAAGGATACCACACCTGTCTTGAGTAGTGTAAAGTTTGCTTTAGAAGTTCTTCACTGTGGTCTTTTGTTTGGGGTGGGCGGGATGTGGATTTCTAGTGAGATTAGTTTATGATCTGATCTCACCAATGAGGGATATACTTCCGGTGTGGAGCATTTTGTCCCCATGTTCGTAATGATGAGATCTAGTATATTTTCTCCTCTTGTGGGGACAGTGACTAGTTGTTCCATGGCATTTGAATTTATGATCTCCAGGAACCTTTGGGCTAGAAAGTTTGGGCTTGAGTAATGTTCCCAGTCTATATTCGGGTAGTTGAAGTCACCCAATATGATGGTGTTTGGTGATACATTTATACCCTCCAGTGTCTTCAGGAAGGCTGTGTGGGTTTCCTGAGTTTGAGAGGGTGGTCTGTAGCATGCTACAAATTGTAGAGCAGTTTTGCCTATGGTTAATTGCACCTGGATGGTTTCCGATGCTTCGTGCGTAGCCACCAACCTGGAGGTGTGGGTATCCTTGATGAATATGGATACACCCCTCCTTTTGTGGTGTGGTCTGAGTTTTGGGGCGGAACGCATGATATGAGATGAAACCTGATAGTGCCGGGTGCACTCAGGATCCTTGAACCAGGTTTCAGTCACAGCACAGACATCGATGTTCTCCATACTGAGAAGGGCCTCGAGTTCGTGCATTTTGAGATTTAGACTTCTGGCATTGAGCAGCATTACCCTTAGTTTCTTCACATTTTTGTTTTCTAGGGTGGTAGGTTTAGAATTTGAGCCTTGCCTAAAAAGGCACTATAGGGGTGGCAAGAGCCTTAGCCAATATCCGGAATCCCAGGGGTGACAGGTGCAAGCCGTCCCTTGCGAAGCAGCGTGGCTTGTCGAGCATGTCATCCCAGGCAGACAGGCACTGGATCCCCTTTGAATGACACCAGAAATTAAGCCAATTGTTAAAGCTGATCATCTTGTCACTATATTGTGGCATCTTTCTTGGTGAAGGAAGGATACTGCTCAGGGTCAGGGTCATACCTGCCCGGGCTACATAATCAGAGAGCTCCAATATGTCTCTTTTCATGTAGTCCAGGGAGGTACGTCTCAGGTCGTTCACACCAGCATGGACAATGACTGTGTCATACTTGTACTTGCCGTGGAGTGACCTGAGTGCTTGTGTTATGTGGCGGATTCTAGCGCCCGATAGGCAGCTTACCGTGACCTTCTCCTTGTTCAGCCTGGTGAGTGGGACGTCAGTGTGTCTGACTATGGAGTCACCTATGACAAGTATGTTTGGTGTTGTATTTGGCCTTAAGGGCAGTGACTGCTTTGCACACTGATTTTGTTGTTTATGTGTTGTTTGTGTGGTGTATTGAGTTTGCAGTTGCTTGGGTGTCTGCTTTGGAGGCCTCTGCTGTTTAGGTAAATTTTACTCAGAGCCTCCAGTATGTCTTAGTGTGTTTATGTGTTTGATTCAGTGGTGTGGTTGAGTTATGTGAGACTGGTATTGTGGTGTGTGTAGTTGCCTTCTCCTCCTGCCTGGTCTTGCCAGTCCTGAGTTGAGAGAGCTCATCCTCCAGTTTGGCTAAATAGCTGCATCTCTCAAGTGTTAGTGTTACGTGGGAGGAGGAGAGGGTTGTCCGTGTACATGAGGCAATTGTAACATTGTCTCAGAATTCCCAGATTCACCAACTGGGCAGGAGAGGACGCCAGCATCTGACCCTTCGACATGCTAGAAAGATTTATGAGTTGGTATGAGACAGAAAAGTAGTGGGCTTAGCAGGGAAGTGGGCACTCCTGGGCGGTTTTGCTAGTGAGAGATTTGTATAATATAGGAGTGCTTGACCTGCAAAGAGAATGCTTATAAGACAAGGGATATGCTTATAAGACAAGTGCTGAGCTTTTTGAGAAGAAAAAGCTATTTGGAACAAGTGCTGCACTATTTAGTGAAGGTGTAAACTGTTTAGGTTCCTAACAGAGCAGTTCTAGGGGGAAAATTGAAGAACAGACTTTCTAGAGCCAGAAAGAGTTTAACCTTGTTTAACCGGCGCTGCCCGATGCTGCTCTAGTGGCAACTCCGCGCTAATTCTCGCTAAAGCACGTTAAAGCGTGCTTGATAGCAGGGGCTGGAAAGAAGCAGGAATAGACCCAAAACGGACAATAAAACTACAGTTTCAAGTCAGTAACCACCTCTACAGGGGGCAGGGAAGCTGCTCAATGTTATTCACTGCCACTGATCAACAGAGAGACTTTCCTTTAGCCCAAGCAAAAATGGCCTTTCAGAAACTTTCAAACAGTTCAGGAACAGCAAGCCTGTAACTGAACTTTTTTAACTCTCAGAAAAGTGGGAAAAAAGCAAGATTTTTTTTTTGTTTTTTGTTTTTTTCAGAGATAGCAGAGGTTCACAAGTAATATCAAGTTATAACAGTGCAGTAAATGACCCCACACAAGAGTGCTAGGTCAAGGACAGAAAATATGCAAGTTTTAAGAAAAAAACGATTTAAAATTAAGTGCAAACAGGAAATTCAGCAAACAGCTTTTGGTTGTGCTCTAAATACAGCTACTAATACAGAAATCAAGTTTAACAAGCCAGCAAATGCTCAAGCTAGGCAGCTATGCAGAAAAACTTAGCAAACAAACAAAGAAAAAATACTTAAAATCTCAAAAGTGGCTCCCTTCTTCTCTCAGCATTTTTTCCTCTTGGAGGGTGCTTCACCAACAGCCAACAAGCCTGAAAAGACGCCCAAACCACGAGGCAACTAGGTTTTAAGAGAGGAAGATGAAGGAGTTTTGGAAATGACCCCTAGTGGCCAATAAAACTACAGTTTCAAGTCAGTAACCACCTCTACGGGGGGGCAGGGAAGCTGCTCAATGTTATTCACTGCCACTGATCAACAGAGAGACTTTCCCTTAGCCCAAGCAAAAATGGCCTCACAGAAACTTTCAAATAGTTCAGGAACAGCAAGCCTGTAACTGAACTTTTTTAACTCTCAGAAAAGTGGGAAAAAAGCAAGATTTTGTTTTTTGTTTTTTGTTTTTTTCAGAGATAGCAGAGGTTCACAAGTAATATCAAGTTACCCCACACAAGAGTGCTAGGTCAAGGACAGAAAATATGCAAGTTTTAAGAAAAAGACAATTTAAAATTAAGTGCAAAGTGTTATCAGTATAGCTACCAGAATAATCATGCAAGTTTTCTGAGGTTGTTCTGCATCTCCGTTTGCTCTATACCTGGTCATTTTGTTCTCGTTGTACAACAGTAACAAGGTTTTTGTCCAGTTCAAAGTTCTTAACCAATTTACAGTGTGTCAAATGAATCCAGGACGCTCGCTCTGCGATCTTGACTGCAGTGGGTGTTGACAGTAGCACCTGGTACGGCCCTTCCCATTTCGGAGAACTCCAGTTTTTTTCTCTTTACCACCTTCACCCAGACACATGCGCCTGGGGCTACTGCTGCTTCCGATGGTCTTGTTTGCTCTTTATCTGAAACAGAATTTAACTGCAAAAGTTTGTTATTCAAAAATCGCCTCATATACCCTGGAAGTGAACTGTCAGCCTCCTGCTCTGCAGGCATGAGAGGTTTCCACTGAGGTGTATAATATGCTCTCCCAAACAAAACTTCAAAAGGAGTTAACCCTTTTGCATTTGGAACAGTTCTCTTGCTCAACAGTGCCAGAGGTAAACAGTGCACCCAGTTCTTTTGTGTCTCACTAATCAATTTTCTAAGCTTGTTTTTCAAAACCCCATTATGCCTCTCTACTAATCCTGCAGATTGGGGATGGTATGCACAATGATTTTTCAGAGAAATCCTGAAATAATGGCTAAGTTGTTGTATAGTTTGATTTACAAAGTATGTGCCATTGTCACTATAAATCTTTTCTGGTATGCCAAATCTAGGAATAATTTCTTTAACGAGGACTTTTGAAACAGTAGCTGCATCTGGATTTTTAGTTGGAAAAGCTTTCACCCATTTGGAAAACATATCTATAATGACAAGGCAGTACTTCTTATTTTCGCATTTGTTCAGTTCTATAAAATCCATACAAATAGTATGGAATGGATACGGTGGTATAGGGAAACTCCCTTGCTTAGGTTTCAATGCCCCTTGTGCATGATGCTTGTTACAAACATGGCATGCTGCACAAACATTTTTTGTGTAGTTTGTAAATCCATACATCATAAACACTCAATTCACTAACTGTACCATCCCCCCTGTTGAGACATGGCACTGCCCATGGCTCAACAAAGCTGCATATCTAACCAAGTTAGATGGTAAAATCGGTTTGTTTTCTTTGGAGATGTACAGTCCCTTCTCAAGGATTGCTCCTCGTTTTATCCACTTCTGTTTTTTTTTTACATTTGTAGTAAGTGTCTGCATTGTTTTTAACATTTCTAAGTCTAAAATCTCAGATGGTTGTAATTCCTCACTTAAAAGAAAAACTTCTGAAGCTGAAGCTGCTTGTTTTGCAGCTGTATCAGCACTCACATTACCTTTTGAAATTTTATCCTGTTGCTTGGTATGAGCTACGCATTTGCAAATAGCTACTTTTTGAGGTAACTGAATAGAGTCTAACAAGTCTAAAATAAATTGTGCATGGTTAATTGGTTTACCAGTAGATGTTATCATCCCTCTATTTTTTCACTGCTGCACAAAACCATGTACAGTAGATAAAGCATACTGACTGTCAGTAAAAATGTTTACTTTCTTACCTTTTGCTAAGGTACATGCCCTTGTCAAGGCAATCAATTCTGCTGCTTGTGCAGATAAGTTGTGTGGTAAAGACTTTGCTTTTAAAATCTCGGTATCAGAAACTACTGCATACCCCACTAGATTCTGTCCTGTAGGACCCCTCCTTCACGAGCCGTCCACATAGTATGTCACCTTGGCATCATCCAAGGGAACATCTGTAAGGTCTTTTTTAGGTAGTGTATTTTGCTCAATCTCCTGCAGGCAGCCATCTGCAGGGGTTGGGAGCAAGGTTGACGGATTCAAAGTTGTGCATCGTTTAATTGTCATATGAGGTTGGCTCATCAGTATAGTCATACAGGAAAGATGTCTAGCAGGAGAGAGATATGCTATTTTTTCTTGCAGTAAAATAATCGTGACTGCATGAGGCACTCTCAATGTGAGAGGGTGGAACAATACTACTGAGGCTGAAGCCTGCACTGCCATTGCAGCTGCGACTACTGCTTGTACACAGTGGGGCAAGGATCGCGCCACTGGGTCTAGCTGTGATGAATAGTAAACTATGGGGCGTTGTTTTTCACCATGCTGTTGTGTTAACACTGATGTCATATAACCTTGCTTACAGTCTACGGTTTGGAAAAATCGCTTATGATAGTTTGGTAATCCTAAAACTAAGGAAGAAGCTATCAGTTGTTTCAGTTTGCAGAAAGCTGATTCTGCTTCTGGTGTTCACTGTAATAAATCTTGTGTTGCCATCGGCTTTTTGAATATCAAGTTAGTCAGCGGAGCAGATTCCAAAGCATAGTTTGGAATCCAACTCCGACAAAGGTTAGTAGTACCCAGGTAGGACATCATTTTCTTCTTGGCAGCTGGTTTAGGTGCTTGTAATATTGCTGTTTTTCTGTCTTCATTTAATATTCTGCCTTCTTTGGATATTACATATCCCAGGTATTTTACCTTTTTTTTCCAAAGTTGCAGTTTGTTTTTGTTTACCTTGTGTTCTTGAGTGGCTAAAAATTGTAATAATGCTATGGTATCCTCTCTGCATTCTTGCTGGGTGGGGGCTGCCAGCAGAATGTCATCTACATAAAGTAAAATCTGACTACCTTTCGGTGGGATAAATCCCACCAGGTTACTTGCCATTTTTTGTGCGAATATTGTTGGACTTTCACAATATCCCTGTGGTAGTCTCGTATATGTATACTGTTTTTCCTGAACTATAAATGCAAACTAATATTGGCTGTCTCGGTGTATCAGTGTTGAGAAAAATGCATTGCTAATATCTACCACAGAAAAATACTTTTATTGAGGTTTCAAATCATTCAATAAAGTGTGTGGATCTGGCACCGTAGGTGCCCTGGGTATAACTGTGTCATTTACAGCTTGTAAATCTTGGACCATACGCCATTCTCCATTTGCTTTCCTAACAGGAAATAAGGGTGTATTACACGGTGAATCAGGAGATTCTATTAAGACTCCTTCCTTAAGTAAGGCTGCTATTATAGGTTTGATTCCTATTTATGCGTCCTTTTTTAAGGGATACTGTCTCTTTTGAGGTCTAAATGCTGATTTTGGCGTGATAGTAACAGGTCCTGCCGTACGAATAAGTCCTACATCTGATTTCCCTGTTGACCAGAGAGTCTCTGGTATGTCTCGTAAGGCTTTTTCCTCTTCCTCTAGTAAGAGTGCTACTCAGCTATTCTCACTTGCCTGTGAGTGCACAGCTGGGTGTGTCTGTGTTATCCAATTTAATTTCTGCTTTTGTTCTCCTTGTTCAGAGAGTTTTAACTCTTTCTGTTTTTCCCACCTTGTGACTTTTTTTCCTAGGTCTGCCCACTTCAAATTTCTGTCTTTAGTTAAACTTACATATGGTAATCGATTAGATTTGTAAAGTGCTAGGAATTCCTGGGGCAATGAGCAGCTTACTACACTGTTTCCTCCTGTGTCCCAGTACAAATTTCATAATACCAATCTATTAGCATGGTTTTTAAACAGTTCTTGCTCATATTTTTTATCAGGTCCTGGTCTGTTACAGTAATATAGAGTGCAATGCAACAAATGATGTTTATCGGTGTCAAGGGAGGGAGATTTACTGATGGCTACGTTCATCAGTTCTTTGGTTACTGCCCTTGGACCAGTTGTAACTAAGTCCTGGCTGTACCAATAAAATGTTTTACCCTCCGGTCGCACTACAAAAGTATCCATTTGTCGCTGTGCTTCCATACCCCGCATAGCTGGAACTACAGCTATGCCAAATATCTGCATTAGGTCTCTGCCCAAGAGATTCACTGGGCATTTTGCAGAAACAACAATTTTGCTTTTCTGGGTCATCCCTGAAAATGGGTCAGTTATCACTATGTTGTGGGAGAGTGGCTCCCGACACAGCTGTCCAGTAGCTGTTTTCACTAATATGTAGTCCAGTGATTCTGAATTTTCTGGTAGTTTGGAAGGATGTTTCAGGGTCCGTGAAGCCCCTGAGTCACACAGGAATTTGACTTCCCTCCCCTCTACCAGAAGTGTAACTTCTGGTTTTGTGTCTACCAAGTAGAGCTCTAAGCTCAATAATGCTAAGTCCAAAATTTCATTTTCTTTATTATCTATGAATTCATGTACATCCTCTATTTCTTCTGTCACATCCTCTACCCTTTTTATCACATTTGCATTTGTCTTTTCTTGTTTATTCCTATCCAGTGATTTTTGACTGTCATATAGTCATTCCTCACCCTCCTTGTTTTCTGTGGTTATCTTCTTATTTTGCCTGCAATCCCTTGCTAAATGTCCCTTTTTCCCGCATTTGAAACATTCACCCCTTTTCTTTCTTTCTTTAAAGTCTTCTGATCGCTTATCAGATTGTTTGTTTCCCTGGGTATTTTTCTTAACCTTCTTTCCAGTTTGTACTACAAAGATGTTTGATGTCTTCTACTGCAAATACTTGAGTTTTCTTTTTCTTTTTTCTATTAAAATGCCTTTTGGCATGTCTTGCATATTCAAGTAATGACTGTAATCTACTTGTACGATGATCTACCATGTGCTTTGTAATAAAGCTGCTAAGGGGCGCAATACTGCCTTTTAAAAATGCATTCTTTAGCTGTTGCTCATATGGGGAATCATGTGTTTGATCATCAGGTACCTGCATTCCACAATGGTTATTAAAACATTTTAATAATCTGGCATAATATCTATCAACAGTTTTACCTTCTTGTTGTATGCATTAATTAATGCAAGTCCAATCAGCCCTAGGCTTCCATTTCTCAGATATTCGGTCTGTCAGACCTTTCACTCTGTTGTCCAGTTCTGCGTTACTATGTGGGAGTGGTCTAAGCTCTGCGTCACGGGGATTCCAGTTGCCACTGATCATGTGCCAATCTGGATCTACGATTTGTCTAACTACTTTTTCTCCTTCTTCTCCATTCAATTGGCAACTTAACCTCATGCCTTGTAAGTCTTCTAAGAATTTTCTAAAATTAACTATTGGATGGGGAATTCCCTCTGTGGCTTTCCGGATGTCTTCCGGTGTCCACGGTCTATATACTAGAAGATTTGGATCCTGTCCTGCCTGCCCTGCCTGCGGATTTGGTACTTTTATGAGTGGACATATATCTTCCTCACTCATAGCTTGTGAATTTTTATTTATTTCTTATATTATGCAATATCCCCTCTCAAATTGCGTGTTCGAGACCTGGTCTCGATAGGATCTCTGACAAACGGTTTTGATTTTGCAGGAACAGCTGGGTATAGCGGAGGTGGATCAGCTTGTCCACTTGCTTCATATTCTGGTAAGGGAAGTGGAGGGGATGGAGGAGGGGCTGTTGCTATTACCAGGTTATTATCTTCTTTATCTAAGAACATTGCTTTTGAATTTTTAATCTTTTATTTCCTGCGGTTTGCTTCCTCAAGCCACCTGTGTGACTGAGGGACTCCTAATTGTCGTTGCTTTTTTAGCTGACCTTTTGCATCTGTTTTAAGTTGTCTAACAAGTTTAATAAGTGAAGGTTTATTTAAATTACCATCAAATTTGTATTTATCAACCCATTTTCTATAGTAATTAACATTAACTGCACGCTGTAATTGCATATATTTCGCGTCTTCAGTTAGGGGCGGGTCTCGGGAACTTTTCATGCACTGATTTCCCATGTTGTCTTAGCTAAGTCAGCAATTGTTATGTAACCCTTCTTATCACATGGTACCACAATTGTACACCTTTTCACAGTTTATCTAGAATAACTGCCTACCTATTCTGTTTCCCTGATCTATGACAAGACAGCAATCTTTTTGTCCCTGATCTTCACATGCAAATCTCCCTGACAAAACAATACTGTAACAAGTCCCTGATCTAAAACAGAAAAAAAAGGTAAATTCCTCCTTACCTGACCCTCCGTGTGTTGATCCACCGGAATGTTGACTCGTCCTCCAATCCCAGATCAGAAACAGTGGCTGGCCTCTTTCGAACGACAATTCAGTTGGAGGTCTTTCAAGACAGAAGAGCCGATGTGGCCACTTCTCCGTACGGGTACATGCCACCGGGCCAAATTCTGACCTGAGCCTAGAGTGAGAGGTACTTTCCGGTCCAAAGGACCAAAACTGTCAAAGGAAAAATATACTTTAAAAATTATCAAAACACGGTAGGTTCAGGTTAAAGCACTTTAATCTTGCAGCAAGGAGACAAAAACGTGTAGGTACAGAGTTTGTCTAACTAGAATCAGGAAAAACAGGTATTTTTATACATTTTCTAATAAGACATTGCCTACCAAGCTGACGTAGTGAATCACAAGTTTTGTCATCATTACTTCACAGTCATTGTTTTTACAATATTCTGCTGGTACCATCAATTTTTGTGAGAAACTTCCTAAGAAAAACAACGTGGCCTTGGCTACCACCGGTTAGATATATGCAATGTTACCATTCAAGGTACTATGGCTAATTCAAGCACAAAGCAAGTATAAATTGCAGTTCATTTCTCTAACAGTCCTTTGTCTATGTTATCTCTAAACTTCTGCAGCTGCACATGTTCTCATACTTCGAACAGAGCTGATTGTTTAAAATCATTACATTTACAAAATATAGCATTGTTCATTCATTTTTCCTGACCTAGCAGATAATCACCTGCTTCTCAAGTACATTTCCAAAAGGCATAAACATGAATATTGCTGTGCTAGCAATTACTAGGTCAGAGGGCATCTTGCAAGTTTCAAAAAGCACACTGCAGTTTCAAAAAGCATCTTTTCAGTCTCATATGAAACTCAACTGTATATAAAACAGTGCATATAAAATAAAATGAAAAACTTGTTAACTTATTTAGTTTCTAATTAGCATTAAGCATACACACATTAATACATATTTTTCTGACAGTATCCACCCAGAGCACTGACTGAACCAGATATGCTTCTACATGCAGCCAAGTATGTTCATTTAAGCAGCGACAGCTGTCTAAATAAAGTTTCCTTATGGAATCGCAACTTAAAAGACACTGTGAAACCAAAATGTTGAACACAAATGCCTGAAATACCAAAAGGTGCAATCTTTTACTGTAAATGTTTTTATTTATTTATTTATTTATTTTTTGCAGGCAAGCTCCACCACAGCCCTTAAAATTGTATATAACATCTGTATGGTCAGAAAAAAATAAAAAGGAGTGAAATTTCACTAACAAAATCTCTGCCAGCAGGCAGTTAGAAATGCCAGTGGCAGTGATTTACTAAGAAAAACACAAACTAGTATTCACTTCCTAGACATCTTGTGATCTGTGCACTTGACAATTAAGGAATTTAACCTTCACCTCCAGTAGATATTAACTTAAATGAAGTCTATTACTTCTGTACTCAGGTCTTAGGAAAGATGTCTTCATTTTGTGTTTCCCTCTGATTTCAAAAGTTTTAAGGGTCCTAGCTAAAACAAGGATAGAAATACCTTTTTTAGGTAAAAGCATTTGCAAAGAGTAAGCCAGATGTCAAGGATTATAGCAAAATGGATGGCGTAGAAGGGAGTAATCAGTTGCTGAGAAACAAAATAAAAGCTATAGCTATATATTTTTTTCATCTGCTGTTTGTATCATATAAAAAGGAAGGTGACAGATATTTTTTGTTAGGTGTAATTAGTAAACCCAATTGAGCACATACCAGAAGTGTGCCACCATGAACATAGATGTCATTTGGTAAATGGAAACACTAATCTTTATTTATGAAAAAAGTGCTCCAACTAACAGCTAAGAAACAGAACCTAAATAATCTGTCAAGATTTTACATTTCTGCCTTCAGAGGCTTAAAGAAAAAATGAACATGTAGGTGCCCATCTGAAGCTTATTACCATTGGCCAAACATCGATGTTATATTCGGTTAAGGCATGCTTTGCAGAGTATAATACCAGAAATTAATTTGGCAAACCACAGATGACAAACTGAGTTTTCTCTGACTGACCAAATAATTATAGCAGTTTAATAAACATTTCATATGTATTCTGTATACAAGGACAAAATATCATTGTGGATAAATAACATTGTTCTGCTTTAAATATTAGTTAGATGTAATTGAAACACCAATTAATTAATTAGTGTGACTATAAGAGGGTATTGGAAGTGGTGCATTGTGTTATCTGATGAAGTCTATGTGTGTGTTTTATTAAAGCGTTCATGGTTTTAGATTTTGGTGCTCAATAAAAATTGTTTTTAGTCCAGACTGGTCTCTGTAGCGGTGAGAGTTACCATCCGTGTTTGCTGTCTTGGTGGAGAGTTCATAGCAGTTTAATAAACATACCAGATTGTTTTGTTTAGGTCACATAAAGTTAACATTCACTGAATATTAGCATTTACGTTTGCCACTATCTCCTTCTCCTACGATATTTAAAACAGAAATGAAGGCTGAACTGTTTTTATTATGATGATACTGCAACAGTAAAGCACAACTTTTTATTAAAAAATATCAATACATTTCAATAAATTTTACAAAGACATGTTTGGAGCATTTCTCCCCAGACCTCTGCTGAAAATTGGCTTGCTCCAAGTCGGACTTTCCCAGTAAACAAATGTTAAATAAATAAATAAATACATTTCAAGAATTCATTACAGTTATCTATTCTTTCATTCTCATATAGCATACTGTAGCTTTATTTGTTGCCATTTTCAAAGTTAAATCATCCATCCACAGCCCCCTTTTCACATTTTTTCTTGTGCATAGAATCAATGTCTCACATGAAGAATAGCAATCAGGTAGTGATTCTTTATTTTAAAGACTGGCTATATGGCTTCTATTCAGAGTAGATATGATTATATGCGTGTGGCTCATAATTTTCTTTTACTATAATATGTCAGCCCAAAAAAATGCTAAGGGTAAAAACAGACTAATGGTTTCAATACTGAGTTATTCATCTGACATTTTTTTAAACACAGTCTAAGTATATCCTCTTGCAGACCAGCCAAGACCTGTCCACTGAATTCATTATAAAATGTCAGAGTGTTCAGGAGACGCCTCTATCTACAGCATGTAGAAAATGGATGCCCATGCCATCATAATACTTAATACATTTTTGCAATATTTGCTTCATGTACAAAACGGGCATGTTTCTGCTGCTCAAGATAGACAATGTAATGCATGTTCAGAACATTTCTCTTCTGAAATGGAACTACCCAGTAGCTGTAGAATTGCTAAAAATCATCTATGTTTATCCATAAAGTAACAGTTTCTCACAGAAAATATGCCACTACAAAAATCTGTGCACTAACAAGGAAAAAAGCTTCTACAACTTTAGCAGAGATCTACTTTTAATAGAGTTGGAATGACTAAGTGAAGTGTCTGAGTGCTGCATAATTCTTTGAACATTTTTTTATGAAATTCCAAGTAAGAGAGAGTACCTTCACCAAGTTTGCAGCATTATGGGATTAAACAAGCCTTACATTGTGAATGCTTGCAAAACAGATTAATATCAGAGTTATTCTAGGATGAAGGAATGATTTTCTTTCAAGATGAGAAATGCAGGTCGTTTTTCATAATACATCTTTACTAAAATGGAATTTCATTAGAACTCTCACTATAATGTGCTATTAAAAAAACAATGAAACAGAGTGAGAGAGAGAGAAATTCCTAACACCATATTTTTGTCACTATAGTGCTTGCTCAAATTGTGCATTAGGACTACTCTGTGAAGACACACAGATTTCTTGAGGTGTTGTGTCAGTGGAAGCAGAGCCAGCTCAATACATTGTACACAGAGATGTGAGCAGGCTTGACAATGGGCTTTTGCACACCCAATCCTTGGATGCCTAAGGTCATGTGCAGATGAAATGTAAGACCAAAAAGAAATCCCTCATTCCCAGTGTGGATGATAGTATCAACCTCCTGGCTCATCCAGTATCCATCCCAGCTGAGATAAATGGGCCAAAATGTTCTTGGTTCATGGAACAAATAGGTCTATTTAGTGGCTTTAGGGGAAGGGCTTGATGGTCATCAGGGTGCCAGAAAAATTATGCCAAAAATGTAATACATATTTAGATTTCTGACAATGGACTACCCTGTTGAAATAACAATGTGTTATATATTACATTCCTTCAAACAAAACCTGGAAAATTGGTTGGGTATTCATAAATTCACCCAGGGCTTGACTAGTCTAGCCCTCCATGAGAGGGGAGGTGGAGTCTTAAGGTGGGAGCTGGTGAGGCACAATGGTTACAAGACTCGGTACCTTTGAACTTCTTATCATTTCTAAGACTCCTATAATTCCTTAAATGTCAATAAAAATGTCAGTATATGAGATATTGCCACATACATAAATAAATTTTTTTGATAATCCATTTATCGTTTACTTGATTGTAGAGATGCAGAGCTATTCATCAGTCAGAGGGCATAATGCATTGTAACCCATCTTGGACATGGGTGTCAGTCTATCTCAGAATGCACAGTCTCATTCAAAGTTTACACACACATGTATGAATAATTTGAAACATGTCAGTTCACTTATTGCATGTGTTTGGGAGAAGGGAAGAAACCAGGGCACCCAGAGAAAGTCCATGCAGATGTAAGGAGGACATGCTCACTCCATAGAGAAGGCAAGCCAGCATAGAATTGAACTGGAGAATTTCTTGCAGCAAGGCAACAATGCTACTAGCTGTGCCACCAAAAAGACTGATAATTTCATGTTGGAAGTTCCTTCATCACAGGCACTATCTACTAGGTTTCTGGGATATCCTCTTTGAGAAAAAATAACTATTTAAAATTTGTCTTTTGATTTACAACCCTGTCGTCTTCTGAAATCAGTTGAGATATTCTGACAAACCTGCCCTTCACCACATTTCCCTTCACAAAAAAATGGATGATTATTCTAAAAATACAAATATGAATTAATGGATGTATTTTTCTTAAAAATGTAAGACACAAATGCTGCTAACACTTTGTCTCATCTTAGTTTAACATCCAAGTTATCAATAACTTGCAGTAGCGTTGTCGCCTCACAGCAGTGGTGGTGCTGCGGTAGCGTTGTTGCCTCACAGTAAGATGTTGTCCTGTTCAATTCTCAGCTAGAGTGTCTTTTGTGTGGAGAAATGCATGAATGGGCGTACCTTTGTTGAAGGTTGTGAATCAGGGCCAGCAACTCGGCACGTAAAAATCTACTGCCAATCATTAGCGGACCGCAGTTCCGCTGTGGCAACCCCTAACCGGGAAAAGCTGAAAGACACAACAACAACAACAACAATGAATGTAATGTTCAAAAAGTTAGTACTACTATTCAGTTTCAAAATATATAAACCCTTTAATTCAGAAACATTTTGTGTATCAAGGTAGCTGAATTTACAGAAAGAGTGTTGATGCGCACTGTGTGGGGTGATTCAGAGACATAAAGAGCAGGATCGCAGAAGGCTTTGAAATGCAGCGGTCTATATAACACACAAATGATGATACACCGATACAGAAATAAGCACATTTATTAAAGTGAGAGTAATGTCAGATGCAAATGAGAGAGAATAATTTGGCAGCCTTGTTCAAATACACATATTATTTATTTATTTGTCTTTGTGTACCGGGAAAGTCCGTCTGGATAATACCCGTTTTAAGAAGAGGCCGGGTAGAAAAGCTCCATTTGCTTACATTACATTATACGAAGTTCCAGTTAAACACACAGTAGTTACATTTCTATTTACATTTGTACACAAACAGTAGTAACATTTATAGATTCCAAGATTTTACAGAGGTAGACATTACTAAAGAGAAACCCCACATGCAACTTAATGGATTGTACAGGCAGCAGTTATGTATAAAAATTGTTTTGTCATTTCAATGAGAGGTTGAGGGTATTCTATTTAAGGAGAGTATTTGGAAAGCAGCATATGGTGAACACAAAGTCTTAACCTTGTGATGAGCATGTGCAGAACTAGGATTGGTTAAGATGCTGTTTATGCAGTAGTTTAAAACTGTTGAGTTTGTCAGAGATTTTTATTTGTCTAGGGATACTATTCTGGAGTTTAGCAACATATTGGGAGTAGAGTGAGTCTTCTGCAACATTATTTGACTTATTTGAGTGCAGTAAGAATTTGTTACTAGAATGGAGGTCCCTTGCTGGACAGTAGGGCAGTAATACGTTTTGTAGTGTAGGGCATTTTTCTGCATGATGTACAAGTTTGTGTGCTATAGTTAGTTGCGAGAATATTAGGTAGTTGTGCAGTTCAAGCAAGTATAATTGCTTTAAGCTATGAAAGTGGTGGGTCCTATGATGCACAATGGTGGCAAATTTAGCTATTTTATTGTAGCAGGAGGCAAGTTTCTTTCTTTGAGTACATAAGTTTGTTAGCTTAGCACCAACATATAAGAGAGTTGGCAACAAGAAGATGGTGGCTAGTTTTTCTTGCAGTATCTGTAAGGAGTCCATTGATTCTATAAAGGGAGCCTAGTTTTCTTGTGTGCGTATTTAATGGCGTGAAGTATGTAAAGTTTACTGTAAGTTACAATTTCAATGACAGTATTATTTGCTGACTTTATGGTAAAATATTGCTTTTGATTTTGGCAACTTTTTGAAGTAAAAAGCATTAACTTAGTTTTCTTGAAGTTGAGTATAATGTTTGATTCTTTGAGCATGGTTTCTACAGAGGAAAACAATGTTTGGGTAAGATCTTGGAGCTTATTTGTTGTTGATGCTACACATATTAATGTTGAGTCATCTGCATACTGAACTAAATTAGCATGGTGAGTGGAGGTGTGGACTTCATTAATAAATATATTGAATAGGAGAGGACACAGGATAGAGCCCTAAATGATACCTGTAGTAACTGGTTGAAAGGGTGAGTAGGTTTGTAGCCATTTAATGGCTTGTTACAAAAACCCACAACAAGGAGTAATGTGAAAGTCCTACTGAGAAGAGTCAAACAAGTTTGTGTGAGACAGTATTGAATGCCTTTGACAAGTCTAAGAACATGGTGGACACAAGCAGACCATTCTTTCTATGTTGGTTTATTATATTGGTAAAATGCAGTAGAGCAGTAGTGGTGCTGTGCTGAGGCCTAAAGCCATGTTGTGCTTCTGAGAGCAGGTTATTTGAGGTTAGGTATTGCATCAGCTGCATATGGATGCATTTCTGTAATATTTTGGAGAGGGGGAGAGAATCACTATTGGTCTGCACTTACTAAACTCTGTAGATGTGCCACCTTTGTGTAGTGGTATGATTTAGGATTTTTTTCCACAGTGATAGGACATATCTTTGGTGCTATGGATCTATTAATTAGTATGGACACAGGGAAGGCTATGACTTCTGCAGCCATTTTTAGGTAGTCTGATGGTAACTGGTCTATAGCTACGATAATAGTTTTTAGTTTAAGGAGCAACTTCATTGTGAGTGAGGTAGGTACTGGACTAAAATTGTAGAACTGCGGGTGGTTTTGATTGGACAGGGTAGAGAGAGAGAGAGGCAGATGTATTATTGTCTAAGAGAGATAATATTGATTGTACAATGTAAGAATTAAACTGTGTGGGGATAGAGTCTGTCATGTCATCTGTTTTTGGAGAGGGAGTGGCAGTCTTGCCAGGATTGGGAAGTGTATTTAGTGAGTGATGACCAAAAAAGTTGTGTGTGTGTGTGTGTGTGTGTGTGTGTGTGTGTGTGTGTGTGTGTGTGTGTGTGTGTGTGTGTGTGTGTGTGTGTGTGTATTTTGGGAGATAAAAGATACAACCAGAGATGCTGACCTCAGTAAAATTCTAGAGCTATATGAGAAAAATTGCAAAAACATTTATGTATTAGCCACCACATTAGTAGATATGAATATGCAAGAGACTGTTCTCACTTCTGGTAGTCATGGAGATGCACATCATCACATTCATGACACAAAAATGGTTGAACTCTGCCATGTGGATGGTAGAACCATGCAGCAGCTGGTTGAGTCATGCTGCCCACATATGCAGGCATGCAGGCCCATGGGTTGCAGGGATACTCTTGAGTACTCATTTTTCTGGACACCAAGGTATGTGTGACTTTGAGAATATTAACTGTGGGACATTCAACACCCAAAAGTAGACAGAGTGGATGCTTTCCAGACATCTATCTCAAGGATACTCCACCTGTTGCTCGATACAATGCTAACACGTTTGGAGCAGCATTTAATGACAGAGACCATTTACCTGAGGTTCAACAACCTCTGCAACCACATCAAAACTTAGAATACATGCACTTTATAAGTTATTACAGCTATCCCCAAAGAGGTGATCAAGTCGAGAGGATGATACTGTCAAGAATCTAATGAAAGTGTGTAACAGTACTGGTAAATTTGATAGCTACTCATCTATCCAAAAATATAAAAATACACAGCTTCCAGGAAGTGGACTTTCTCTGATCTGCTGTATATGTGTATCTTGCCATACATTCTACAAATCTGCCATTAGCACAGTATCTACTTATTACAGATTTTATTTTTTTTCAAATCCTAACTGCCCACATACCTTTCAACTGAACATACTTTCATAGAATGTCCAGATTTTTGCCTCATATTTTTGGTCTGTTTCTCATAAAATTGTGATTTTCTGGCAAATCATGGGTAAATCATTGAGGGCTGAAGTCAGAAAATATTGATAGACATTTGAGTTTCAGACTTCAGTCCCTTCAGAAAATTCATGTTAATGCAAAACCTGTCATTCTATCAACTTTCTAAGTTTGTGAGAGCAATATTTAAAAAGTGCCCATATTTTTAGGCCTTTGACCCCCAATATTTACGACTTTGTCCAGATTTTTTTGTTCTAAGAGGTTGAGAGATATGACTGTCCGCATGTGGACAGACATGCTGACCCAGTCTGTCTTCCTATTATTGCACATAATGCACTGTGAGGGCATATCTGATAAGATTACAGTGCCCTAGTCTGTCTTTCCATATCACAGTCTGAGAAATGTTGTCAATTTAGAGAATCTTCAATTCAAATGTCAGTGACTTTTTGAAATGAAACTTACATATTTATAGGTTCATAGGTTGGTAGTAGGCTATTGGCCCTAGGGCCTATACAAGCCTATCCATAACAATTCCCTGGCTATTGCTTCCCACACTATTTACTACCCTGGACCCCTGTCTAGCAGGGCAACTGATGTGATCCCTGGGGTGAATTTCCTTTCTCCCATCCAATCATCAAGGTTCCTTTTGAAGTGGGCCAAAGAGGCACTCTGCTTGGCATGTATGGGCAGTCTATTCCAGAGTCTGGGTCAGGTCTCTGGGTCAGGAACCTATCCCTCCAGCATGTTTTGTTTATTGTGATGACAAGATTTAGATCCCTGGAGCGTGTGGCTCTGAGGGATTGGGATTTCTTTAAGTGTAGCATGTCCAACAGCTCTGGGTTTGACATGGCCTTGTATGTTAAGCAAAGATCGCCTCGGAGTAGACAATATGCGACAGAGTATAGCTGGAGTTTTTTAAGGCGGTCAGCATAGGGCATCTGCTTTAGGCCTGTGATCCTTTTAGTGAGGTATTTTTGCGGCCTTTCCAGTTGTTGCAGATGTCTTGAGAGGTACATACCAAATGGGGCATTGTATTCTATAATGGGTCTAATGAGGGATGAGTACAGTGGGACAATGACCTCCTTTTTTTCTGGATGAAAAGCCCTTCGTGATGAGGTGTACCACATAGAAGGATTTCCTGACTGTTGTGGCGATGTGGTTATTGAAAGTGAGACCACTGTCCATCTGTGTCCCTAAGTCTCTTATCACACATTTGGTGTTTAGTGTACTGCCACCTATGTGATAATTCACAGGTACATGTTTTTTCTCAAAGAGGATAACTATACATTTCTTGGCATTGAGCTTGAGTCCATGGCTACATATATGTTATGTGTTTCCTATAAATATGTTACATTTATGTGAAACGTTCTTGCAAAAGAACAACAAAATAACTGGAATAACATAGTGTTTTCAAAAAGTGATATTTTGTAAATTTCAGGTCCTGTCTTTCTTCTATAACATAACCATGGTGCCATATGTTCTGCGTTGCAGAGTACAGGTAATTAGTAAAATTGCTGTCAGTTGTTATCATACTTATTCATCTTCAGATTTCAACAGTCTTTACTAGGTTTATGACCCAGGGAATAATAATGCAGCTTTATATGATGGTCCAAAGACAAAGAGTTGTGAATTTTGAGCCTAAATAGTTTTTGATCTCAGTGAGTGTGAAATAAAGAAAGACCTATAGGTACATTATGTTTTCCTTGTTGAGAGACATTTGGATATGGTAGGCAAAATGATGGAATAGCAAAGGAGAAAGATTCCTAATGAAGGTATTATGAAATTTCATTCTTCCCCAACAGGGTGTACATTGATGAAGCTGACTGGATAGAAATGACACACAGTTAGAGAAACCGCTAATTCATGATTCATTTTAATATTTCTATAGGGAAGGAAATGCACTCTGGAGAAATAAAATGTGTTAGGGTATAGCTGTCATTAAGAAGAAGGGTTTGAATCAAATTTATTTTGTTGATGCCAGAACACAACAGCAATTTTACTCAATTGCTTAAGGCAAATCAACAATGAAAGAGACAATGTTATGTTAAAACTGTCAAAATGCTTTCTAACTTGCATAAAGAGGACACAATCAGAATATGGTCTCTGATGACATAGCGTTTGAATCAAAAGCTTTACAGTTTCATAAGTGTGTACTAGGCTAACAGCTCGTGGGACCTTTTTAAGCCTAGTCGTGCATAACAAATTTCTGATAAGTTCTAGTACCATTGGTTGTGTAAGTAGGGGCCTGATAGATGAAACATTTTTAAGCAGGGACCTGAAAGGCGAACCAGTTTAAGGCTTCCTTTGTTCATTAGAGACATAGGTGCCAAACCAGGGGTGAATTTCAGATTTCCTATCCAACTGTCCAAGTTACACTTGAGCTAGGTTAGGGAGGAGCTATTCTTCATATTTTTGGGTAGCCTGTGATATTCTCTGGGCTACATACCTGTCTGTCCAGCAGGTCCTGTTTATATATCACAGGCAAGGTTCAAGTCTTTAGAATGGGTAATCCTGGTGCTATTTGTTTTGTAGGAGGTGCATTAGAGTGGGGTCTGAAAATGCCTTGTATGTCATCTATAGGTCTCCCTTTTATTGAAAAAGAGACAGTGTCATATTATGCCCAGGTGTCTCTTCTTTTTCTTACTCAGTTACACCAAGAACTACTATTACCAAATCAGTCTTGCTGTGTCTTCTTGTACCAACGTACAGAGGCTCTCTTTTCCTTGAACTTTGCCACAGTTGCTACCTTTTTGTTTAGTCTGCCAGTCTTTTCAGATACTTTGCAATGCCTTGTCCTCAATCACTGACCACAAATCTTGCTCTAATGGTACCAGAAAGAGATCTGCTCAACTTCTGATGCCTCTTTTCATGTATGGAGCAAACGCACTGAGGAGCACCACATACTACTGCGACCAGGTGGACCACCACTGGTTATGTTTCTGTGCTCAGTCACTCTCACCACTGCTTTCGCTGTCTTCCCTCTCCCTTTAAGTCATTTTTCAAACCTACTGATTTGCCTTCTTTTCCTTCTCCCAGCCACAGCAATTTGTTCAATAATCACCTGTGTAGTACACATTGCTGTAGCCGTGGTAGTCTATATCCATCCAGTGGTCTTAGCAATTCCATGGCAATCCAGTCACAGTACTGAATATGGATCATTTGTCAGAATCCATTGCCTACAGAGTATCAAGATGATGGCATGAGAGGAACAAACAAACTTTGGAAATCGGCTGAAATCCAAACCAATCATTTGTTTTTTTTAATATTTTTACTGTCCTCTAACTCCCTTTAACGTCATGAGGTTTACAGTTTTGTTCCAGAAATTGGGCTTTGTTTTACTAGAACACAGATAGGGTGAAGATATGTATATATCAAATTTTAAATCATACTATAATCCACAGCTGGTGCAGCAGTAGCATTGTTGCCTCACAGCAAGAGGTTCTCCCGTTCGATTCTCGGCTGGAGTGCAGGGAGTGCCTTCTGTGTGGAGTCTGCATGTCCTCCCTGTGGTTGGGTGGGCATTCAAAAGACATGCGTAAATGGGAGTGCCTTCGTTGAAGGTTGGGTGTCGAGCTGGCACCTCAGCGTGCATGAAAATCTACTGCCAATCATTAGCGGACCAGAGTTCCGCTGTGGCGACCCCTAACCGGGAAAAGCCGAAAGACAAACAACTATACTCCACAGTTATAATGTACACCTGACAAGATTCTAAATCCAAAGGAATAGCAAAGAGCTGCACGTGCCTCTGAGACTGAAGATGGAACTAAATGATAAAAAGAAAAGCTGATTAAAGCAAGCGATGTTCCTACGACAATCTCATACGAGCCTTGCCATCAGTAGTGTACTTCATATTCTTGTTGATCTGACAGCAACAAAAGGCCTTTTTCAGACCAGAACATAAGAGTTAAAACAAATGAAAAATACATCTCTTTAGTGATACACTCCAAACTCAAAAGTTGTACAGGCATAATGTTATGAACACAGAGCCTTAAAACTGAAAATGCATAATTCTTATCTCAAAGAAAGAATGTGGTCTATTCTCTTCATGAAATTTATGGCAACAGCAGTACTGAGAATACTGTACAAGAGGTTCTTCAAGTGTGTTGTTTTTCCATAACCATTTGAAATGTCATGACCCACTAGAGCAAGCCCCAAAGATGGAGACTGAATGGCCAAAAGAACGGACTTACATATGCTAAGTCTGAGATGCCATTTCTGAGAATATTCACTTTTCTCTGAAGTATGGCAATCTCAGACTTGTTATGTATAAGTTCAGGGGGGTTTAGGCTTTCCCCCTAGATGAGAGGTACAGGGTGGGCCTGCCCCCCTGTAAAAAGAAGTTTTAAGGAGAAGATTGATTTTCAACATTTGCTCTTTTCCTGTATTTGTGGTTTATTTGTTTGGCTTGTTGGCACTTAGCATTTCAAGTGCCAACATTTCAGTTGTGTGCCCTGTTTGCCCACTTGTGATGAATAAACAAAGTAAATATTATGCCACTGAACATGATTACTAGGGTGCAACATTGGCCACATGGCTCTACCACCTGCCTTAACTATTTTAAATTAAATTGCTCTATCACCAATATGTTTTGTTAATTGAAACAGCTAAATCCTTCAGAGTGCTGAATCCAAAGACCATTGTTTGAGTTTGGTGTATCCTTCAGACCTCACTATGAAGTAAAGTTATTTTTCATATATTTACTTATATATTGTTTGCAAAGTATGTAGAAACTGATTAAAAGATCAGATATCAGACAAAAGTCCTTGGTTCCCTGAAATTCTCTTACAATAGTAAAGGCTTCGTAATCAGTTCTGATCTGGCTGTGATTAGGTTATTCAAGAAACGTATTCCCAGATCATTCCTAGTTGTAATAAATGACTTCCAGCACAGACAAGTTTTTTTTAGTAGGCTTGTTATAGGAGGAGATGCTTGCATTGATGCCATAACTGTTTGTTTATTCTCTGTCTATAGATGAGTATAAGTGCAGTTAGTCTGCTCAGTATGCTAAGGTTTTCCTTATTTGAGTTTTTTTCTGGTAGATTCCCCTTTATATTTCTGCTAATGAGATGTTACCCAAGTTATTGCTATGTATATCACCCCACATTTTGTCCAAGCAATCAGTAGTTGTTTCATTCATCTTCTTACTCTCTTCTACTCTGCATGAGCAGCCAGAAGCCCATACTAATAACAATGACCCCTTTTATGTCATATTTGGGGATTCAGAAACATAGCAGTCATGGTCATCCCAGCCCAGCCACTGTTTACCTATTGGGCACAATGAAGACAGAAGCTCATTTAGGATGAACATTGTGGAAAAGCAGTATGTAGTCATTCAATATCTCACTCACAACCAGAGCAGGAAAGTGCTGACAGTGCATAACCCAGAGCAGCGTCGATGATAAAGTTTTGTGAACATGTCCCAGTGTAGCTCATGCGTGTACAGAAAGGTAAAGATGGAAAAGGTAGCCAAACATACGTTATCAATCTGCTGGTGTAGGACCCAGTGAAAGATCAGATCCCAGCTTGGGTACCATCACCAATGGACTCTGATACTGAAGAAAATGCCAATACAGTGCAGGGATGCAGATACAAGTGACAAAAGGAGTCCTTCCAGGTGGACAGTCAGGGCATCTAAGGACTGGTCCATCAGTTCCCCAACCACCTTTGCTATCTGTCTCCTTCTAATGTATGGCTCCATGCCCTGTCAGAGCCACTAGCAGTAACCACATTAGATTCCAACTGTGAAGCCCTATCAGGGGACAAGTCTTGAGGGCCTATCTCTATCTTCCTCCTCCTGAGGTATATCTTGAGAGGTGGCCCTAGCAGTGTACTGTTCAGAAGGCAGATGGTGCTGGCCACTGGCTACTGGTGCTGTGAATTTTGCTGTAGAAAAAAATGAAAAGAAATGGAGAGAAACTACAAAGCAAACCATAAAGAAATGTAATAGATACAACAGTGACAAAAAGGCAGGAGTGAGAGAAATACAAATATATAACTGCATGTAGGTCTACATAACCAGGAATATATATAACCTCAACTGTAACTACAGGACACCATGAAAAAATCATCTTTAACTATAACATGTGTGTGTACTACAAATGGAAGTACATGTAACTTGATTTGGGTAACCTTTATGCCCCTTCCCCAAGGAGTGATGTATGTGCTACTTCACTTGAGCAACATCTATGACCCCCTCCCTGGTGTAATGTATGTGCTGCATGTAAATGGAAAATACCCACTCTTTGAATAGAACCCAGAACCTACATATTCTGAACCATGAAAGGCTGAACCACTGTGGCAGCAGTAGTACTTGCAAATGTGTGCAGATCCATATACAGTGAATGTGTGTGTTGAAAGGTCTACATCACATAGGAAAATGGTACATGGAAGTCTATTTACACATAAGTGCTTTCCTACACACAGTAAATTCTACCCTCTCTGTGATATGCAGCTGCTTCAAAGTCAATAAAATGAGGCCCCAAAAAGGTGTCCTTCATAGGACCGCAGTTCCTGTGCCCCTCCTCAACTGAAGTAATGTGCTGTGGGTAATGCAGATAAGAGGACAGCACCTGCTGCAGAAGGTAATGGTTTGAAATGTCATGACCTGCTTCATCAAGGGCCATAATGTGGAGACTGAATTACTGAAAGTCTAGACTTAGACATATACTAAGTCCAAGATTGACATTTCTCAGAATATTCCCTTTTCACTGGGATATGGAGTTCTGAGTTGGTATATATAAATTTAGAGGAGATGGGGGACTTGCTCCTCTGCAAAAAAAAAAAAGTTTGAAGAGGAGTGATATTCAATATTCCCTCTTTTGTTGATTTTCTGTCTTTTCTTTTGGCCCAGCACATCTCAATAGGGAGCCCTGTAAGAACAGAACATGCAACTTTCATAAAGTTAACAGCTGAGCTAGCCCATCACCATTACTGTCACCACATCTGAAGCAATTAATAAGCATATATACCAGTGATACCTTATTCGCGGTGGTGGTGATGCGGTAGCATTGTCGTCTCACAGTAAGATGCTGTTCAGTTCGATTCTCAGCTAGAGCATCTTCTGCGTAGAGACATGCATGAATGGGCGTACCTTCGTTGAAGGTTGTGTGTCAGGGCTGGTAACTCAGCACGTAAAAATCAACTACCAATCATTAGCGGACCAGAGTTCCGCTGTGGTGACCCCTAACCGGGAAAAGCCAAAAGACACAACAACCAGTAATACCTTACAATGGCTAACTGACAAAAGTATCAGGTAGCTACTACCTAATAAGCAACAGATAGGATCACATGTCCCCACAATTAACGATGTTACATACAAAGCTCTTTGGCAATTAAGATGTGAGCATACAGAATGTTATGATGTGAGCATACTCACAGAGTGTTTGGCGTCTACTTTTCTGAAGTAAAAGCCAATACCAAAGGGCTCTGGCTGATTAAGATTGCAGATGGCTGCAAGCTAGGAGCAATCATTGAATCCACAAATGACTTAGCCATCCTGTAGGAAGGTTTGCCCCAAATAAATAACTGGTGCCAAAATCATGGACTGAAACTAATTGCCAAAAAAATTCATTATTGTATCCTTTGGGAAGATAACTACCACAGGAAACAACCACATTTACAATACACCCCTAAGAGTTGACCTATTTGTTCAGGATTTGGTAACTTATGTGGACAATAACCTAGCTTTTGAATGACATGTCCATTGTTGTTAGAAAGTGCTTCTATACTGCACAGCTTATAAACAAAGGGATTGTGTCTAGATCTAGGTTCCTAGGTTCATACTAGGCTAACAGCCACCATGGACTTTACAAGCCTAGCCATGCAGCTCAACCCGATTTTGTCCTAGAGTTCCTTGGATGCCTATATATTGGGATACATTAATAAAGAGGTAGTTAAGGGTTAATTGGGAGGTGGCTGTTAGTTGGAAATTAATTTACTTACTATCAACCTCCATCCATCAGAGACATGGGAGCCAGACTGGGGGTGAATTTTCAATGTCCTATGCAATAATCAAGGTTTCTTTTGAATAGGATCAGGGATGAACTATGTTTCACGTAGATGGGGAGCTTATTCCATAGAGTGGGGATCCTTTGAAACACATATTGGTCCCTCCAACAGATTTTATTTCTGTCGCAGACAAAGTTCAGGTCCTTGGATCTAGTTTTTCTGGTGCTGTTTGTCTTGCAGATGTGAAAGAGATCCATCAGAGCTGGATTTGAAAATGCCTTATATGCTAATCATAGACTGCCGGTCAATAACCTGTAGGAGACTAGGTACAGATATAGGACCTTAAGGCAATCTGTGTAGGACAGGGTATTCACACCGTGTATTCTCCTGGTGAGGAGCAATTGTGGGCATTCCAACTGTTGTAAGTGGCTAGCTAGGTGTATGCCAAAGGGGGCATTGTACTCAATGATTGTTCTGATAAGGACTGATTACAGTGATACTATTACTTCCTTGAACCTTGATGCCATACCCTTGATTATGAGTTGGGCGACAGAATGATTTTCTTACTGTCTTGGCTACATGTTGGTTGAATGTTAAATTACTGATTACATAACTATTGGGTCAGCTCTTAGGGTGTATTATCAATTAAGTAATTAGCTTGGGTGAATGCTTTCTAAAAGGGCAGTATAATGCATTTATTTGCACTGAGTTGTAATCCGGGGCTTTCACATCAGTTATTTATTTGTGTTAGACCCTCTTCTCGGGTGTTGGTGTCATGGGAGGAATCTATGATAGCTCACAATTTACAGTCATCTGAAAACTTGGTGAGCCAGAGGCCTTTGACATTAGCCTTGACTTCACAGACGTAGATGCCAAACAGGAGCTGGTTCAACATCGAACCATGATGTCCTCCTCTGGTGACTGGTCTCTTAGTGGAGGTGGTCTCACTGATATTGATTTCTTGGGTCCTATCTGTGAGCCAGCTGGCAATCCAGTAAGTTATGTAGGATTTATGCCAAGTTCTAAGCGTTTGTTAACAATACCTAAGTGTGGCATTGCATCGAATACCTTGCCAAAGTCAAGGTAGATGGTATGCACCATTTTCTCCTCATCTGTAGGCATGGTGACTTTCTTGAAGAAGTCTGCTAGGTTAAGTAGTCAAGACCTTCCTTTAACAAAGCCAAACTGGGATGCATCCAGTGTCTGTAGGTTGCCAGTGCCCATGTTTATCATTTCCATGATAATTTATTCCATGGCTTTGGATATTAGACTTTTCAGACTGATGGTTCTGTTGCCCACATGGTCAGTTTATGGTCCACCCTTATGAAGAGGGATGACCACTGTGGCCCTCCATTCACATGGCACATTACCTGCTTTGTTCAAGTGGTCCTGCTGGGTCATGCTATTTAGGATGCATCTGGGGATAATGTCAGGTTCCATTTAAGTAGTATTTTTGCCTTAGAGAGTGCCTCCAGGACATGTTCTCATTGATAGCTGGGGGTGCATGCTAGAAGAGATTTCACAGGGGGAGGAGTGGTGGGAGTGGGAGGTGATGTTAGACCTAAATTTATCAGCCAGTAAATTTGCAATGTTCCCTGTTCAGTGAAGGTTATGCCATTTACCATCAGTTCTATACACTGCTGAGTATTACCTTCAAGGTTGCTGACATAATTGAAGAAGGCTATATGATTGTCCTTAGCCTGGTCATAACATTTTTCTTTTGTTGTCTAGCCTGTAGGGGCAGCACAGTGGTTAGTGTTGTTGCCTCATAGCAAGAGTTCCTTGGTTTGATTCTTGGTTGGGGTGCCTTCTCTGTGGAGTCTGTATGTCCGGGTTTCCTCTGGGTGTTACAATTTCCTCCCACATTCCAAAGACATGCAGTAGGTAGACTTGCACACACTAAATTGGCCGTAGGTGTAAATGTGCATGCAAGTGTGTGGTGTGGAAGAACTACCACAGCAGGGCTAGCCACCTGGTGATGTAGACCTTGTCTCTAGATGACTGTTACTGAAGAAGTGACACCCTGACCCCATGTGAAAAAAAAATGGAAAAAAGGGATTTTGGATGGATGAATATGGCCTGTTAAAGTAAGGATTCCACCAGTGTGGTTTGTTTTTTATGTTAGATCTGGGCTTACTTCTAGTAGGTATGACAGCAGCAATGCAGCCATTTACATGTTTGTACAGGGTTTCTGTAAATAAATTTGCATTGGTAGCTATGTTCTTGGGGTTTGGGGAGCCATAAATTTTGAAAAAAGTGTTGCTTAATAGGATGTAGTCTGCTTTAGTATAGTTTCAAACTGTTGTGGGCTTTTTTGTGTTTTCTTGGTTGATTTTTATTTCAAGGGAGATAGCTTTGTGGTCCAACTTCACCAATGAGGACTTGACATGAGGGGTGGGGGTGGGGGCTGAGAGTGCAACACTCTCCCATGTTGATGAGTACTAGGTCCAATATGTTTGATCCTCTGGTTGGAGAGTGTACTATCTGGTTTAGGGAATTTGTATTATATTAAAGGAGACACAGATCTCGAAGGATTCATGGTCATTTCTCAAATCAATCAACGAATTGAGATTTGTCCCACAATCTTTCTTCGTGACAATAGATGTGAATGATTTATACTCGTGTATTCCACACCAGATAGCAATAGAATGGGTTGCCAACATGTTGCGTCTCCACAATGCGCCTAATAGTGAAATTTCACTGGTCGAAGAATTAATTGACATAATATTGTCTTACAATTACATAATGTTTAATAACACTATTTACCATCAAAAAGTAGGTGTAGCGATGGGCTCACCATGTGGTGGAGCCATCGCAAACCTAGTTATGGCTTTTTGGGAGAGGTCATTTATTTTAAACAAAATTGAACTCCAAAAGAAATTGATATTCTACACACGTTTTCTGGACGACATTTTCATTTTATTTCAAGGGACACAAGATGAAATGGAGTGCTGCCTAACAAGTTTTAACAACACAACAGATTTTTTACAGTTCACATATAAATATGACAGAGATAAAATAGACTACCTTGACGTTTCTCTTAGAAAGGACTATGATAAGAGAAGCTATTTATCGAAAATACATAGAAAAGAAACGTACGCAAATATGTACTTGCATTTTACGAGTTGCCACCCAAGGCACCAGAAAAAATCTGTTGTAAAAGGACAACTCGTAAGGGCAGCCCGGATGATCTCTATTGACACTGAATTTGAAGAAGAATGTGAGCTGATATTTGACTTTTTTACGCAAAGGGCTTACCCGCCTGAATTCTTAAATGAAATATTTATGGAAGTAAAATATAAGAGGAGTGAGGGCATATATGTGCCCATGCTAAGGCTAAAAGACTTAGAGGGCCAAGGTTTACAAATAAATACAGAAGTAGGAAGTCAACGTGAGATGACATTATTAGGAACACATAATGACAATTTAAATCAAAGTTGTAACTTCATTTGCACATACAGTTTGGATTCAAAGTTAATATACAACATTGTGGTAAAAAATTGGGAATATTTGTTGAATGATAATTTGTTCAGTAAGCTGTTACCATGTAAACCAAGGATGATATATAAAAAAGGAATGAATCTGAAAGAAATTTTACAAAGGAAGAACAAAACATTTACAACACAAGCAGGGATGCACAAGTGCGGCATGTGCAACTGCTGTAAACATATTGATGTAGGCAAAAGTTTTATCATAAATGGTAAAAAGTATTTTTCTGAAGCCAAATATAATTGCAATAGTAAACAAGTGGTTTACCTAGCGAAGTGCGCCTTATGTAGCGCATTTTACATAGGCAAAACGGACAGGAGATTGGTAGAAAGAATAAAAGAACACATTTACAATATAAATGCTAAAAGAATGGAAAATGCCTTAGCTAGACATATAGATGCGTTACCTAACCATAAATTTAATTTTAGGGTCATAGAACAAATAGTGTCAGACAACAGAGGAGGGAATGACAGCCTCCTTTTAGAAAGAAGGGAGCTATTATGGCAACTGAGAACAAATGCATGTAGGGCTCCAGGTATTAATGAAGTGTGTTCATTAAAATACATTTTGAGACTGAAAAACCTGGACAGATAAATTTAATTGAAAATTATTTATTTCAAAATGTTAAAGTTTACAATTTAAACAAATTTTTAAAAAAACTTTTTAGAAAAAATTTTTTAAAAGATTTTTTAAAAGAACTTTTTACTTATGTTTCCTGGACGTACATTGAACAAACAGATATGGATAGTCAAATACTTCCATCCATGTACACATTGGATCATTCCAATTTTTAACAAAACTTTTAGAAAATTTAAAAGACTATTTACTTTTAAAGATTATTTAATTTAATCAGTTTTGATAATTAGAGGTATGTATTTAGTAGTTGTGTAATAGTAAAGATAAAAGCAATAGTAAAGGAAACAGATATTTCACAATAAATATTTTATATTCTATATTTCACAACATATAATAATTAATACATGCTAACTATCAGGCTAGACTGCAAGATTTAATATAAACATCACACAACACAAGATCATATAACAAAATATAAAATAATATGTATATTAATTAGAATTATATAGATTTACTTACATAAATAGTTAGGACATCAACAATAACCTTATTTCATCAAATCAAATAGAACTCAAATTATAAGAAAAGATAGGTCAACAATGAGACTCAACACACAAATACACAAGTACATATAGCGTTAAGAATATAGAGGAGCAACAATAAAACAAAGAAGCTAAAATAATGGAGCATGTAAGAGAACAGTTGAGGAATGAGTCTCACGGTTATCACATTATTCAGCACATAGTCACTTTAAGACTTCTTTAAGGCAGCTATTTCAAACCTTAAAAGGTACTAATTAATTAACAAATTAATACATTAATTGGGTGAAGAAGATATATCAGTGGAGGGTAGTTGGGGCGGTTTGTACTTCTGATGAAGTTGGGACAGGGGTCCCGACGAAAAATGTACGTTTAAATAAGCGCATTTCAAGTTTTTAACAATAATAATAAAAAGACTTTGTTTTCAACCATCGAGTAAGGACAGTCTTGTGTTCATGGAGGTGTGCCACCAGTACGTGGAAGGAGTGGTGATTGGTACCGGAGTAAGAGCGGTGAGAGTTCGGCTTTTGGTGAATTTTTCTTTTGTTGTCTAGCCTGTAGGGGCAGCACAGTGGTTAGTGTTGTTGCCTCATAGCAAGAGTTCCTTGGTTTGATTCTTGGTTGGGGTGCCTTCTCTGTGGAGTCTGTATGTCCGGGTTTCCTCTGGGTGTTACAATTTCCTCCCACATTCCAAAGACATGCAGTAGGTAGACTTGCACACACTAAATTGGCCGTAGGTGTAAATGTGCATGCAAGTGTGTGGTGTGGAAGAACTACCACAGCAGGGCTAGCCACCTGGTGATGTAGACCTTGTCTCTAGATGACTGTTACTGAAGAAGTGACACCCTGACCCCATGTGAAAAAAACATGGGAAAAAGGGATTTTGGATGGATGAATATGGCCTGTTAAAGTAAGGATTCCACCAGTGTGGTTTGTTTTTTATGTTAGATCTGGGCTTACTTCTAGTAGGTATGACAGCAGCAATGCAGCCATTTACATGTTTGTACAGGGTTTCTGTAAATAAATTTGCATTGGTAGCTATGTTCTTGGGGTTTGGGGAGCCATGAATTTTGAAAAAAGTGTTGCTTAATAGGATGTAGTCTGCTTTAGTATAGTTTGAAACTGTTGTGGGCTTTTTTGTGTTTTCTGGGTTGATTTTTATTTCAAGGGAGATAGCTTTGTGGTCCAACTTCACCAATGAGGACTTGACATGAGGGGTGGGGGTGGGGGCTGAGAGTGCAACACTCTCCCATGTTGATGAGTACTAGGTCCAATATGTTTGATCCTCTGGTTGGAGAGTGTACTATCTGGTTTAGGGAATTTGTGTCAATAAAGTTCAGGAAATATTGTGGCTCTGAGTTAGACGCAGTACACATTTCCCACTCTACAGAAGAGTAGTTAAAGTCTGCCATGAATAGCGTATTTATTTGGATGGTGTGCACTTCTAATAGGTCTAGATAAGAGTTATGAAGTTAGTGGATCATAGACAGTGACCTGTAGCTGGTCAGGACTTGGTAGGGAACCTTGTCTATGGAGACTTGGACATGGATGAGCTGAAGGGCACCATCCTGTTTAACCAGCCTAGAGCTGCATTTGCTGCTAAGTAGATCAAGACACCTCCACCTTTAGTTCCTGTCTGTGATGCTGTTGCTGGTCTAAATGTGTGGAAGGTACTGTAGCTTTCCACTGCCAGAGTACTTCCTGTGGCTTTAAACCAAGTCTCAGTAACAATACAGCTGTCTACATTCTCTAGAGGAAGGAGAGCTTGTAAGGTGTGGAGTTTCTTGTTTAGGCTCCTAGCATTGAGTAGTAACATCATAAGGTTGCTTTGAGTTTTTCTTGCTATGTCAGCAGTTTTGTCATTTTGACATTGCCTAAAAAGGCTCTAAGGGGACAGTTTTAGCCAAGCTCATCTGAAAGCCCAGGGAACAGGTGCAGACCATTCTTGGCAAAGGAAAGTTGTCCGTTAACCATGTCCGCCCATGAAAGGGATGTTATTGTCCTCCTTTACTCCGGCCATTGAATGTAATGCCCCCTTTGGCATGTATCTGTCTAGACATGTAACAGCTGGAATGCCCACAGATGTACCTTACTAGTCTAAACAACATGCCCTACATGGACTCAATCAAAGTCCTGTTACTATACTTGGTATCCAACAAACTGCTAAGAGGTGACCTGTGTCTGGGATACAAGGCATCCATTAACCCAATTCTGATGGATTTACTGCACATCAGCAAGTCAAACTGCATCAGGATTACTTGGTCTGGGGTATAATATATAATATATATACATATATATATATGTTCTTTATGTTTCACTGTTGCAGTTATTACATTTGGGTAATCTTCTGGCAGGTTGCCCTCAGTCGGCCTGATTAACAAAGTCTTGGGTCTTGCATCGGTTGCTGTCCCTTCTTTCATGATGTCAGGTCATCAGGGGTATAAAACATGCAGCCAATGCCATTACATCAGTCTTTCTTGATGCACAGTGCCCAAAGCAGAAGCAGTTCGCAAGTGCCGGTCGGCCGACTCCTGAAATTTTCGTTTTTGAGTTTCGGATCTGAAGTTTTCAACTAAAAAGCTAAGTACCCCGTTGGGGAAACTTTTTCTTGCTCCTTACCGATGTCAGTAAAAGTTAATAATTGCATTACTTGTGGGAAGCAAATACTTCATAAGGATTTTCATTTGTACTGTATTCCTTGCCTAGGCCCTGACCATAACGTACCTTGCTGTCAGTTTTGTGCTTTATTTAATCAACGCACTATCAAACATCAGTACATTTTTGCTTCTAAATATTTTGGCTCACACTTTAATTATCCAGAAATGTCGTCGGTTAGCAATCCGACTACTGGAATTCCTAAAAACCGCAAAGAAAAAGACAGAGACAGGCCGTTGAGGTCCAAAACTGCTGACTACGCTTCTAAGCCAGTTGCCAGTTTGCCAGTACTCAGTGAGGTGCTTTCGGAGCCCCTGATACCCGCTACTTCTGATTCGCAGGCCTCTACTGACACCCATTCGGAGTCCGGTATGCCGTGAGATGCTTCAATTATGGAACCCGCGGATGTCTCTACCTTGGATGGGTCTGGAGCCGCTGTACAGGCACCGGCTTCTGAGGGTGTTTTCAGGCCTACAGATTTGTATATTAGACCAACGCCATCTTCATAATTAAGGCCAAAATCTCGACCTATGCCTAAAAAAACGACACCTAGGCCACATGTACAGGCCCCTATGCCTAAAAAACAAATGATCAAAATGGCTGAAGATTTAATTACTCTGATCTGGGCTAACCAACCCCCCCCCCCTTCTAAGAGGCCTAGGCAAGACATTGATTATCATTTTTCTGAACAGGATTCTATTTCTTCAGATTCTTCTAATGAACAGGATTTGTCTGTACCTACTTATGAGGACTCTGATGCAGAAGATTCCATTCCTTCTGCTTCTCCCCTTGAGGATTTTTCTTTTGGGGAAACTTTACATACCTTAAGGAAACATTTCCACTGGGAAAGTCAGGATTTCTCTGAATCTAAAAAGAGACTTAGGGATTTTCTTCTTCTTCCTCAGCATAGGCCTTTGGCTATACCTCCTGTTCTAGACATTGTTGATGATCTTTTTTCAGAATCTAGAATGGCTCCTGATTCTCTGCCTCTGGCTCCTTGTAAGCCATACAGATACTACAGGGTTCCTGACTCCCACAAATTCCTTTTCAAAAATCCTGTTGCAGATCCTGAAACCATTTCCCAGGGTCCCAAGGGCATTAAGGCTTCTACAGCTAAAAAGCCTACCCCTTCTGATAGAGATTCCAGGGTGCTAGATAGATGGGGTAAGAAGATTTACACTTCTGCAACCTTGGCAATCAGGGCTTTAAACTGTCAATTTCATATGCTTAAATATCAACAGCATATCATGGGACTGCTTAAACAGAAAATGATGTTAATTTCTGACTGTGTGGAAAACAAGAATTTACAGGATTTATTGCATTCAGCTGAACAAGTTGGAAAACATACTTTGCAATGTGGTTTTGATTCTTTGGAGGCCTCTTGTAGGGCTGTTGTAACTGGATCTGTGCTAAGAAGGCATGCTTGGCTCAAAGAGCAAAATCTGCCTGATCATGTTAAAGCAAAACTGTTTGATGCTCCTTTACAACAGGACCGTCTCTTTGGTAATAAGGCTGAAGAAGTTTTAAAAAAGATGGAAGATAAAGCTAACTCTATGCAAACTGTATAAGATTTCTTACAAGTGCAACCTCCAAGATTTAGTAGGCACTGGCGTACTAAGAACTGGTCCTTTCCCGTTCCTCTGAGAGCCACTCAAGTGAAACCCAGACATTCCAAAGGCTCCAGGTTTCAGTCACAACAAGGGACTTTCAGAACAAAACAATGGGGTGCCTCCTTTTCCAAATCTGAAAACAAGACACCTCCCCATGGTAAGCAGTCTCAATGACATCTGTTTACACTTACCAAGCACTTACCTTTTAGCTGCCCCTTTGGGGGGAAAACTGGCTCTTCAGACAAAAAACTGGCAACTTATAACCCAGGACAAATGGGTTTTAAATATAGTATCCCAGGGATACAGATTTCATTTCCACACATTGCCAATTCCAAACGGATGCCCAGATCTTCCCCCAAATCAGTGGGCAGAGGCCCAGAAACAAGTACTTTCCCTCATGAGCATGGGGGCTATTCAACCAGTACCAGAAGAGGAAAAGGGACAAGGTTTCTATTCAAGACTTTTCCTGGTACCCAGAAAAGACAAATCATGGCGTCCAATCCCAGACTTATTTACTTTAAACACCTTTCTGGACATTCCAAAATTCAAGATGCTGACTCTTCACCAGTTACTTCCTATCCTAGGCAAAGATGCCTGGTTGGCAACTCTGGATTTAAAAGAGGCTTACCTGCATATCCCAATAAGGGAATCTTGCAGAAGATACCTCTGCTTCAAAGCAGGCTACTTGCATTATCAGTTCTCTGCACTGCCCTTTGGCTTATCTACTGCACCCAGGGTCTTTACAAAATGCCTGGCTCCAGTAATTGCATTTTGCAGGCAAAGAAATATTCAAATGTATCCATACCTGGACAATTGTCTAATTCAAGCAGAAAACAAGGACACTCTTCTAAACCATCTGGCATTTGTAAAAAGGGTTCTAACTTGTCTAGGGTACACTATAAATGAAAATAAATCACAACTGGTACCCTCTCAAAAATTTACATTCCTGGGTGCAAGCTTGAATACAACTGCCCAGATGGCTTTCCTTACGCCAGAGAAGCAAATTCATTTGGTGACTTACTTCAAACAGTTGGCCACAAAAACTCTGCTTTCTGCAAGGCAAATACTGCAAGCCTTGGGGTTCATGGCCTCCTGCATTCTTCTAATTCCATATGCAAGACTGCATATGAGGAAACTTCAGTGGTACTTAAAAAGTCTATGGAGTCAGCATTGTCACAGCCTGGAAACAATGATTCCTATCATACCTTGCCTGCAACTACAGTTCCTATGGTGGTCCAAGGCCTGCCACCAAAACAAGGGACTGTCATTCACACCACCCCCTGCCATCCAAACCCTAACTACAGATGCATCAGACTATGCTTGGGGGGCACATCTGGCAGGGAAGTGCATTCAGAGCAAATGGAGCCCAAATTAAATGCACCTTCATATCAATCAGAAAGAGATGCTAGCTGTAGAGAATGCTCTGACAGCCTTCAAGGACTACCTTCATCCAGGACAATTAATGATAAATACAGACAACACCATGGTTATGCGGTACATAAACAAGCAGGGAGGTACACATTCCTACCCCCTTTTCAGACTAGCCATGGCATTGTGGAACACGGCCTTGACCTATCAAGTACAACTACAAGCTCAATTCCTGCCAGGAAAGCTGAGTACTCTGGCAGATGAACTAAGCAGAAATCTCATGGACCCATATGAATGGAAACTGGAACCACAGATTTTCAACATGTTGACACGTAAATGGGGAGCCCAGATATAGATCTTTTTGCCTCACCCTAGAACTATCAGTTGGACAAATTTTGCACAAGAACTCATCACAAAAAAAGCCTGGAAAGTGGACGATCTATCCTTCAGCTGGAAAAAACTATCAGTCTATGCCTTTCCCCCTCTGCCTCTGCTCTCCAAAGTTCTACTAAAAGTCAAACAGGACAAACCAAAAATGATTTTGATTGCTCCAAACTGGCCTCTCCAGCACTGGTACCCACTCCTGCGCAATGTGTCACACCTTCCACCATGGCACCTGCCTCAGACAACTTACTTTCTCAGCAGAACAACCAAATTCTGCACACTCAGTTCCAAACTTTGAATCTTTCAGCATGGCTAATCACCTAAATTCACCCTTAGCATCCCTCAGCAAACCTGTGATGGATGTCATTTGGGAAGCGAGAAGGCCTAGTACTAGAAAATCTTATGCTGACAAATGGAAAAGATTCTGTGCCTGGAATCATTCTCAGGGGATAAGCACAGTAGTGCCCAACATTCCACAGATTTTACAATACTTAACTGAGATGCTTCACAAGGGCCTGTCCTTTTCTTCCATAAAAATCCATGCCTCAGACATTTCAGATTATTACAACACAGAACCTCCCCTCTACTCTCATCCTCTGCTAAAGCAGTATCTCAGATGGGCCAAAAACGTAAGACCACCCAGGAGAGCTCCAACCCCTGCCTGGGACTGCAGTTTTGTACTGGAAAAGCTCACTTTCCCTCCTCTCAAGCCAGCTGCTACTGCAAACTTAAAATTTCTCTCCTGGAAAACAGCTTTCCTTTTAGCAGTCACTTCAGCTAGAAGGATTTCTGAATTACAGGCTCTTATGGCAGTGGAGCCTTTCATCATTTTTCATGCGGACAGGGTATCTTTCAGGACCAATCCATCCTTCATGCCTAAGGAGGTATCAAGTGTGGCTCTTAATCAGACCATACATTTGCCAACTTTCTTCCCCAATCCACAGAACAAGGGGGAGTGGATTCTGCATTCATTGGATGTACACAGACAACTTAGATTTTACTTAAACAGGACAAAATATCAAAGAAAATCTGAACAACTGCTGGTGGCATTTGCTGCAGGGGCAGAGGGAAAGGCTATTTCAAAGCAAACCATTTCCAAATGGATAAGCCATTGTATTTGTTTCTGCTATATGCACTATGGAAAAACTATCCCCCAGGGGATCAGATCCCATTCCACCAGGGCTGCATCTACTTCTACAAGCTTTCTCAGAGGTGTCCCTAGCAGTGACATTCTAGAAGCTGCTACCTGGTGCTCAGTTCATACGTTCACCAAACATTACCATTTACCACTTTTCTCTAAATCCAGGACTGGCTTTGCCACTGCTGTCCTGCAGGGCCTTATAGCTGGTCTTAATGCTGTATAATTCCCTCCACCCAACCATAGCTTTGGGAATCTACCCAAATGTAATGACTGCAACAGTGAAACATGATGAACATAGTACAGTTGTGTACACTTAGCATAAATGTAGATGTTTGAGTGTATTCACTGTTGCAGTCCTGGTTAACCTAGTCCTGGTTAACCTTCCTCCAGCCCCCTATTTTTCTTTGATTGTACCTCTACTTTCTTTCACTATACTTAAAAGCCCTTTTGGTGTATTTGCTTTTGGGACTGGAGGTATATTTTTTGTGTTTTAATTTTATTTGCTCCCTATTTGGGGGGCACCTGACATCTGGGGCAAGAAAAACTGATGTAATGGCATCGGCTGCATGTTTTATACCCCTGACAACCTGACGTCATGGAAGAAGGGACAGCAACTGACGCAGGACCCAAGACTTTGTTAATCAGGCCGACTGAGGGCAACCTGCCAGCAGATTACCCAAATGTAATGACTGCAACAGTGAATACACTCGAACATCTACATTTATGGTAAGTGTACACAACTGTACTATATATATATATATATATATATATATATATATATATATATATATATATATATATATATATATATATATATATATATATATATATATATATATATATATATGTAAAATATGGTTACCTATCAAAACATCTACTCTTCATAACATCTAAATTCAAAACATCAAGACCATAGCATCTAAACTTCAAAACATCTAAAACTCATAACATTGAATCTCAAAACATTGAAAACTACAAAGAAGCTATAAATAACATCCACACAGTCTGCTATGTTTATGTACCGCCCAAGTGGGGGGCTCCACCCCCACACCCCCATGAATTAAATATACCAACTCTAAGGTCGCACTACAGTGGGGTTAGGAAATTAACTTTTTCCCCCTGTGTAGTGCGACCTTGGAGTTGATATATTTAATTTATGGGGGGTGTGGGCAGGGTGGAGCCCCCTGCATAAAGATAGTAAAAAGTCTGTGGGATGTTATTTATAGTTGCTTTGTAGTTTTCAATGTTTTGAGATTCAGTGTTATGAGTCTTAGATGTTTTGAAGTTTAGATGTTATGGTTTTGATGTTTTGAGTTTAGATATTATGAAGAATAGATGTTTTGATATATATATATATATATATATATATATCTATATGGATGAGAAGCCTAAAATTTACCACAGGACTGCCCTCCATACTACTGATGGACAGAGGCAGATCCCAAATGCTTTATCCCATGCATGGGTCCCAACAAATTATCTATAGTATGATCCATGCATACCTCTCAACTGTACAGTTTTTCACAGAATGTCCAGATTTTTGTCTCATCTTTTAGGTCTGTTCCTCATAAAAATTGTGTTTTTTGACAAATCACTGGGATGATCTAAGGATTAAAGTCACAAAATAATAATATGCTAACACAAATCCTGTTAGTCTAGCAATTTTTTAAGTTTATAAAAGCAATATTTAAAATGTGTCCCTATTTTTTGGACCTTTGTCTTCCCATTATGTCAGGCTTTGTCCAGATTTCTTGCACTAAGAGGTTGAGAGGTATGGATCCAAGTTATTCTCATTAGGGATAATATATAATTATTGACTGTGGGATGAATAAGGCTAATCTCTAACCAAATGGGATAGGTTAAAAAAGGGAAACTGGCTAAGCTTAAAATGGTCTGTAGGGGCAGCTAGCCTAGTACTTACTTATGAACCTAAGTACAAAATATTTCTCTGCATATGGTATAACACAGATATACTCACCCCTGTACCTGAAAAAAGGAGTTCTAACCTCCCTTGATATTACTCGTGATTCTCTGCAGGGTCTGCAGGGTCCTGCTGAACTATGGGTAAAGAAAAAAGACCCATTACTACACTGCAGTCCAAACAGGAAGGGGTACTATTAAAATAATTACAGTAAAAAATGAAAAAATATTCTTAAAATAAATTAAAGGAGGTCACACTCTGACCTCTTTTTTCCATTGGTGAATATTGTCTGGATGATATCTCTTCAGGTCAATATAGTGATATCTAAACTGCTGACCAGATCATGAGATGCCCTGGTGGAACTGTGACAGACATCCACATTATACCGAGGGCCCTGATATGAGTACCCCATTAAACAGTCTCAGTGGTCTGTATGGTGGAGATACCCTGCAGCTACCAGCACCTTCAGAAGCCATAGCCATGCATCAGGTTTCATGCCAAACGATCTTGCCTGTCCTGTTGTGGCCATTCCCATTTCCTTTTGAAGGAATTGCAACAGAACATAGAGCAACTCAGTAGTGTGGTCAGTGGCAGGGTCTGAGATAGACCACACTATTTTTGGACTTCACCTGTACTGGGATGGATGGATGAAATATGGCAGCCAGAGATTAGCTGCATGGCTTATTGTTTGACTAAGACAGTGATGTGCTTCTTGGTGACTCCTTGCCTTACAAGATGAAGTGGAAAATTATAGGGGACCTCCATGCTATATTTCCATGCCTGGACATGTGCAATGCATCTTGCAGGTGTGCAAGTGTGTGCACAACACATTGTAGAACTTTCCTCAAGGGTCTTCTAATGGATGCAGTGTGTAGATTGACCATTTTAGAGGCAATCATGTGCTGAGTCCTCAGTTGAATAATCATCATGTCCATAGGCCTGAATATGCATAATATAAACAAAAGCAGTTACAGAGAGGCTCAGCATACTATGAGCAGTACAGTCACAGGAGCAGAACAAGCTTCACCTCTTTTTAACAAAGATTACTGTTGAAAGCTGAATTTCACCTTGCTTGCAGTATAAGCAGCTTTTTCTAACCAATAGCAAATCCATGTACGTACATTACATTTTCTCATTGCAAATACGTGCTATCAGGAAATATTTAGTAGCTGTTAGGTATGTAAACAAGGGAAAGAATAGGAAGAGAGTTAGAGAGTGTTCAGTACAAGGGATATCAAGGTTAATGTGAGGCACACCCCAAAACAATTGTGAAGTACCTGTTAACTCATTACATCTGAGTGACGCCTTCAGGTGCATCTGCAGTTACCCCCTACTGCTCCTCTAGGCATCAAATATTACTTGTGTTGCATTAATAATTAATAATTCAACCACCACGCTACATACAAGGAATCAGAATATTTTAGCATACATGACATGAAAAACAAATTGTACTGAATTGATATTTCTGTCAATTAGTATTTATTTAAATTGCAAGGTGATAATAACATTTTTAAAGGCTTAATAACACCCACTAGGAGTTAAAGGTACACACTCAAAAGACTTGTACTGGAGGGAATATAATGCAGGCTAGTCTTGTGATGGGACACAGCTTTAAATGTGTTCGGCATATGCATGGGCACATATTGCTGGAAATAACAGTGACATTGGACTACCACATTCACAGTTTGTAAGTACAGTGGCAACCAAAATGGTAATCCGCACATTTGTATGGTGTCTGTGTGCTGATATTGAGCAAAGCAGGAAGTAACTTGTGAAGTCCCTGTAGAAGAGTATTGCCACAGTGTAACGTGAAGAGGGATACTGACAGACCATTTACCCAGTAGTCATAAACCTGTGTGTACTACTGGTTTGAGGATACTGTTTGTACTGGTGACAGTGGGTCTATCACTGTTGGAAAGTTATGGAAGTATTCCTATGTCTAGTATTAACCCACACTGGGGTATACAAAAGTGAAGTATAAAATAATTCACTGTGTGGATAATGGCAGTAGTTACCTGTATATTTGACATTTGCGATTGACCCAATCACATATTTGCACAAGCCCTGTGCTCACAGGCTTGGATCATGACTAGCAGGAGTCACATAGTTGATCCACAACTGCCTTCATGAATGGTAGCCACAGTGGGAACGGACAGCCAAGGTTACAGTCATGCAAGTCCAGTGATTCCACAGCAACAGTGAGTACAGGAGAGAGTTTCCCTGGGGTCATGCCAGTTTCAGCAGTGACACATCTGGTAACAGACAATGGTTACAACCATGTAGCATATCTGTGTCTAGCCAGGGCCATGGTACTATCCATGCAAGTCCGGGTCGATGTAGCTCTCATAGACATGGGCACACAATGAATGTCAAGCCATCTACAGTGCATGCCCAGACCACTCCACTAAATCAAGCCACAGTGCTTCAACTACTGATGAGGATGTGCCCCAGCATAAACACACACACACACACACACACACACACACACACACACACACACACACACACACACACACACACACACACGCACACACATGACTACAGCCCCCATAGTTGAAATTAATAGAACCATAAATGCCTCCATATGTGCAAATGATGGCAACTATACCCCGCTTTTTGTATTTTGTTACTTAGGTTGCCTGTGCCTGATACTCAGTGCCAGCCTGTGTATGGATAAACACACTCAGTGCCAGAGCATGCTATGTCTGCCTCCGTGTAGCATCTGCATCCTCTACTGCTCACTCTTCCCCTGATTCCTCATCTGGCTCACCCTCCACTGCCTGAAATGCTGGAGATGTTTCTCCTTCAATTGTTCTCTCTGCTGTAACTGCGTCCTAAGTATCATATTGTGTAGCATTTCACACACACTGAAAAGATCTAATCATGTGTGCCAGGGTCATACTGTGAGGCACCACCAAATATATCCAGGCAGCAAAAGTATGCCTTCAACAGCCAAAACACATCCCCACAATGACCTTGGTTTGTGATAGGGCATAGCTGTAACCCTGGTCTGTCTCATTTTGTGGATTTCTTATGGGTATCATCAGCTAGGTCTTACTGGCATATCTAGCATTGCCTATAAGATGCCCCTGAGTGCAATCTCCCCTCACAAACAGTTGGTAAAGGAGACGTGTGCCACATGTGAACTTGTGATAACTGCCTGCGTGGCTTGCTAGCATAGTATAGATGATACCCTGTGCAGTACAAATTACATAGCAAGTAAATGAGTGATACCCTTTACTGCTCATATACCTTCTTCCCAGGACAACAGATGAGGCCTTTATGTCAGTGTAGGTGCAGTCTGTGGCCACCAGTACCATAGGCCACCAGTACTTCAGGGAATAGACTATATCACAGAATCCCTGTATGGTGTTGACTCTCTGTTCTGTGGCATCTGAAAACTATATATTGTATCCCCACATGCTGCAGCATGCAATCAAGTAGCTAATGGGGTATTCTTAAGGTAGCTGTCTGAGATACCAAGATAACCTTGTCTCCAGTTGGTCACTGAAAGGTATCTGTAGTTAGTATATGCTCTATCTGGCTAATAATCATCATATCATGGCACTGTTAAAATAACATTCTTTAGTTACAGTTCCCTTACTGTGCTTTGGCAGTCAATGGAATATTTATCAGGTAGAAGTTTACACTGTTACATTGTACTGAGTAATTTTAAAATTCAGTTGGTTATATTGTTGCAGTTTTTCAACTGGCCACAAGATGACAGCATGTACCAGTGTAACCATGTACTTAAGTCCACTTATTTTCTTATTTCTTTATTTTATATATATATATATATATATATATATATATATATATATATATATATATATATATATATATATATATATATATATATATATATATATATATATATATATATATATATATATATATATATATATATATATATATATATATATATGAGTGCATCCATTAATTTATTTACTGTTTTATCATTTTATTGTTTTTCTTCGTATAACTTTTTGATGCCTGATATGATAACTCATCTAAGCTCTTTTTTTCACCATATAAAAGCCTCCCTGTTGTAATGTGCATTCTGTTTTGATTAAGAGACACTTCTGTATTTAGTAATATCCTGAAGGTATGCTGTCATAATTGTTCTGCTGTTCATTCTTGAGGTGAGCAAGCTGGCTTCTACATATTTTAAACAATGATATAACTGTAGCAGTATTGGTGGTGTAACAGGCAGCATAAGGCAGTGGGTTCTATTCCCACACCTAGCAGATCACGTGTCGATACTGCAGTTCAGTATGTGTGGCGTGTTGTACTACTGACTATGTCATCCTTTACATAAGAGGTGAAATTGAGGTCCCATCTACGTGAGGTGGCAGTAGATCAAGTGGATATAAACATCTCATGACACCTATTGAAAAGAACAGGGTAAGTTCCCTGATGTCCTGGCCAAATTTCCTCTTGTAATATGAATACCATATTGGTTCTCCCCTAAAAATGGCCACCTGCTTAGTGAGACCTTTACAGTCAACAAAAGGATAAATATAAATAAAAAAACTCAAGTGCTTAGCAATGTCACTAGTTATACATCTTTAGATGCAGAAATCTCATTTGTGTATCACCAGGTACACACTCCTTAGCAGTGGATGAGGTCTGGTGCATTAATTGTCGTTCAGTGATACTGGTATAGTAATTCAGCTATGACATAAGCCAGTTTTCATTAGCAATTCGCTTCTTTGTTTATTTATTTGCTCAAAAGAAAAAAAAGTCAAAAGTCACATATTGACATATTGACTAGAAGTCTTTGTCAGACAGAACCTGAAAGATAAAAAGCAAGCTAGAAGGACAGGAACCTTCTGAACATTTACAGCATGTACTCATAATCCTTTTCTGTTTTATTTCTAGGTCACATGCTGAGGAACGTGTCATTTATAGATATTGATCTTGCACATCTAGCTTTTCATAGGTTCATAGGTTCAGAGGTAGCCTTTGGGATATGAATCTATCCCTCCAGCATGTCCTATTTATTGTTGTGCTAAGGATTAAATCCCTGGAGCGTGTAGCTCTAATGGATCTGGTTTTCTTGAGGTGGAGCATGTCCAACAATTCTGGGTTAGACATGGCCTTGTATGTCAGGCAGAGATCACCTCTGAGTAGGAGGTAAGCAACTGAGTAGAGCTGGAGTTTCTTTAGTTGAGCTGCATTGGGCATCTGTTTGAGGCCCACGATCCTCTTGGTGAGGTATTTTTGAGGTCTCTCCAGCTGTTGCAGGTGTCAGATAAGGTACTTCCCAAATGGGGCATTGTATTCAATTATGGGCTTGATGAGCGATGAGTAGAGGGGCACAATGACCTCTCTAGATCTAGATGTGAACCATTTCGTGATTAGGTGGGCTATATAGAAGGTTTTTCTAACCACTTTGGCAATGTGATTGTCAAATGAAAGGTTACTATCTACTTGGGTTCCCAGATCCCTTGTTACTTCTTCCGTAATTAGTGGATTATGTCCTATATGGTAGTTTGTGGGCACTTTGTTTTTCCCAAAGGGGATGACTATGCATATTTTTGCATTTAGCTTGAGGCCATGCTTCTGACACCAGGTATCAGTCTCCATAAGGCCATTCTGGAGGATGCTTGTGTCAGCCAGAGAGTCGATTATGGCTCCCAGTTTGCAATCATCTGCAAACTTGGTCAGCCACAGTCCTCCCATGTTTGCCTGTACCTCAGAGAAGTATATACTGAACAAGAGAGGTCCCAGGACTGATCCCTGTGGGACACCACTTGTAACTGGTTTAGAGTCAGACATGGCACCCACGACTGACCATGTGAGTTCTATCCCTGAGCCAGTTTACAACCCATCTTGTGACATATGGGTTGATATTTAAGCTGGTAAGCTTATTTATGATACCAGAGTGGGGTATTGTGTCGAAGGCCTTTGTGAGTTCTAGGTAGGCTGTGTGGACTACCTTTCCCTCATCTAAGGCTTTGGTAACTGTTTCGAAGAAGTCAACTAGGTTTAAGAGGCAAGATCTGCCCTTAACAAAACCGAATTGGGTGGGGTCCAGTGTTTGGAGGTTCCCAATGTCTTTGTTTATGAGATCCATGATGATGCGCTCCATAGCCTTGCAGACCAGGCTAGTCAGGCTTATAGGGTGATAGTTTCCTGGATCAGTTGTGGTGCCACCTTTATGGAGTGGGATCACTGTTGCTGTACACCATTCTTAGGGTACATAGCCTGTGGTAAGGCTGAGTTGGAACAGTGAATTCATGTGAGGGTTTAATTCATTTTGGAGCTCGTGTAATACACAGCCTGGGATACCATCTGGTCCCATTGATGCTGTGTTTTTTACTTTGGAGAGGGCTGCTTTCACCTGTGTGTCTGTGATGTCTGGGGGACTGCATTCTTCTGGGATAGACACAGGCCCTTTTGGGGGGGAAGGGGGGGTGAAGTTTGTACTGAACCTGTCCGCCAAGATGTTGGCAATGTCTGTGGGTTCAGTGTGTTTTGTGCCATTTTGCACCAGCTCAGAACAGATCTGAGAGCTGCCACCCAGATTTTTGACGTAGCTAAAGAATGCTTTGTGATTATCTTTAGAGTCTTTGGCGATTTTTCTTTCAAAGCTGGCCTTTGATGATTTTATGAGGGATCGAAGTTTCTTGCTAGTACTGATCAAGGATGCCTTCCCTTTTTGGGATTTTGCCTTGTCATGTAATAGTTTCCTCCTTCTGCTGTATAGCTGATTTATGGCCAGGGTCCACCAGACTGGTCTCCTGTTCTTGGAGGAGTGAGTCTTGGTTTTACTTGGGATGGCACGATCCTTGCATTCCTGTAGGTGCTCATAGAGTGCATTTGTAAAGGATTCTGCGGTTTGGGTAGCAGTTTCCATTAGCCCGGGGGCTTTGAAACTTTCCACCTCAGTCTTGAGAAGTGTGAAGTTTGCTTTTGAGAAATTTTTCACAGTGGTTTCCTTGGCTGAGGGTGGGGTCGGGATATGGATGTCCATTGTGATAAGTTTATGGTCTGATCTTACCAACAAGGGATTTACCTCTGGTGTGGAACATTGAGCCCCCATGTTGGTGATGACCAAGTCCAATATGTTGTCCCCTCTTGTGGGAGTGTTGACCAGTTGTTCCATGGCATTTGAGTTTATAAACTCCAGGAACCGTTGGGCAAAAGAGTTGGAACTTGAGTAGTTTTCCCAGTCAATGTTTGGGTAGTTGAAATCCCCCAATATCATGGTGTTTGGTGAGACCTTCGTATTCTCTAATGTTATCAGGAATGCCGAGTGGGGATCCTGAGACAAGGTGGGTGATCTGTAGCAGGCTATGAACTGAAAAGCAGTTTTACCTACTGTTAGTTGCACATGGATGGTCTCTGCTGCCTCATGTAGTGCCACTAACCTGGAGGTGTGGGTATCCTTGATGAAAATGGATACTCCTCCACCTTTAGTATTCCGGTCCGAGTTCTGGGGTTGAAAGGAATGGTGTGAGTTGAATCCTGGTAGTGCTGGGGTGCTCTCTGGAGCCTTGAACCAGGTTTCTGTTACTGCACAGATAATCAATTTTCTCCATACTGAGGAGTGCCTAGAGTGCGTGCATCTTGAGGGTTAGACTTCTGGCATTGAGTAGCATTACCCTTAGTTTTTTGTTTCTGGTGTTGTCTATGGAGGTGGGTTTGTCTTTTAAGCCTTGCCTAAAAAAGGCACTATGGGGTGGCAAGAGCCTTAGCCAGTATTCGAAAGCCTAAGGGTGACAGGTGCAAGCCGTCCCTGGCAAAGCAACGTGGCTTGTTTAGCATGTCATCCCAGGCTGACAGACACTGGATCCCCATTGAATGACACGAATAGCTTAGCCAATTGTTAAAGTTGATCATTTTGTCTTTATACTGCGGCATCATTCTTGGTGAGGGCAATATGCTACTCCAGGTCAGGGTCATACAGGCCTGGGCTACATGATCAGAGAGATCTTCTATGTCTATTTTCATGTAGTCCAGGGAGGTACGTCTCAGGTCATTCACACCAACATGGACAATGACAGAGTCATATTTTTCAACCTTCATGGACTTTGTTCTGACTGCAGTTTTAATGCCATTATTATGTTTCTGCCTTACTACTGAAGAAACGACTCTGCTTGTGAAATATTTATAGGTAATCTGACTGGGTTT